>NC_140124.1:139875144-140291126 GCF_964035555.1 Netta rufina
GAGATATTTACATAGCTCTACAAATACCTGTATTCTCAGGAGCCTGTCATCTTGTTAGTTGATAGCCAAAACTTGTCAGTAGGAACACTAAAAATGTTTTTAGATTTATCCAGGTTATCTTGAATCTTCTCCTTTCTACTGTCAATTTGTCAATATACCTGAGTATGCATCTTGCACAATAAGAACAGCTTAAGAAGATTGATACTCAGTTGTGGTATTACCTGAATTTATGTTCTGATGTTTGTTCAGTTCAAATATATTAAATATCAGAAGAAATGTTACAAACAAATGGGTGAGAAATTTGGAAACAGATGTTCTTGTGCAACCCTCTAATCAATATACATTGCCATAACCTTGAAAGAAAAACTTGACTGAAATCAGTCTCAGATGGTGGATAAAACATGAGGCTTTCAGGAAGCCTTGGAAATATTTGACATGGAGGACAGTCCCAGAAATTATTTAAAAATGAAGTTCACAAAGTGCTATTCTGAATAGACAAAGATTTTTTTCTGGCTGGCACATTACTGATGTTAATCATGAGACTGTTGGTGCAACTGCTCTCCCTGTGATTAACCAGCACTGAACATACACTTGACGCATCTGAGATTTGTATCTCTCTGGGGAAGATGGGGGTAATGTGAGCCTTATGTTCTCACTCTGACTGAGGCCGGCTATTGGCAAGTGCTGATTCTTACATGATCTAAAGTTGACATGCTCCAATACTATTAATCTAATTCATCTGTGTTTGCCTTTCATATACACTCAAACGCATCCTGAGGAAGAAGGACATGTTTTTTTAAAAAGCAGAATATACTAGCCTGAGGGATGATCTATTTTGATAGCGGTCCCTCTATTTGCCATACCAAAGAAGAAAATGATTTACTGTATCAGGCCAAAAATGCTTTGCATTTCCAGCCTTTCCCAGTAAAATATTATGCTTAATGCTCTCACTACTTTTGGAGGCATGGTCAATAAAGCTGATGCTTGACAGGTTCTTGACTCATAAAACTGTTTTTCTTTGGCCAGGATCTGCAAAATAAGATAACAAATGTGTTAACAATAATGTCCTGATATTCTTTAAACAAATGTATAATTTTCAAATGGTTTGAAGATAATAAATTAACACTAATTTTTAGAGGTGATTTAGACACTTAGACACTAAATTCTATCAGCATTTCATTGAAATTTATGTAGAGGAATCAATTTAGTTTCTTTTTTAAATGACTTAATTCCAGCTAGGCATAGAGCAGGGTAGTGCCCAGCTCCTGTATACTGTCTGACCTAAGGGAACTAATTCGAAAAGGATTGGGGGAGGCGGGTGGAGAGGTCCCTAAAGAAGGTATCCTCAAAAACATTTAGGTGGGAAGTGGGAAGGGGTAGTTGGGGGGACAGATGCTGCCTATTGCTTTGACCATGAAAAGTCATAAGTGTATCCTGCTTTCCAGTTGCCTAGTTTAATTATCAGATTACAGGCTGTTCTGGATCAGGATGCTGTCAGTCTTTCTTCACAGAGCTGTTCTACTTGGTATAACTAACTAAATGTTTACCAGGCCAGAGATACTGTGCTTGACTTGTGACTCTTCTCTGAAATGTGAGTTAATTAATAATTTAGAATTTGCTGTCACAGGGCCTGATCCATCATGGACTTTTCTATGTGTTGCTCTGTAGCTAGCTGGACAGTCCTGTTTTACTCAACAACTAAAGTTAAACAAGCATATCAACTTCTGTAGGGCTGGAGCCGAAAAGAATGAGAACAATGTTTGTTAAAATAGATACTTCTCCTTTGTTATGAATCTCAGAGTTCATTAACATGCCAAAGCTAGTTAATTGAGTATTTCCTGGGCTTCCTTGGATATATTAATTAGAGGTCTTAGCAAAATTCAGCATGTTATAATAGCATTTTTTGACTCTAGACACAAGTTCTCCATATCTGAGTAAGCTTGACTACCTGACTGACCAATTTGTTATGCAATAATAAAATCTATATCTAAAGAATTACATAACTTCCTCATTGCCTCCAGGCACTGGTAAGATCAGAGCCAAATTTTGCTCATAAACAGGATCCTGATTCAGCAGTATGCTCTTTTTGGTCCTTCCTGTCATATGGTGGCAGCAAGGCCTGTCTCTGTCCATGCCACCCAGCTCCCAGCAGCCAGCCACGGGATGAGCTGTGACTGTGCAGTTGCTAGACCATCTTTCACAGCACTGTTTCCTTTAAACTCTGATCAACATACACTTTATCATAAATGGGAGATTTAATTGGAGCATTTTTTTTTTCTTTTCTTTTTTTTTTTTTTTTTATAATAACATTTCAAAACATGATAAAACCCCCACTTAGGGCTACTTTGCTCATTGCACTTGGTTGAGAACATAGGCAGGCTCACCTAGGCATACTGAATACATTTCAGTTGCCTAACATTTCCTAAATGTGATCATTTACCTCAGCTGTAAAGTATATTTCCAGAAAAAAAAAAAAAAGTCCCAAGCCTGTTACTTGGAACTGCTTAAATTTCCCTATCCTTGGGGCATCATTTCCTGTTCCCAGTCTCTATCAGAGGTATAACTGATCCTGTAGGAGATGCCCTTTAATCTCTAATTGATGTGTCTCCTCCACCCATCCTCTCCCCTGGACCACAGACCTGATAAGAGGAAGTTATAGATAACATTCATTCACGGGCTAAAAGATGATAAGTTTGATTTTAACACTGAGATTATAGACATAAAAGTAATTAGGATGTCAGGCAGTTACTAATTTCATGCAGAATATTTTAAAAAGACAAAAATAAAAAAGATATATTCTGACAGTCAAGCCAAGAGCCTGCATCAGTCAGCACAAAAATATTATCTACTTTGAAAATAAATATTGAAGACTGTTTTGTTTTGATTTATTTTATTTTATTTATTATTTTATTTTATCTTTATTTATTTATTTATTTATTTATTTTTTCTAACTTCTTTCCACATAATTTATTTGTCTTTAAGGACTACTGGTTAATTATTTTACATTTTCCTCACTGCAGGAATAACATTCTGTATTACTTGACATTTCAGCATCTGATAAAGACATATAGGTTGTCCAGGGCTAACACTGAGAATACACATTATCACCCTGAAAGCGTCTAGTGCTAAAGGGGTTATAGAAGTTACAACTGTATCACAAGATACTTATCAGTAAATTCTTTAGATTATCAGGTGATTGTGCCACAAAAGCAGGATTCCCATTACTGAAATTTTGACTCATTCTAAGACTCATTCATTTGACTCATTCATTTCAGTGGCAAATTGAATGAGTTTCTGTCTCAACAAAATTCATTATACAACATATTCTCTGCTCCCTGACATCTCGTCGAACAGCTGAATTTGTTTTTGAGCTAGCTGGCATCTTTTATTTATTTATTTATTTTTTTCTTCTCATTACTTGTATTGGCAGTATAACAATAAAACCAAAATCAGTACTGAAGCAGTCCAAGAACTAAAGCTGTCTATCTCAGCTCAGCCTAGAGCATAGGAAATCAGGCACTGCTAGAAGCCAACATCCTGTCACGCGCCAGGATATGGCTGTGGCATGAAAGGCAGATAATTCATTCATTGGACTAGATCGTAATTTACTTTGTCCTTTCGCCAGGACTGCTGTGATTCACACTGTATGTTGCATGCATTGAAAGCAGACTTGCTCAGTTTCCCTTTCCAGAAATCATGACCCACCTACATCGATCAAGATTTATTTGTCTCCCCACCACCTGCTACTGACTTAGCTTTAGTATGAGGTTTAGAAGGCCAGTTCTACCTTACTGCCTTGGTCTGGGGGAATTTTAGATAACTCTGCTGACCATACTGCAGCTACTGCTAAGTTGAAGTGTCACTTGTATAAGTTGAAGAGCTGCTCCCAGGATGCAGACCCAGACCAAAGCCAAGGAGCTGCATTCTTATTGCAGTAGCCATAGAAAGCTGGTTAAAATGTTGTGTCTCAGAAGCTACATCATTTCCCTTGTAGAAGATTTCCAAGCTGCATGAAGCAACACATGAAGGCCAAATTTCCTTCACCAGCGGCTAGAATTACTAACAGAAGAAAACATAGACCCATGCAGTGCACCAGTCAGCTAAGCAGAAAGACATGAAAATGGTCAGCATGTTGTTGCTGTGAGAAATGGAAACCCAATGGGAGAAAATATTCTAGTAATCAGTTTTGTTTCCTTACCAATTTGTTATTTTTCAGTATACTAACAGAGATAAACCCACATCTCTGTATGAAGCTATTAACCCTGTTCTCAATTAGTGAAACGCTAAGTAGATATGAATATATTCATAGATGACTAAAGAAAAGTAAAACAGAGAGATACTAAAGTTATATGGTAAAACTTAGGTGTAGTTATTTCAACTACAGTAATCTCAACTTTGAAAATAAAAGTGACTTCTCTAATATGATTTGTTACTATAGATTTTAGAAAGAATTTTAATTGAAAGATTAATGTTCTTGTTCTTCATTTGAGGCTGTAACTCCATGTAACCAAGGGAATCGTGTACTCCATCTACTACAGAGTTGTATGTATAGTTTTTTGTATGCATAATTTATTTTTTTTTTTTGAAACTTTGAATCATTTCACATAATGACTGTTTTCTCAGGATGATTACAATATTATGGTTTTTACATACAGATTATTAATATTTGAGTGTTCATGGGACATTTTTTGGGACTCACAAAAGACACTGGAGAAAACATACATGGTCTTTTAGGCCTAAATAGGGATATACTGGGATATAGATTTGTTTTGAGCCTGCATATTGGTATACCTGCTATAGCATATGCACTGATTAAAAAAAGGCAGGCGTAGCATGTTGGAAGCCAGAATTCTAATGATGTGTTTGGACTGCAAACATGAGATAATAATTCCAGTTTGATCTGAGGCAACTGGGCAATGCTAGGTTAGTGATTTTGTAAGTATGTCCATTTCCTTATGTTCAAATATAGCTCCCTTTTCCCATATTCATCCCACCCAGCCTTGGACACTTAACTAAGGCAGCTAAGACAGAAATAGTCAGTAGCACTAAATCTAAGCATCTAGAGCCATTAGTTTTCTCCAAAATCTGCCTTAAAATTCCCTATCCGATAACTTTTTGTCTGAGCACAAGACATTTAGATGAACAAAAGCAGTATGACATCTATCCTATTACTAGTTTATTAATCATACAAAATAAATAAATAAATAATACAATTATCCCCCAGCAAATTTACTGCTTTACTCAGTATGTGAGAGGGATAAGAGAATCACAGAATCACAGAATTTCTAGGTTGGAAGAGACCTCAAGATCATCGAGTCCAACCTCCAACCTAACGCTAACAGTCCCCACTAAACCATATCCCTAAGCTCTACATCTAAACATCTTTTGAAGACTTCCAGGGATGGTGACTCCACCACTTCCCTGGGCAGCCTGTTCCAATGCCTAACAACCCTTTCAGTAAAGAAGTTCTTCCTAACATCTAACCTAAAACTCCCCTGGCTCAACTTAAGCCCATTCCCCCTCGTCCTGTCACCAGGCACATGGGAGAACAGATCAACCCCCACCTCGCTACAGCCTCCCTTGAGGTACCTATAGAGAGCGATAAGGTCGCCCCTGAGCCTCCTCTTCTCCAGGCTGAACAAGCCCAGCTCCCTCAGCCGCTCCTTGTAGGACTTGTTCTCCAGGCCCCTCACCAGATTCGTCGCCCTTCTCTGCACCCGCTCAAGCACCTCGATGTCCTTCTTGTAGTGAGGGGCCCAAAACTGAACACAGTACTCGAGGTGCGGCCTCACCAGAGCTGAGTACAGGGGGACGATCACCTCCCTAGTCCTGCTGGTCACACTGTTTCTTATGCAAGCCAGGATGCCGTTGGCCTTCTTGGCCACCTGAGCACACTGCTGGCTCATATTCAGCTGACTATCCACCATCACTCCCAGGTCCTTCTCTGCCTGGCAGCTCTCCAACCACTCATCTCCCAGCCTGTAGCTCTGCTTGGGGTTATTGCGCCCCAGGTGCAGGGCCCGGCACTTGGCCTTGTTGAACTTCATGCAGTTGACCTCAGCCCATCGGTGCAGCCTATCCAGATCCTCCTGCAGAGCTTTCCTACCCTCAAGCAGATTGACACACGCACCTAACTTGGTGTCATCTGCGAACTTACTGAGGGTGCACTCGATGCCCTCGTCCAGATCATCGATGAAGATATTAAAGAGGACCGGCCCCAGCACCGAGCCCTGGGGGACGCCACTAGTGACTGGCCTCCAACTGGACTTGGCTCCACTCACCACGACTCTTTGGGCCCAGCTATCCAGCCAGTTTCTAACCCAACGAAGCGTGTACCAGTCCAAGCCAAGAGCAGCCAGTTTCTTGAGGAGAATGCTGTGGGAGACGGTGTCAAAAGCCTTGCTGAAGTCAAGGTAGACCACATCCACAGCCTTTCCCTCGTCCACCCAGCGTGTCACTTTGTCATAGAAGGAGATCAGGTTCGTCAAGCAGGATCTGCCTTTCATAAACCCATGCTGACTGAATTACCAGACAGTTGAAAGAAGAGGATAAATTTTCCTTTTCTGTTTCTGAAATTACTGTGTTGTGTCATGCTGTCATTCTGACTTTCCAAGCTTAAAGAGATTAACTTATTTTATGAGTACTACTTAACATAGTGTATATAGTGAGAGTTTATCAGTGAACTACTTTCTCAGAAGTCCTGAATGTATGTTTCCAGGTATATTTTATCAGGATCTTTCATTTGAGATAAATGACAATTAAGGTCTTGCTTTATTGACCCCTTTTCTCTTTGCAGAAAAAAGATGTACATTTTGCAAAAAGAAAGCAATGTCCATTGTTTGTAGTAAAATGTTTTCATATGAATTAAAGTATGTGAATTTAAATGCCAATTTATTTTTTTTTTGTTTGTTTGTCTTTTTATTGACATGTTCCTTGAGTTTATTTCCACGTGTTTCAGTTTCATTTAATAATTTCTTTCTTACAACATGAAGATTTCTGGTGACAATATAATCTAAGACATCTATCTTCGACAATTTTTACTGTTAGCTTCAATAAACAATTAATGATTGTAATATTGATATTACTATTGAAATAAAGATGCAATTAATTTCTATATACTTGGCAATATAGTCTGAGATTTTTTGTGTTTATATGGAAAATTGGAATTATAGCCCAGTCCTGTCATTCTTATGATTTGTAAACTCCAAAGGTAATATTGTAGAACCATATAATTATTCCAATGAGAAGAACCTGCTGGAAGTCATCCAGTCCAACCTGCTGCTCAAAGTAGAGTTTACACTGAGTTCAGAGCCACCTTCAAAATTAGATCAGTTGTAGCTTATGTTGAAAAAGCATTGCCCTTTTAATTCCTCCATTTTTTTCCCCACTTTTCTGCACTCTACACCGTAAACACCTTTTTTACTGTTGACACTGGAAACTCTTGCTAGAGTAACTGGCAAAGTATGAAGAGAATGACCTTGGCAGCATTGTAACTTTGCCATCTAAATGCTTGATTTGTGATTCTTCTGTTTTAGGTATCTTCAGAGCATGATTCATTCCATCTGAAAAAAAGTAAGTCTAAACTATGTGGTACATATTTACTTCTTCTCACAGACTAAAAAATGATATTGGTAAACCTACTTCAAACAAATTTTGACTCAGAGAGAGCCAATTTTAGGTAAAAATTGTTCCACGTCTGTAGCACTCACAGGCAGATGAGAGAAGCAAGCTGGGCCCTGGAAACAGAATTTGCAACGGGAAGGAGGTGCAATTCCTTCTGTCTGGGTATGGCTGTGCTTAGCTTAAAAAGAGCTCGCTGAGATAAAGCATGAATTCTCTCCAGTGAAAATGGAAGCAAATCAGCCTCTTGGTAATTGTTTTTTATGCTGGAATGTGATATTTATTTTATATCTACCCTCTCTTCTGCGAAAAAGTGACTTGGTGACAGCCAAAAAGGCTTAGGACAGATTAGACCCAGACTTGTGACAAAAAACATTTATTTTCAGCTGGAGATTCAAAATGTTCTATTCAGCAGACATTAAAATAACTCAAAATGTTTTTTTTTTTTTTTTTTTTTTCCCAATGTCTTTGATGTAGGAAGCCTGAAAAAAATGTGGCTGCCAACTTTATCAGATTGCTGAATCTTTATGGTCTGATACATTCTAGGATGCAGAGTTCAAAAGATGTTTGCTTTAGAGTATATAGGTAACCTAGGAATTGTCAGACTTCAGCAGACCAGTTGCCTATTATCCTCTTTCCAAGGGTGAAAAGTATTAGCTGCTCAAGGGAAAGGTGCCAGAGGTCATCAGTAGGGAGAGAATTGCATACTGCGTATAACTCATCCTACAGTCTTGTTGCCATCTATTTCTCTATCCATGTCAATTGGCCACTGAAGAATTATACTGTATATGAACAAATAATTTCCTGAAAAGTTCTTTTCCTTCACAAATTCCTATGATAACATTTTTTATATTTAAATCACCCATTACAAGGGAAACAAGTTTCATTTTCTCAATTTAGAAAATGTGTATTCATTTCATTGTATGTTCCATTCTTAAACTAACAAGAAGCAGCTGCAACTTTGAGATACTGAGCCAAAGCATAGAGAACTTCGACATGGATGCAACTCTTCATGAACCAAATATGTTCTTTGGTTGTTTCTTTGCTTTCTTATTCAGGTCCAGTTAATCAATGTGATCAAGCTAAAAAGAGGAAAATCTGAACTTGGAAAGACAAAATAATCTCTATTTCTTGTTTCTTCCTACTATATTCCCTCTGTCTCTGTTCTATCCTTTCTATAAAACTTCTGTTAAGAGTCAGATGGTAAGATGTGATGTGATGAACTACAATATGGAGATACATATATTCAAAGATAATTTGCTCTTTTCATTCATCCTTTTTTCCTCATTCATTTTCCAAAACCTTAAATTAATGTAAAACATTTTCAATAGTATTTGATGTGTTCAGAAGGTCAAACCAGTGTCACTGAAGTTTTTCATTACCATAGGCATTTTCCCCCCTTATCTTGCTTTTTATTACGTGTGTGTTCTCCCAGTCCTCCCTCCTTTTGTTATCAAGCTTTAATATTTCTCTTTTTCATCAGTTACCTGCACCATTCTCTGCTTTTAGGTGAGATCACTTGTCCTTGGGTTTCAATGTTACAAAAAAAAAAACTAAGTTCATGTATTTTTTTTTCCCATGAATGACTTTTCCCAGCCATGAAAATGATACAGACTGTTGAATCAGTGACAGGTTTAACAGGACTAGAAATGAGACACTAATATGATTAGAAAATGAGAATTACCCTTGGAATAAGTTAATACTTTTGTTTAATTCTAATCTTGGAAAAACACTAGATAATACTTTTTTAAGTTGTTGTATTTGTGAAAAACAAAACAAAAAAACAAACCTACTTTGGATAAGTTAGCTATTTAGCTATTTTTTTGTTTTGCTCTGTTTAGAGCAGGGTAGGAAGTACACCAGTTACACATTATGTGACTCTCAGATTTAATGCCAAAGCTCTCTATGGATGCCAAGCTACAACTGGCACTTAATTCAATTTACTTGCCTAAGTTATTGTAACTCAGCTCTGAAGGTTCATGTAACCATTGTACATTAATACAAACTGGAGCTTTATTTCAGAAATGAGGGAAAATCAATGAAATGACTACTAAAATCTCTGGAAATTGGAACAATCCCATTGCAATTCTGTGCTCATCAGCATCAGTGGATGGGCTGTATTGACATTGCTTGGTAGTGCCAAGCTTGCATACAATGAAGAGCACAGAAATTGTCCCCAGGCAGCAGTAGGCAGCTATCTATAGAGTTGGGCTAAGACTTCACAGCAGTGGCAAAAGGCTCTTCTCTGACTTGGAGGTGACCTGTTTTTTCTCTCTCCTCAAAATATTTCACTGTATTTAGTTTGAGAGACCTTCTAACGGCTGCTCTCTGAAATATTTTTATTCCATGGGAAAGCTAATATCTGACATCCAACCCAGTCTTATTTCTCAGGAAATGCTGAACTATATTGACCTGAATCTTCTTGAAAGATTGCAATTTGAATCAGATACCTTGGTGGCTCAAAGTGTAAGTGACTGAAAGACGGGGCTTATGATAGGTCTTGTGCAAATGTAGTGACTGATAGCATTGAAAATTCAGTATAAAATGGCATATAAACTAATCTAGCTTGTCCAGCTCAATTGTATTTTAAAAAATATGGTATGTATTTCCATTTCTTTATTCTTTTTCTCTTTTTTTCTCTTTCTCTCTTTCTGCTTTTGTTTTGTTTTGTTTCTCTTGTTTTATTTTAATAAGTGGGTTAAATCTAACGCATATCTATTTAAAGAACTTCCACTTTTAAGGTGTGGGAAGCTGAATCTGACTTTGGTCAAAAACTAAGAACATTTTATACGTAACTTTAGTTGTTGAGCATCTGCGTCTGATCACACTGAACCTGTGTTAAAAAGAACACATTTGATGAATCCCAGATGTTTTAATATGGCACTGCCTCCCAGACTAACCGGATCATGATGGGAAACAAATGAAAGGTAAATGCTTTAAAATTAAAGACCTACGTGGGTTCAAATGTAGGCAGCCCAAAGGTGATGGAGATGGTGGCACTGTGTCCAAGTATCTGTGGGGTCTCTACATTTTCTCCATTTGGTTGTGTTTCAGGGTTGGAATCTCACACACAGATTAAACTAAAATACTGAGAAATAAGTTTAATGTTGCCAGTGAAGATGGTCTTTGGATCTAGTCTCTCTGACTGGTACCTGTGCTTCAGCCCTGCTTTGTTTTGCAATTGGGCATGCTAACAGTTTTCTAGCAACCTTCATTGAAAACTAATAGACACAGTAAATACAAGGATAAAAGACACCACCACCACCACCAAACAAACAAAACCAACCAACCAAAGAAAAATAAATAAAGACAAACCAAAAACAAAACAAAACAAGCAAACAAACAAAAAACAAAGCAGAAGTGGTATTCAGATGATGACATGGTAATAAATTTTTACTTTTATGTATGTAGCATAATATGAGACAGGACAGCTAATCAGTAAAAGGCACGCTGTAGGTTTGCTAACTTTTTCCTACAATTGACACATGCAAGCATAGTAATGTTTTTGTATGACTTTTATCTTTTGGACTATTTTCTTATATACGATTTTGTCCAGGCCAGGCATTTCAGAGTTTCATAAAATAATCTGGCATTTAATCTTCCTATCATTTAATCTGCTCTCCTACCTCCAGACCACTTAAAGTATGAGAAAATAAGTTTATGAAGTAAGAAATATATTGTTACTGCAAGCAAGAGTCCATACTTTTTCCTACCACAACAAACAGGGAGGGGGGAAATGTCTTTTGTTTCATTGTAGGAGCTGATGAGCAAAAGTGAAATTGTTACCTTGCTCTATTAGCTGTGTTGGCATAAATAAACAGCACTCATATTTTGAGACCTGTGATTAAGCCAGGTAGAGTTAACAAAAATAATGAAGAAAGAATAACAGCATTGATTAAATATTGCAATTTAGGCCAAATGGAAAAGGAACCTGAAATTTATTGAAATAAAGGTAATTTCCCATTGTCTGTTCTTAAGAAGTAATAATTTTAGCTAGAATGTCAAGTAGAATTTATCCATAAATTCTGGTAAGTCAATTAAAGGTAACACAATTTTTCTGTTCCTTTTCATTAGGGGTAGCATAGTTTAGGATGATGACATGTAAATCTGACAAATTATTAAAATATTTCCTCAAAGTAACCTACAGTTAATTCTGTTTGTTCCATTCTTATACAGGAGTTGACAGCTATTAATCCAGGGCATTCTGGCCACTAGTATCTTGATTGTCCATATCACTTTTATTTTATTTATTTTCTTCTTGGCTTGCTTGAATCTTTTATTTATTTATTTATTTATTATAAAGGAAAATTATTTCTGTACTGTCCTCTAAGTGTGTGCATGTGTGTGCACACACTTGATATCTTGCAGAGCAGTACTGAAGAGAGATTTTTAACATTCTATGAGTCAGTTTTACTGTAAATGTATGTGCTGCATGGAGAAATAGAGTGTTTCATTTACTTGGATGGGAATATCCTGGGAATATACAGGCTTTCTTAAAGCCTGTACTTACAGAAATAAATGAAAGCATTTTTTTCAGGGCACAATATTTTATTCTGAGACAAAGTAGTTAATTTTGGAACTTATTTTTTAAAATTTAAATTTTAAAATTTAAAATACCTTTAAAATGTTTAAAGTATCAAAGTATCTAAAATACAAAAGTATATGTACAGTCAAAACAACTACTAAGGTAAAGTTATGATCTAATGATTAAATCATTAAATTATTTTAATTGGATTTAAAAATATGAAAAGTATGTAGTAAAATACTAAAATATACTAAATATATTATTAATACATTATTATATATAATATATACTAATACACTAAATACTAAAATACTAAAAATGCTAATACTAACATTTCCAGCTACATAAATTACTTGATCAATATTCTAAGAAATGTAAAACCAGTTAAAACCTATAAATCAATAATAACAACACAAATACAATAGGAAGACTTTTTTTAAAATATTTTAAAACTAATATTACTTTAGAAGAAACATTAATATCTAAGCAGAACTGATAGAGGCAAAATAAATCATAGATAAGGTTGTTCCTTTTCACATGGGATGTCACAGGTACAATAGAGTAAGTACTGCCTGGGAATTTCTTTGTTACGTGGATCCAAACCATGGGTTCTTCTATTCATCTAGCCCAAGATCTTGTCTCTGACACTGTCAGTAGCAGATGTACCAGGAAAGGGAATTAAAATAGAGTAAGTATAAAGTGATAGTTCCCATGGCACTCCTAGCTGCTGTCAACTTGTGATTTAGGGAAATCCTGAGCCAGATGTTGCACTTTCATCCACTTTTAATAACATGCCATGAACTTTATCATGATAGCTTTTTGAACCATTTATACTTTTTGGCATTCTGTACACCTTATGGTAGCAAGCTTCATAGTGAAAGTAGGTATTTTGTGAACAACTGTCTTAAACCTGACTCCTGATTACACACTTGTTTCTTGTTCATTCTCTTAATATGAGGAACAGTAAATATTCATTAACTGTTCATCTTCTTGTTATTATCATACTATCTCTAATCTTACCTAATCTTGGTTGTCTTTTCTGCTGATTTTCTGAATTTTTACTAAACTTGCTTTCCAAAAAACAAACTGTCTCTTAAAAATGGGTTAATCCTGCTTAGCCTTCAGAAGTGACCTGAGTAGTTGAAGTTAGGATCTTGATCACTTTTAATTCCTGATGAGCACCTCAGACAGTGATCAAGTTTAGATGAGGTTAAGCCAAGTCTCAAGATCATAATTGCAAACTATACTCAAAGACTGAGAAAGCAGATGTTGTACTTTCACAGCTCCTGACAAAACACAGTATGATGCACACAAGCATTGTGTTTTCTTCAGTATCGATGAATGAAAACTCTGCAACATTTGCTATTTTAAGCTAAAGAGTATGTTGGACACGTGTTTCTTCTGTGTCACATTGTTCTTGTGAGAAGGGACCTCAAATTTATTTTGAGTGGCGAATCTGTTCTGATTCAATGAGATCGGTCCCCAAAGAAAGGGCAGTTCTTCCCCAAAGAAGAACATCTGAGTTGCAGATGTTCTTCAAAGGAATGTTTTTAATTTTGTTTACTCAGATAACTGGGTGTCACTTTATAGAAATTAGTGGAACAGTATAATTTACATCAGCCAACCTTTTTGTTTGTTTATGTAGCTATTATAATGTGATAACGAAATGTTCAGCTGGCCAGTATCATATTAGGTACTCCAGTATTCTAGGACAGGTATTAGAAAAAATAACTGTTTTATCAGACTGCTGCAGAACTAGCACATTTAAGAAGTGCCCAGAGGCTGAGGTACAAATCCAAGTGTCAAACGTCAACTGTAAATACGTGGGCTGTTACAGAAGAAGGTCCTCATACTGTTTTCTTTGAACCATATGAGGTAAAAAGAAGCCTGGGCTCTCTGTTTGTTCAATGGAAAATGGTAGGCCTCTTGGTCAGGCAAATTAGAACACAGGCAAATTAGAAAACAAAATCGAGGAGTTCTATTTACATTATGAGGAACTTAAATACTAGGATGGGTAACTAGACTTGTATGATACATGTATATATATCCTATGAGAAGCAGCTGAGGGAGCTGGGGCTCGGAGAAAAGGAGGCTCAGGGGAGCTCTTATCGTACTTTACAATAACCTTAAAGGAGGTTGTAGCAAGGTCGGGCTCTTCTCCCAAGCGCGAAGTGATAACATAAAGGGAAATGGCCTGAAGTTGCACCAGGGGTAGTTTAGATTAGATATTAGGAGTAATTTATTTATTAAAAGGGTTGTGTGGCATTGGAACAGGCTGCCCAGGGAAGTGGTTGAGTCACCATCCCTGAAGCTCTTCAAGATATGTAGATGGCTTAATGGTAGACTTGTCAGTACTAGGTTAAAGGTTGGACTAGATGATCTTAGAGATCTTTTCCAACCTGAATTATTCTATGATTCTACATAAATATTTCTCCAGCATATTTAAATATATCAATGTGATACCACTGCTGTTCTGGCTACAAGTGCAGAGCACAGCACTGTATGTGCTGCTGCAGGGAAAGTTAACATTACAGGCAGACCCAGTACATCAATTTGAATCAGAAGGGTTAGAATTTCTATTTTTATGTGGCACAGCATGAACAAAAAGCCTGTCTTCTTCTAGCACTATTGACATATGCTATCTTTAGAAGAGAAAGGCCCTTAACCATTTGATTTTTTTTATTTTTTTTTATGACATCGGTGCATGAAATCTGAAACCTAGTGCAAAAATCAACAGTGATGATGAAACCACTGATGTTGTTAAAATAAACGACAGACAACCAAGCTAAAACAACCCAGGAGTTTATCACTACCTTGTAAACAATCTATTTTAATACCTGGAAAACTAGATAATCCTTCAGTAAATGATCTAATTGGAAATAACTAACTGCATGCAGTATTCAGTTGCATACTGAACAAAATTACTGTTGTTTAGATTCAGCAAAATGGCACCATATGCACTATTCATTTACTAAATAAATGACACAATTGAATGAGAGCCACATGGATGGAATATATTGTAATAATTAGGATGAAGGAGATGGGAGATATGTCATCATTTATAAAAAGAGTGAAAAAATGCAAAACCAAGTACAAACTTTGGGAGTGAGAAGTTAAAGTAATAAGGATAATTCATTACCATTATTTTAGCAATGTTAAGTCATTTTGTCTCTGAGTTAGAATACTGGGTTTGGGTATGATAAAATCAGAAGCAGGAATGTATTCAAGTAGATTTATGCAGAAGCAAACATTCAAATTTTAAGAAGCACAGAAGTGCCATGGGGCCAGTCTGCATCCCAGCAAGTAGATATAGAGCACGAAACACAGGCTTTTCCCAGGAGTACACAGCTGCTGGGCTCTGCTCCATCGTGCAAGGACCACTGCAAGCATAGCGTTGAAAGTGTTAGAGAAATACTAAAACCATTTGCCTTCTAGATGCCTGTTCTTCCAAATTAATATTGCAAACTGGCATTTAAGTCTTGTTTTATGATAACTGGGAATTGGCAAAGCATTGTAAAAAGATATCAGAAGCAGGCCATGTGATCTTGTTGTTGTGTAAAGTTAGGGCCCTTCATTATTTTTGTCAAATGCTCAAAGTGCCTTTGGTGTTATTTTAAAACTAACTATCTATTCTTATGAATGTTAGATAGTTCACCTGGGAGAGGTACCTACATCTGTAGGTCTCCAAATAAGCCTAAACTGGAAGGTCACCCCTCTTCATAGGAACTGTGCTCACCTCTGAGCACACTGAGCACACAAAACTGCGTTTTGCCCCTAAAGCTAGCATATAGGGCTATAAGGTGGCTGTGCTGAAGAAGGTATTTCTGCACTCAGAAGAGTTTCATAGTGTTAAAGGATGGCATCCTATTTATCCATTGTTTCAACACTTAGAAAAAGGGATGAATAAGTTGTTGTTTTCCTCAGACTAGGGTCTCTACATACAAGCAGCAGAAAAGTACCCTAATAACCAGGCTATACAACTTGGCTTTGCATTTAATGCATTACTTTCAAATGTGAAATGTTCCTTGGAACAGGAATTTAAATGTTGGACTCAAAAGGGAGGTTGGCTTCAAAGCCTGCCTTTATCATGCTCCCAGCCAATCCAAAAGAGTCCAAGTCTCCTGATTCTCATGTTAATGCTCCGATATTTAATGTGTATATATAATATATATATATGCTTATATATAATAAATATTTATATATGCACACACAGTACACAAATACATGTATACATATAAATAAATATAAATAAAAGGGCACAATGTCATCAGTGTCATCCTCTCCCTTCACTACATATTCTTAATTTATATGAATTAATTTATATTCTTAATTTATATTCAAACATGAATACAGTGGTTAAAATTAGGCAAGCCAGTCTTTTCAGGGTCATGTTCTTAAAAATGTTTCCAAACCTTGCATTTGTATATTTTCTGTTCATAAACAATATAAAAATATTGTTATGCTTAGAGTATGTCCTCAAACTCACACATTTTGTAATGAAAGATAAGCACAGATTAGTTTCTACAGGGGAAGTTGCACTGATTCCACTAGATCCTGTCAAAATAAAGTAAAGCCAAACCACTAAAAAGCACAATGTACTAATCAGATTAGTACAGTGTCAAGCTTTTGTTGTAAAACTACACATAAAATCAGAACAATGTGGTGATAATGTGATAGTACTGCTGCTGTTACAAGCAGACGTATACTGCTGGTGCCATAAGAACATTCTATACACTGAAGGGCTGCCAATGCAGTCATGACCTTAAAATGTGAAGGTTTCATTAATGTGTTCCTTGAATCTGTAACTCTATCCCTTAGGAATTATCTTTCACTGACTGGAATACTGGCTTTCCATATGTCTGATTTCTTTCATTATTTATTTTAACTTAGCTTACCTTGAAAATAAAGATGAGAAAGTATTCCTGCCATACTCTTCTTAATTATAATAAGTGGTTATTTGACAACACTATGCCAATAGCGAAGCATTTTGTTACAATACAGATTTTGTCATCTTCGCTAAAACTTTAAAGTGCCAAGATAATTTTTCACCCTTAATCTCCAAATGTCAGGTACTCTGGGTAAAAATCCTAGTTCTGGTCAGCTGATCAGAAGAGCTAGACTTTATAGCAAAATATAACTTATTTTTAATGAGTTTTGGCTTCCATGAATACTTGGAGGAGTGAACTTTGCCTAGACTTCCATGTTCACTATTATTCACTATAAAAAAAAAAATGAAATCACACTGAATTTTGGAAACAACTTTAAACTTGCATTTGTTGTCTTGACTGATGACTTTCCTCTGGATTGCCCTTTAAATGTACTGCTATGGAACCACTTCAGGGAGGAAATACTTAAAAGAAATAATGCAAAGGATTCTTTAGATTTACATTTATCAGTCTGTTAAATTAATAGCATGATTTACTTTTACTGAAGTGGGCTAAATAATATCATTATTATAATGTGGGAGAAAGGAGTAAGTTTAAGCTGGGAATAAAGTTGCGCAGTTTCTTATCAGCCGTATTTATGAAAGTATTAATATTATATCAGGGGGAAAAAAAAGGAGAAGTGATCTGAAATGATAAATTTCCATAAACCATTGACACCAAGCAGTCTTATCATTTGGCACAACTGATTTCTCTCTGAAATCCTGTTTATGGCACAAGAACAAAAAATTCATGAACCATAGTTTCTCCTTGTTCTCAGATTTCTTTAGTATAATGGATATATTTATGACATATGACTGCACATATGTGAAGATGAATGCTTAAATAACTACAGAGAAAATTAGTTTATTCAGTATTTTAATCTTTAACTTGATCTGATGATGTGTCTGTGAAAAACTATCCAAAGATTTTTCAAGTACAAAAATTATTGTACTTGTCCTTTATTTCATCTTTTTGAAAAGAAAACTGAAATTCAGCGAAAAATAGAGATATTTCAGCAGTAATCTGTCTGGTGAATTATATGAGTTTTTGTTATTTGTTTAAGAATGAGTAGTGTAGTACGCCTAGTTACAGAGACTGTAATTGTATGATCATATAAATATAATATAAATATAATCATATTTACATTGACGAAAAATAGAAGCAAAATTAATTTACATTTCAATACCAAATTTTCCAAGTACGTCTGGTATTAGAGGTAGGTTTATGGTGCATGTTAAGGTATTTCAGTCTACTTTTGTCATACCTCTAATATGTTGTATTTAAAATTCTGAACAATGTTGCTTTGTTTTATGAACAGAAGTCAGGATTTTATATCAGAAGTCAGGTTTGTGAAAAAATAGACATTTGATAGTGAAAATTTAGAAGAAACTACTATCTTCAGTGCAGATCTTGCAGACAGTGTAATTGTGACACTCTAATACTGAGGACCAATAATAATTCAGCAGAAAAACAAACAAACAAATAAAACTAACAAAAACAATCAATAAAAATCATAACAGCAATAACTACCTAGTGCCGTGCACTTAGAAATTAAATCGGAACACATAATCATCACACATAATCACATAATCATAAAATTATCAGAGTTGGAAGGGACCCACAAGGATCATTGAGTCCAACTCCTGGGTCCCCAAAGGACAACCACCCACCAAAAAAAAAAATAAAATAAAATCATGTTTCTGACAGCTTTGTCCAAATGTTTCTTGAACTCTGTCAGGCTCGGTGCTATGACCACTTCCATGGGGAGCCTGTTCCAGCGCCTGACCACCCTCTTGGTGAAAAACCTTTTCCTGATATCCAGCCTGACCCTCCCCTGTCCCAGCTCCGTGTTATTCACTTGGGTCCTGTTGTTGTCCTCAGAGAGCAGAGAGCTCAGTGCCTGCCCCTCTGCTCTCCTCATAAGGAATCTGCAGCCTGCCATGAGGCCTCCCCTCAGTCTCCTCTTCTCCGGGCTGAACAATCCAAATGACTTCAGCCACTCCTCACACATCTTGCCCTCCAGCCCCCTCACCATCTCTGTAGCCCTCCTTTGGACACTCTCTAGCAGTTTTATACCTTTCTTATACCGTGGTGCCCAGAACTGCACACAGTACTCAAGGTGAGGCTGCACCAGCACAGAGTAGAATAGGACAATCCCTTCCCTGAACTGGCTAGCAATGACATGCTTGGTGCACCTCAGGGTATGGTTCGCTCTCCAAGGCACGCTGCTGGCTTGTATTCAGCTTGCTATCAACCCCAATGCCACTCCCCAGCCCTCCCCCCCAATGCCTTTCTGTGGGGCTGCTCTCCAGCATCTTCTTCCCCAGTCTGTATGTATAACCTGGGTTGCCCCTTCCATAATAGAAAATGTTTTGAAGGTTGAGAATAGAGAGGTATATAATTTACACTTAAGATCTTTCTCATAATTTCATTAATTTCCATTGCTCTTAACTTTGTCATGTTCTCTATATCAAGCCTTAGCAAAACAAACAAGCAAACAAAAAAACAAACAAAAAACAACAGCATAACTAGGAGAAAATATGGAAGGAATATACAATTTATGGAATATATTACTTTTAAAAATCAACCAGCTATAACACCCTGATAATTATCAGAAAGGTTAGCTAGAAATGCAAAATTAAGTTATTTAATCTCAGTTGAGGAACCTGAAAGATGTCTCCTCCCCATTCCAGACACATATCAATACACACTAAGTATATAGACACTTGTGTTCTGTGACTTTGGTTTACCTCTGTTTTTAATTCCACATTCCTAATCATTTTATGGAAATTGCCAGTGTCTTTCAGGTGAATGTGTCAGCTCCTTTGAGAAGGTGCTTATCACTTCCTAACTTGGTGCCATAAAAGGTCTATTCACAGCCATACCAGCTTTTACACTGTTTCACTTTTCATTGCCTTTTCATTTTTGCCTAAATCTTCTTCTTTGTGTTTGTTTTGCACATTTTTTCTTCCAGTGAAAGTGTTTATTCATCTTCAGTTGAAATCGTATCTGATATGACTAGACAATACTTCTGGAGACAAATTCTGAACATATTTCTGTTGGAGATAGTTACTGCTGTCTAATTAAGAGATGTACTCATTGATGACTGAAAATGTTAGCTGTAATTTGTTTCTAAGAATGTTACTTTCCTGTTAAATGAAAACTATCTATAAAGTAAATAAATTCATTAGCTTTCACATTATTATTACAATGGACTGGAAGACACATGTTCTGGAAATCATGTTTAAAAGGAAATGTGAAAGATGAAAATGTTCACTGTTTTCTGTCCAGCTGGAATTATTAACTGTCATTTGTGTTAACCACAATGTATTTTGCGGGGAAAAAAAAAAGTTTCCGTACAAGATATCTTGGCATACATGGTTGACAATTCAAAGTTCTAAAAAAAAAATCTGAAATATTTTATGTACAGGCTAATGAAATAGATTGGAAGGTCAAGCAGAGAAAGCTGAAATGGGTTTCTCCCATTGCACTACTTGACTAAGGGTATTAATGGAGTAAAACCAAGATACAAGACACACAAAGCTTTTGTATATCAAAACATCTCATTCTAATTCCTGTAAAAAAAAAAAAATACACATTGTGCCCATATTACCTTCTGAAAAGGGAATTAACATTTCAGTCATGAAAGAATCTGTCATTCTAGGATTGGAGGCTCTTTAATCCAGATATGAGAAGGTTTGGGGGATCTTAAAAATGCCTACATAAAGACCCTATGAGGGGAGTAAAGAATATGGAGCCAGACTCTTCTCAGTGATGTCCAGGACAGAAAATTCCATTTAAACACAACAAAAAGCTTCTGTGTTTTGAAAGTGACCAAATATGAGCAGGTTGTCCAGAGAAGTTGTGGAGTCTTCATTCTTGAAGTTATGCAAAACTGAACTAGACACAGCCCTGACCAACTTGCTTTGACTGATGCTGCTCAAGGCCGGAGTGGCACTGGCCAAGCTCCAGAGGGACCAGCAGTCTCAGCTCCATTTGGTGATGCTGGAGGCAAAGTGTCTTTGTAACAACTTGTTAAAATTCAGCTGAGGTAGCCTGTGGTTACAGATGCATAAGAAAAATCTTTCACAATGAGTTTGTAAAATTAAGAATCTCTGTTGCTGTCATGTTACTTGATGTTACTCTTTGTTCTATTTCTGATCATGTATCTTAACATGTATCTTACACTTCTGGTTTTATATTTTTACTGGTAGTAATAAGAAAATTGGTTTATTAAAAGAATTTAAAATCTTAAAAATGATTTAAGAAAGAAAATCTTAAAGAGAAAATCTTTTTTAAGTTACAGTCTTGTTTGGTATAAATTTGAGTGTGTGAGGGGTTGGGGATCGGAGCTGCTGGGCATGCTCCACAGTTGTTTACCCACACCACCTAAGAGACCCAGGGGCAGCAGTTTTAAACTGAAAGGATGGACTCAGGTTAGCTATAAGGAAGAAAATTTTCTCACTGAGGCACTGGTGCAGGTTGCCTAGAGAAACTGTGGGTTTATATTCCAATATTTCCTTATTGGAAATATCCAAGGTCAGGTTTTATGGACTTTCACAAAGTGAAAGATGAAAGGTGAAAGATGTTCCTGGTCTGGATGATCTCTGTCCCTTGGTCTGGATGATCTCTGTAGGTCTCTTCCAATCCAAACCACCCTGTGAAATTAAAAAAGCTTTTGTTGATGCAAAAGAAGAATTCTTGGAATGTTTCCTTTCCCAAGAACAGCTCAAGACAAGATAATCAGACTGAGAAATCAATCTGTAATAATTATTGAGAAATAAATTGAATATTAGCAGTTTAAAGTGAATGTAGCAGTTTATAAAACTGCTACAAACTGTTATTTCATGAAATAAGCATTATTTTAAAAGTCATACAAGGTGGGAAGGTGGGAGGATGAAAAGAATGGGATTTGCAGTATAATTTATATTACTGTAATATTTCCTCCTAAAAAAACAACAACAAAACAAACAAACAAACAAACAAACAAAAAAAAACAGTTTAAAAGCTCATTTATCACATGAGAATCATATTCATATCTTATATACAAAAGGCCAGAAAGGATTTTCATATCTGAAATGTGATTCATACCATATCAGGCCTTGTTTCCATAGTAAAAATATATTGTATAAGAGAGGTCATATAGTTTTTGCTACAGTTCTCTTTACAATATGTTCATTTTAGATTCTTTAGAAGAGTGTTACAGAAGGATATTTTAAATTAATAGATGTAGTAGATTGCAAAGAAAATAATGCTGTTAGTTCA
Source organism: Netta rufina (assembly GCF_964035555.1). Lineage (NCBI taxonomy): Eukaryota > Metazoa > Chordata > Aves > Anseriformes > Anatidae > Netta > Netta rufina. The sequence goes on from NC_140124.1 coordinate 139,897,480, forward strand.
TACCAGCGTATAGAAAGTATAGAGAACATCAAATACATTCTAAAAGGAGACCAGCCATGCATGTCCCTCTAACCTCACACTGTCCAGATCCAGAAAAGTGCCTGAATTATTTTTTTTTTTTATTCTTGACCATTAACGTTGGATAGTTGCTATATATGCTCCATGCATGTTATTTCTTTCCATGTTATAACTTTAATAAGATAGAGCCTTCCAGAAGATGAGATTGAATACCATACATTATTTAGAACTCTATTTGAAAAATTCCTGTTAGAGTAATACACTACAGAGTATTCCCATTTTTTAGGCCATGGTAGTATGTGCAGGAAATATAACACTTCACTGAGTTCCTTGATTCTAGTGATCTATATTAGTAGAAGTGATCCTCAGATATTAGTAGAAAAGATCCCTGCATGTGTGACTGCATCCCATGCAGTCACACATATCTTTTAATGTTTTCTCAATATTTGATGGTGCAAATTGTACTGGCATTGATCACTAAAAGTAATAGAAAAATATATATCATGAACGATCTTATTGATGGGAGATATGATCTCATATTTCAATTTACATTCTTCCTGCTGATCCTGTTGTCAGATGAGAATCCAGCACCTTGCCTTGACTAATGTTTTCTTTAATTTTAGCTAATGTATGTCACAGCTTGCGTATTGAGTTATATACTGGTTTGCTCTTGTAAGAGCGAGCACTGCTGTTATGCTGTCAACACCAGGTTTCAGAAGGAATTCCTTTGGTGATTCTGTCTTCAGTGCTATGCCCCTCAAATTTGCAGTTCAGCCCTGCAGAGGGTTGTCTTGCTGGTTCAATGTCTGTACTTAAAGCATGACTTTGATTTCAGTTGTTTTCCTAATGCCTTCCACTTACTGAATTACTGTTTTCTTTAGGGAGTACCTTGGGAGGCCTTTTGAAATGATACATTTTTAATAAACATGTGTCTTGGGAGAGGGAGAGGGAGGTAGGCATATTCTGTATACAGGTATTTAAACTATTTTGTGTGTGTGTTTGTCTGTGTGTCCTATAGTACCTTTGAAGATACTTCAGAAAATAACATTTTGTATGCTCTTGTTCCATGGCATGCATTTAAAACTAAAACAATAAAGAAACCAACATTTTAGGAAAAGTACTACACTACTATCTCCTCAAATAATATTACCATACATTTGTTACTGATTTTTCCATAATGATCAAAAATAGTTTCATTGTTGTAAATGAGAATTTACAGTGTATTCTGGACTTATTACAAGAACTGCTAAAGGGAGGTATTGGGATGACCCGAGCCATTTTCTTGAAGCTTTACTACTATTGAGTAACTCGATTTTCTCACTTGAGTGCCAATAGAGCTTTTGTGCCAATCCACACCATGCTATCAAGTTATTTTTCCCTCCCACATCTAATCTACTTTTCAACACCTGTACCAAAGCCAAACTGTCATGATGAGAGTCTAAAGGTTGGAAAGTGAGGGGGGTGAAAATTACTTAAGCATGAGAATATTTGGCACAAAGGTGGTAAGATAGGTCTTTGTGAGAAGCATACCAAAAATGCAGGTCATATAGAAGAGACTGGGACAAATTCTGCTTTCATATACTAACTAAACTGTGCTATAACTGGTAGGTTTCTTTGTGTAAGTGAGAGGAGGACTTGGCTGAGAATTTATCTAATAGGTTAAATGTAAACACAGTCCAGTAGAGAACTGCATTTTCCAGACTAATCTGAAGTGCTGCTGAGAGTTAAGATATGTGTCCCTTTCTTATATTAAAGAAAATGTAATCTAATCATTTGCTGATATTTCTTAGAGGTGGGAGTAGGAAGAGGCTTTAGGTTTCTTCAGCTATTTATTCTACTTTATTTTTCTTCTGAACATGATTCTGTCTTCTCAGAAATACTGCTGTTTTGGATGCAGTCTTACTGAACCTCTGCCCAGTGCTTAAACCTAACTGAATCTGAATCTTTCCAGATGACTGGGAGGGGAAGTGAAGATTGTTTAAAACTAAAATAATAAATAAATAAATAAATAAATAAATAAACATTGTTTCTGCACTGCTTCTTAAATTAGGATCTGAACTCAGGTCAGATGGCCATCCTACCACACCTCCTGAGAGGACACAGCAAGGAAAGGCTCGTTCTTCTGTCGATGGAGATAGAAGCATTTTATAAGTGGTCTTGACACCAGATTAATTGATCTCTCTCCCTAGGTTTGGAGGAACAGACAAGTTTGGAAGAAACTGTTTGGAACAGTCAGGTTTGGAAGAAACATCTATTACAGCAGGGTCAGAGAAGGGGTCTCTGGATAGGCTTCCTGCCCCACAGTGGGGCCATTAAAATGGGGCCTCCGCCCATCAGCGCAGGGTTGGCATTTCCTACAAGAAGGATTGCAAGATTAGCTAAAATGGAACAAAACCAATATCTGATGAGTCTTTTTCAGATGCACAGGATGAGATAGGAGGCACAGAGGATTAATCAAAGCTTCATCATCAGCTAGAACAGACTAACAAAATACGTGTTAAAGCAGAAAAGCCGTTTAATTGCTCAAAGATATAGTGTGGCCTGTAAGTATGAACTGATTTAGCATAGTATCCATTTGCAAAATTGTAGCACTAGTGTGTTTTTGTTGTTGTTGTTCACTGTTTTACTTTGCCAATATTTTAGCTTAGATATATAAAAATGGTTAAATTAGTCTAGAAGGGTATTGTACCCATTTTCTTAAAACTTAAATGCAAAATGTTTGCTAATAGCATAATTTTTTTTTACAATTATTTATGGCTGACAAATCTAACATGGCTTAGAAAGAGTACTTATATTCTAACCTGCCTTGTAAACTTCATTTTCACTTTCATTTATGCTGCCCATATGCAGATAGGATGATTGAACAGAGACATGTTTTGGCAGGATTTGACCTATGAAAAATATTTATTTATGATGAACAGCCTCTTTTTGATACTCCTTGGTGTATTTATAAGTTTTTTTTTTTTTCCTTTTTTTTTTCCTTTTTTTTTTTCTTTCCTTTTTTTCCATACCTCCACCACTGCTGCCTATCATTATTTACTTGTGGTAGCAGTAACAAGAAGCAGAGCTTTCCCTGGGCACTGAAGAAGTGCTATATGGGCTCTCTGTCAGGACAATGAAATGCTGAAAGATGGAGGAGATAGGCAAACAAGATTTCTGTGATGTATTCCATTATAATCTGTGTAAAACAGTAAACATGCAGGTGTTAGCTGGATATTTTATGGAGGACACTACATAAGTTCTCATTCTGCTCTGCTTGTAGAAACACTTTCCAAATTTCACTGTATTTCAAAGTTCTATATTTTTTTTTGTGTGTGTGTGTGTGCCTTTTCCTTTTCTTCCTTTTTTCCCTTTTTCCTTTTTTTTTTCCCTTTCCCTTTTCCCCTTCACTTCTTTTTTTTCTTTTTCTTTTTCTTTTTCTTTTTCTTTTTCTTTTTCTTTTTCTTTTTCTTTTTCTTTTTCTTTTTCTTTTTCTTTTTCTTTTTCTTTTTCTTTTTCTTTTTCTTTTTCTTTTTCTCTTTCTCTTTCTCTTTCTCTTTCTCCTGATTAGTGAGCTGGATAAATCACATTCAAGTTCAGAGACAGAGTTCCTAAGAACCGAGGTTGTGCAATTAATTAGAAGTTGAAGAAACTTATCTAGAATATTGATTGAGGAGTCAATTCTGGACAGCAGGAGAGATTAATAAAACATTCAGGCTGATAACTAGAACTAACTAATGAATTGAAAGAGACTATTCAAATGTTTAAGTGTAAGCATTCTTTCCTACTCCCACCTTCATATCTTTTTAATACATTCATATTCCTCAGCTAAATTAGTGAATTACAAGAAAGTGTCATTCATATGTACGTTTTTATCAACGGTGAATGATATCATTTTACTTTATTTTACTTTTTTTGCTCTTATCCCTTATTGTGTTTCAGTTACACTTAAATCTGTTTAGTGTCTAAGTAAAGATCATTCTTATCCACTATTTTAGTTGATAACACAAAACATTAAATATATTTTCAATGCTTTCAGCATTGTTTTCAAAGTCTGGTTTAGAAGAAGTTCCATCTTCAGAAAGAACATTTAAGCCTCTAAAGAAACAGAACACAACTGCTCTTCTATTCTGATCTCTTTCTATCTTCTCTTTTGCCCACTTCTGCAAACATGAATCTGCAGGCATCTGGAGGAATCTTTCTTTCTGTACTGAGTCCCTTTCCATCTGCTTCTGGGGAGTACAATGACTAAATAATTACATCTCAGAATACTTTGACTTCAAATGAATTAGCTTCTATCTCTCATTGGTCTCAGCATCTGGGCAAATTTATTAGTGCTAGAGAGCTAATTACCAATGCATTAAAGAATAAAACCTAGAACTCCTAAGTTTTAGTTTTGATTTTGAAATGAAGGTGACTTTGTACTTCTATTTTAATTCAAAGTTCATTTTTTTGACAGTAAATTACCAAAAGGAGGAACCATATTTCTTGATCTTACTATAGATCATGAAGGTCATATGAGATCAAAAAATTGGTGGAAACAATTGGATTTTGAAGATTTAACATATAAAATTTGTTAAAACAATTGAATAATAGAATCATAGAATGTCTCAGGTTGGAAGGGACCTCAAAGATCACCTAGTTCCACCCCCCTACCATAGGCAGGAATGCTACCCACTAGATCAGGTTGCTTAGGGCCTCAGCTAACCTGGTCTTGAACACCTCCAGGGATGGGGCATCCACAACCTCTCTGGGCAACCTGTTCCAGTGCCCCACCACCCTCTGTGTGAGAGAATGAAAACCAGCTCCAGTATCAAGTACTTATATCTCAGCCTGTGATTGAGAGATAATAGCACCAAAATAGAGCAGTACCTTAGCACTACCTGTCAGTGAATACTGTGAGTTGTAGAGCTAAACTAAGATGTATCTGTTTTACATAACATACAGTAACAATGATTCATATGGAAATAATTAAATTTTCTTTCTATCCTTTTAGGTGACTACACACATTATGCAAACTAGTTTTCATTGTAAATGAAGGTTGTTCAATTTTACCTAGGTTCTTTTAGGTGAATTTTTATGTTATGCACCTGCCATCCATTTACATGTCAATGTAAATTCTTGATAAGTTCAGCACTTATAAGCAATTCTGTCTATCTCATAAATAGCTCGTGATGGTAAGTTTGTTGTCCACACTTAGGAACGTTCTTAATGCTGGCTCTCTTGTTACTATATACTTAATACATACAATAGCATACTGTTAAGACACAGCTTCTGAAAAAGACACCTACTGTGCTACCTTATTTTGTGTCTACATTTTTAAAATTTGTATATGGACTGTTTACTCCCTTCAGATGAATCGACTATTGATCTCTGGTTTGGAGCTTATGCTGTCCAAGAGGGACTTGTAACTTTATCCATAATGGGCAAAAGAGAATGAAAAAAGGGGTATGTTTCTCATTTTACATGCATTAGGGGTTGGATGGAAGCACAAGAAGTTGTATAGCATGTAAAGAGTATTGCTCATATCTATAGATTCATACATATGGTATTATTCAGATCCTTTTCATGATGAAAACGGTTCCAAATTTTATTGAATTTCTAAATGAGTTCTCCTCTATCTCTAGATGGTATTGAAATCTCTATCAGAACCAGACCAAGCTTCCCCTTTTTCCCCGATCTAACTCACTTCAAAAGACATTGCCAAGAATGCTTTCTTCCAGAATGCAAATGTGTTCATTCTACTAGGACAGATCTCATTTTTCCTCTTCATGGTACCATTCCACTTTAAGTGTGTTTTTTCCTGGTTCACTACTATCAAGCAAAATGACTCTCTTAATTTCACATACAATTTAAACACTATTTTGTTCATGTCTAGATGTGGAGGTCTACTGTCATATACAGATTACCAAGCACAACATCTTTGGAAAGGCAGTTCACAGAAGTAATCCCTTATCTCTGAAATGCTCTGTTTCCAAGCTAAAAAGGTGTAAAATGAGACATTGAGAACTATCTGTCTTTGAGAAGTCTGGTGTTCCCCAAACAGAGAACACACAGTGCAGTGTATGTTCTAGGAGGTGCATGCATGTCCTGACTACTCTGCACAGACCTCTTCCTCCCATCTCAAAAAATAAAAGAGTGCTGGAGAAGGGTCAGAGAAGGATGTCTGAAAGTGTAGAAGAACGTCCATACAAAGAACAGCTTTGGTAGATTAGGACTTGTCAAGCTGTGAAAGAGATGACTGAGGGGGTCAAGGAGAGGCCTGTAAAACTGGGAGAAGAAGAGAGAGGAAGTTACTATCTTCTCCAGTACAGGATCAAATGAAACTAGCATATGATAGGCTTAACTTAACAAAATCAGGTATTTTATATACTAAGTCAATTTACAGAACTATTCGCCAGAAGTTATCCTGTATCTTTTACATGGAAAAAAACATGAGGTATGATCTGCAAAGAGACCCGTCCCCTTCCCCCGTCCCGCACCCGCCCCCAAGGAAGTCTGTACAACAGCTTGCTGGAGACTATGAGGGAAAAAAATGAGGAAACATATTTTATGTTCTTGCCCTATTATATTTTTTCAAACTTTTTTTTTTTTTTTTTTTTTTTTTTTTTTTTTTTCATTTGCCACTGTCAGATGTTGGACTAACGGGACATGTTATCTGAACCCTTTTGGCTTTCATGGAACCATGAAACATCTGAATATGTCAGGCACCTCTGGAAACCACCTGGTCAGACCCAGGGCTGAAAGTCTGTGGCTGAACCTGTAAACTGTGGTGCTTGTTCACAGGTTGGGGTGAATGAATACATACATGTACCTAGGCCCAGGGTATTGGGGCATTTTAAGGTGATTTTACTCCAGTCATTAATTAATTAATTATTAATTAATTTGATGTTTATGATCATCTATAGAGGTGTTTTTCTGAAATAGATCTGGTCATGTCTCCCATTTAGTGAATATCCTTCCACTGCTGTGGTCTCTGCAGCAATATTGCATAGTTCTTCATTGAGAGCTGTTTTGCTCTAATGCTAGAACAGCAGAGCACCTTTACAAAACCTGGGTTTCAGATAAAGCTTGCATATTGTCGCTTACTGAGACAAGGAATGTTATTATAGATAAAAAATAAAATCAACTCATTAAAGCTTAAAATAGAGATTTATTTTCCTTTCTTTCTTTCGTTCTTTCGTTCTTTTGTTCTTTCTTTTTATTTCTTTCTTTCCTTCTTTCTTTCTTTCTGCCTCTATCAATTATATCATTTGGTGAAAATATTACATAAACACATCTATGGGTGATGCCTTCTGCATGGATGTAAGAGAATCTGTTGACATGAGATCTTCATTCCTTGCTAGTGAGATAAACCTCTCTCTGGAAAGCAGTGTGGTTGAAGGTGAAATTCATATTTTTCTTGTTTTTCCACAGGAATTCTCTCTTCTTTACAGAAGGGAGATTTCCCTTGAGATCTTCCAGTTTAATTAAAGATAAGCATGTGCATATGCAGTGGTAAATTAAAATGCCTGGAACAGATTTTAAGTTTAGGTACACTGATATAAATTGACAATATTAAATTTACTAAACCAAATAGTCCCTACATTGTGAAAAATGTACCAGTAACAACAGAACATCTTTTGTCTGTGTCTCTCAATTTTAAGTGTCATAACAAAATATTATCTAAGTATAGCAAACAAGGCATACTGTTAACCTTTCTACATCTCTTTAAGCAGCTTCACTGATATTCTGAAACCACTCTTTAAAATTGTAGGTAAGTGATTTTTTTTTTGTCTCTACTAACAGTTTTTCTAATCATTGCAGTGACAAGACAGTTATCAAATTCACTATGGTATAAGATCTTTCAAAATGTTTCAAGTTGTTTAATGAACTGACTTGGATTTCCATGAGCATTAAAATGAGAGAAGATGTAAACACCTTTCTGTTCAATCTCCATCAAAACAAAATAAAACAATACAAAACAAAAAAAAAATACTTCATGAATAATTCTTTCTGATGAGCTTTGCCAAAACCAGATTGGAAAATGGGCGAAAAATTATGTGCTGGGATGTGTAAACCTATGGAAACATTAAGAAACATTGTGTCTAACATCTGAATAGAGGTGAAATACCATTATTTATACACAGTATTAAGGCAATACTACATATCGTATTTTAGTTCTTGTCACTGGCATAAATTTGAGTTATGTAGAGATGTATATGGTGAACTTGCTGTCAGCTTTGCTTTCCTCCTACTTCAGGATCCTTGTTACTCTCCACTGAAATTTTGATTAGCCTGTTGTCTACTATACACAATCTAGTGCCCTTTCCTGGGCCATTTTTCTTGCAGCCTTCAGTTGTAGTTTCCACAGAAAAGTATTCTACTTTGCTTTTTAAAAATACATTTAAAACACAGGGTGGGGTTTGCTCTAAAATGATGATAATGTGTTGATAATTTTTACATTTTCTGCACTACTTAACACAGTTCATTAATGCTGTCAATAGCTTAGTAGAGAATAACATTAATGCTTTGGACTGCAGGGTTCTGAGCTCCAGTTTTTAAGTTTTAGGGTGTTTCCAGCTTGTAATGGTGTATTGCAAAGAAAAACAATACAGTAAAAATAGATAGCTATTGTAGCCAGCAACAACAAGTAAGTTTCCAATTTTTCTGGACCTAAGTGTCTATTTAATTTTATTCTAGCCAGATGATTTGATCCTTCATTCTCCAAATTCTGACAAATTTAAAGAAATACATGAGAATAAGGTCACTGAGATAATGTACATTACCAGTAGAGATGGTCTAATTTGAGAAAAGTCTAAGCCTATGAAGAAAATGTATGCCAAGTCCAGGAGTGAGAAAACATTTTCATTAGCAATAAAAATATAGTCCCACTGTCTATCTGTTATTTCTCCATTGAAAAAATAGGATAGTATCTAATCTTAGTGATAAAAGCACATCTTCATATGGTGTAAATATGTTGGTAAGTCTGATTATTAAAACCAGATGAATATTTAGTCGCATATCTTGTTCTCTTCAAGTGCTCTGAAATGAAGTGTCTACAGTAATCATTGCCTCAACTCTGAAATGTTCTTTATGTCCCTCCCATTTCAAACCTTGGATGAATTTAGTGTCCAGAAAAGCAAAGCAAAAATCATCTCTGTCTCGTATTTAGTGCCCATGCAGGTGTCATGCAACCTTTATCTCAGTGTCTATCCAACTTTGGCTTGTATTGACCCACTAGTTAAAAATAACACTAGCAAAGTAAAAGGTGAGTCTGAAATGTTGGCAATAGCTAAAAATTGTGATGATACCATTGGGACATTATATAACTTATCTTTGGATGTCTGGTAAAAAGATAAGCTAAATAGACTCTTTGTTTCAGGCTACATATAAAATGCTTATTGTCCAATACATTCCCTAAGCTGAGCTCACCCCCAGCAGCTGTCTGCTAGCCATTGTTGACTGATAAAGTCCTCCACCTGGATAGGTCAATGCATTGGTTACTAAGAGGCTCCTGGCATTTTCAGGATCTCTTAGTAGAAATCGATCCTTTTGAAACTTGAATAAGATCTTACCAGATAAATATATGTTTCCAGAAGGAACATACAAAACCAATAGTCAGTGAAACAAGGGCTACTGTTTAAAGTAGTCATAGAAATATTCTAATCTGGGTAAAATAATGTACTGTAGGCTACAGATTAAATCATTTGGAAGTAAATGCATCGTTTGAAACTTGAATAAGATCTTACCAGATAAATATATGTTTCCAGAAGGAACATACAAAACCAATAGTCAGTGAAACAAGGGGTACTGTTTAAAGTAGTCATAGAAATATTCTAATCTGGGTAAGATAATGTACTGTAGGCTACAGATTAAATCATTTGGAAGTAAATGCATCGTTCATCCTTCAGTGTTCTATCATATTACAACCAATAGTGACAGCATGAGATCATGAACCATTAAAAATGCAACTTTAAAATCAAGAATGTGTTTACATTGCTGTAGTTGTGCATTCAGAGTGAAAGCAATGCAGCAACTTGAAGCTATGTAACGTAATTTGTTAACATCCTCCCAAATCCAGACAGGTAGCCCTGCTGATGACCATAACAGGAATTCAGATTTACTTTCCTTGACAAGGACTTAGTGACAAGTACTGGGGTAACTGAGGGTTTCAGATGTTGTAGATGTAAACCTTTTGCAAAAGAAAATATTTAGACATCACTCCCAGCCGCTCAGGAAAGGCAAGACGGTTAATGTGCTTTTTTGACTGCTACTAATGCAAATTTAATATCTTTTCTGATTACATATGTCCACAGGAATTTTGAATAGCTCTATCCCACGACATTATTAAGAAGCTGAATAGAGAAATGGCTACAAGAGCAGCCCCTTGTAGTCAGAATTAAAGATCAAACAGAAGAGGAGAAGGAGAGCTCTTAAGCAAGTGAAAGTTAATTCCCAAAAATGTGAACTTGCAGTATATTGTACCTAACAGGAAATGAAGGTAATGACTCATAGTCTAAATCTAATTTTATTTACCTATGGTTGCATTTCAGAAATACTGAGCATCTAAGCAAATTATATCTTGTTTCAAATATGAATTAGATTTGAAACTCTGAGATTTTTCTTACCACCTTAAACAATTTCTTCCAGAATACTTGTGTACCAAATCCAACTCAAAAATAAATAAATAAGTAACCTTACCTATGTGTATTAGAAAACAAAACAAAACAATAAATAAGAACACACGCACATGACAAATCTCTAAAAAAAAGACACACTAAAAAGAAAAAGTGAGGTAAATTTTCTTGTTCCAGCAGAACTGACATTGCTTCTGTGGATTAGGTAGTGTCATTTTCTATACCCTCACAGTAGAACCCACTAGAGAATTGTTCACTATCAAAGCTAGTGTCATTCTACTCCTTTACAAGCTTTCACTGTGTGAGAGGAAGAGTGGTTCTACCTCATTACAAAGCTTTAGGGTCCCAGCAGCCCTGCTTAATTCTGTGCTCACAAGGAGTGATTTAGATTTGCTTTGAAGTTATAGCAGAACCCCATAATAGGAGCTGAGACAACCAGCTATCATTATAGATTGGGAAAACAACTTTTATCCTAAAACAAGCCATCTTTCTTGTAATACTACACAAAGATAACAAAACTTTAAGAAAAAAAAGCCTCATTCAGATTTTATCGAAGTCATATAAAAGCAGAAGGTGACCTTTCGTTTTTGGCTTTCTTTTCTTCTCCTAGCTCTTCCCTGAAGCTATAGTTTGATGGATCAAATAATTCAACAGCAATAATAACTAGACCACTCATCTGAACTCTCTGACCCATGACACAGCTTCCATTTTGTGAGTGCTGACACAGTTGTCTAAGTCCATCATGTGGTCATGGAAATCAACTGGGTGTTGCTTTCTGTTTTTGTTTTAAATCAGAGGAAAAAGGATTTTTAACTATGTATCTGACAGTAAAGTTTAAGCCAGGGGAAATGCATGGGCTATTTGTTGATACTTCTGAGAGAAATACATGTTGGCTTCATTCCAAAATGAGATTCTCATTTTTATTGGGTGCTTCTTTTCCTTTGGCTTCTTAGCTACATTTTACTAGCAATACAAAATCAAGTGCTGCTTTTATTTTCAGTAGGACTAGGGTTTTACCTCAAGTTCAACTCTCTAAAAAAGAATACTAGCAAAACTTTGGGAAAAAAACAGCTCTGAAATGTCTTGATGGACTATTGCAAGCCTGGCAAGGGAAAAATGAATTTAAGAAAATGAGAGAACATTAAGACAAATTGAAACTTGCATTCATATAATAATATAACCTCACTTCCAGGGTGCTGAATAACCAGGATGCCTGATGTACAATTAGAATGTCAAGTATTTGCTACCTTCTGAAAATTAAGCAGGAAAGATATTTTTGCCATATACTTTACAGGCCTTTCATGCACTACAGCAAAACTAGATACAGACCAGCACTTTAACTCACTGCAATATTTTCAGTACAATATTGAAACACTTCAGTGTATCAGAAGCAAAAATACTGAGCCTCTGAAAGCCAGGGGCCTTTCCATCAGATGAGGTGACAGTAATAAACCCAGGTCTGGCTTTCAACCCTGCCTTAAATAATGAGCAAAATCAAGCAATAGGTCACCTCAAATGCTTTCCAGAACTAAACTGCAGAGATATGCTGTAAATCTGAAAATGTAAAGAATTTCACTGTTTTATTACCATTGACAGTTTATAAAATGAAATAGTATTTGAAATAGCATTGTTATAGTAGTACAATATAGCAGTTTATGGTTGAAAGATTAAAAGCAATATCTTTTCCCCTCATTTTTGACAGTAACACCTATTTCCATTAGGAACAACTCTATGTGGCTATTTTTATCTTTGTTGATAAATTCAAAATCAGCTTCTTTCCTTAACAACTAAACCGTTTTGAATTTCATAAATAGAAAAAAATGCAACTGAGTGAATTTTAAATATGTTCATATAGTTGAATTCTTTTTTTTTTTTTTTCTCAGAGAAATGTTATTTTCTCATTAAATCAGTGATACAAGATGAAGCATTACTTACATAAATTAGGTTTTTAAGCATGGCTGAAGGATGCAAATATATACTATGCACATAATAGCGAGGGGAAATCTCAAAGCTAGCCAATCGTCTTAAGTTAAAGTTAAAGAAAGTTAAGTTAACTTAACTTAAGTTAAAGAAAAAAACACTCCTTCAAAAACTGTTGTTCAGTGCCCCAGCAGAATTTGATATGATTTTTTTTTTTTTAATATTCATATATTCAAGTAAAGAAATCTTTACTCCACTATAGGAAGTAATTCCACGAAGATACTTTTTTTTTTTTTTTTTGAATGATGTCTTTAGGTGTTGCAAACTAGCTAATGGTTGAATTCCATGTGTCAATATCAGTTTTTAAATATCTATGATTTTGTGTGTTTTGACAAACAATAAAAGCAGTATCTGGTGACTTTGCTTAAGAAAACTGAGCTTCTCTGCAAGATAATTTCTGACTTAGTATCATTTTCCATAGAATTTTAGAATATATTTTAAGATAATGTAATTTATGTGGACATTTTGCACTTGATAATCTAAAATATTTTAGGGTAAGACAGACTATAGTGCAATTCACTTAGAGCAAACAACTGGAGTTCTTGTACTCAAGCTTTATTTATATCTTAACAGAAATATATGGCTCCATAGCTTGGCAATGCTAGTAACATGTAGATGGGTAAGAAGAAGAGGTTGCCAAGCCCACTAAGTGAAATATATTTTTTTTGCAGTTGTACCAATGACATTACATAGTCATTAATAAAGTATAATCAAGGACCGTTACAAACTAGAACAGGGAAACACTGTAAGACAAAACCTTAGATAAGTGGCTGAATTAGTAATGTCACATACACACACAAAAAAACAGAAACAAACAAACAAAAATAAACACACACATACACAAAAGCAGAAATTTGGGGGTTACTCTTTTTATATGGTTTCAGTACTATTTCTCACTGATGAAAGATCAATCAAATCAAAAGAAAAAAATGACTTATCAGTAGTAAAAATAATATGTAATGAGCTGTTGCAGTTCAAAGCAAAATTGAAGATATATAGGAAGATACCACATTCTTTCCTTTCTTCATTATTGTAACCTTAGATGTTTTCTAAAATATTCAAAAGTTTACAAATCAATAAATATTTAAATATATATTTTTAATTTATTTTTGTTTTTACCCGCCCTATGTTTTAACTGAGAAAATAGTAGATAAAAATCTGTTTGAATCTTGTTTTCTATGTTATCTTTTTCAATCATATTTTGACTTTTTTTACAGTTTCAAGCCTTATAAGTTTGAAAATTGAACAACATGCACAGTTAGAACCAAAGACAAAAATAAAAATCAAATAACTCTGTACATCTGAGTCAAGAAATCTCATGGTTGTGATCATAAAGAGGAGGTGTCTGAGACGATGTAGTACATACAAACTATGTAAATAAAAATATTTGTCACATCATTTAAAAACTATGTTAATGTGGACTGAGAATATAGTTTCTTAGTCTAAGGTACATTAGAGGATGCAATTTCTATCTAAGGTCACCAAATAGATTTAAAAATATGCAGGTTAATTAAACACACACACAAATCTGTGTTTAAAACCATGATATTAACACACTCTTTTGAGGAATACTTTTATGAAGTATTTTTAAGTGTTTCTTCATTTAAGAGTAATTGCCAACTAAAATGGTTTTGGATTTATCCAGTTAAAAACAAATACTTAACACAGAATATAAAGTTTAGCCAAATAAAGCACAATCAAGAGAACATTGGTATGAAATAAATCTTCTTTTTAATAAAACAACCCTTCAGTTAGGATTTTGGCCCTAATTCTGTCCTTGTTAAGACCAGTGGCAAATATCCCATTGCTTTTACTATAAAAAAGACTATAAAGTGTTTATGACATTCTGGTAATGCTAGAAATGAAAGTAATCACCCTAGAATCTCGCTGACTGATAATAAGGAACATAAATGCACTGAATTTGTCTTATGATGCTCAAAAACATTATCAGTTCTCAGTGAAAAAGAAATATAAGTAATTAAGCTTGTCTTTTATGTGCTGAGAGTCCAGTATGTCTCTGGCAGTGACACAGAGAAGGTGAGAGATCTTGGAGATCTTTTGTCCTAGTAAGCTCATACTAACTGTCCAGTAACAAATGTAGGCTTCATAATCACTTACTGGGTGATGAGGTGGTGTCCATGACATACAACAGTAGAAGATTTCTTGATTTTTATTCTTTCAAAGTATCTGAAAATGTGACAAGAGGGCTGGAAAACTTGTGAACTTAAATCCAGGAGGTTGGAGGCCAGACAAGCTGACAGTCTGTGCTCTTTGTTGCCTGCTGAATAGGAATTAGAGCAAGTTCCTGATGGAGGAAGCCCCTTTGTACTTGGCCTTGGAATATGGAGTCTTAAGGACACTATGGGGTGTGTAAGCACAACTGAGGTTGCGCTCTGTCTGGCTGCTCTGTTAACAGTTTTTCAGCTGGAAAATTTGGATTGGGTTTAACACCCCACCTCTGAGTTTGCAGAGCAGACTGCAGGTCACATCTGGCTAGTGCTGACCGTAGGCAAACTGAGCTGCGCTCACCTGCGCAGGGCATGCATGACCTTTGCCTTCCACAACAGCCGGTGGTAGCTGAAGCAAATTGAATAATCTTTAACTTTCTAAATGAAACAAACAAATGCAAGGAGGAAGACAAGAAACAGAACAGTGTTGTATTTTTTTTGTTGTTGTTGCTTTTGCCCTAGACCATATTATGACTATGCATGACCTTAGCAAAAAAACATGTTGATTCATGTTAGTAAAACCTAACACACAGACTTATTATTGAAGTTGTTTCTTATGAAGAGTAAGCAAGTCTATTCTTATCTATTTTAAGATGAATTTATATTCAAACTATGCTGTTAGGAAAAGGAAACATTTTTCCCAGTCTGTTTTAAAGTGCTCATGAGTTATTGCTTTGATATAGATGAGAGAAAATCCTTATAATTTTGGGCTAAGTTGGGGATGCTCATGAAATCTACATCTATTATACAGAAAAGTTTGTGAAAATATTTCAGCTTGACCACTTCTCTATGGAATTGACAATGTGTAAATCTACACTTGTAGCCATGGGGTAGAATGTTATAAATGAGCTCTGACAATGCGACTTGAAAACTGAAATGTCTGAGTCTGTACATGAGTCTGTACATGTTGTTTAATCCCAGAGTTTATAGCATTAGTCTTAACTGGTAATAAAAAACTTGTCTAATATCCTTCTTGACTGATCAACTCCTTGTGGTAAAGAACACAGATAGGAGGTTATGCATAAGAACGTCTCAGAATCATCATAAATCAAATGAATAAGTTGGGAAGTAGGTAACCTGAGCTTTTTTACTACCACACTTAATTCTGATTACATTTAATTCAGAAGCTCTACATGCCTAGAACAGACATATTAAAAGATATTGTTTTGTTTTGTTTTGTTTTGTTTTTTGTGATCATTGGAATGGAGTGGTTTTATTTTTATAATGAGCAGCTAACTTAACGGAACACATAGAAAAATAAATGGATGGAGTGACTTTTACAAAGAAGCTGCATAACTACATGTAATGAATTTACTTTAATTCCTTAGCTGAAGTAAATCTCATTACAAAAATCAAATGAGTTGTTTGCTGGATAAGGTGACATAGGTGACAAACAGTACAGCTTTTAAAAAACTGTTGCTAACAAACTTCTAAAACCTCTAAAAATGTCAAATTGATGTTTGCATTGAAATAAAAACAGTATTTTTTAACTTTTTGTTGTTGTTGTTGTTTATTACTGTATTTTTTTAAAGTTAACGAACATTGAAATATAATATTTGTTGTTATCTTGTTACTTTCTGGTTTGCATTCACAGACTTGGGATGTGCCTGTAAGCTTAAGAGGTTAAAACAAGTCACCCCTATCAGAGTTTGATAGTGACTGCTCAAAGTATATTAATCCACTTTGGTAGCCACTGCTGCTCCAGCCATATAAAATTCAAAGTTGCTCACATAAGCAAATTAAACAGGTTTCAATTATCCCATGGAAATTACTTTTTTGTCTCTGGCACAATTACTTCTGTACAGTAATGATTTCAGGGTAATGATTTTAGTGTGCCAAAGAGACTTCCAGTAAAGTCTGAGGAAAAGAGGCCACTGAAGTCAATAAGCCCTGAATTAGGGCCTTGGATTTGGTTCATCTCTTATCCCATGGGTA
The DNA here is from genome assembly GCF_964035555.1 of Netta rufina. NCBI lineage: Eukaryota > Metazoa > Chordata > Aves > Anseriformes > Anatidae > Netta > Netta rufina. The sequence continues at coordinate 139,914,239 of NC_140124.1, forward strand.
ATATAACAGTACTTCAAAAATAAATAAGTGGAAGTTATCTTTTAAATTAGAACAAAGGGTCAAGACAAATCTTTGGTTCTGTGGTAATGAATGTATAAAGTTCACTCAAAGATCTACTGTAGGAATAAAGATTAACAGTTTTCCAATAAAGTCTACTTTGTTTATTATAAGTTATAAGCAAATGTGCGCAGTCATTGTGATCGCCTCCATGTCAGCTCTTTTTTTTTTTGTCTTAGTAGTCTAAAATTTCTTGTTCTTATGACGGAGATTTTGCATCTATGGAGGCAAAGGTGAGAAAGTGGCATAAAAAATGCTGATATCTAGAACCCTCTTACATTTTCTTCCTTTTGCTGTTTTTCAGAAAACACTGTGTGCTCAAGAGAATATACAAGGCCCTGAGGCTAAAAGTCTGAAAGAAAATAATAATTTTTTGTTTATTCATTAGGGATATGGTTTAGTGGGGACTGTTAGCGTTAGGTCAGAGGTTGGACTCGATGATCTTGAGGTCTCTTCCAACCAAGAAATTCTGTGAAAACAATATGTCACAGTAAATTCAGAAAGTGGTGCAGATCTGGGATCTGTTCAGACTCATGGGGTGCTTTGTGGCTTTCAAGAGCACGCTGTGAGCCTGTGAGTTAGTTACATGCATTGAGGATGCATAGGGTCATGACTATAGGAGATGGGCAGCATATGAGCCCATTCTCCTATCCCACCCCTTCTCATGGATTTCCCACTCAGAACTCCTGTTTTCTCCTGAACAACTTAAGGCCTGCTAGAAAAACCTGCCATAATGTTGGTAGCCTCAAATTCAAATGTTTAATTCATATGGACATCTTCAAACAATAAGAGGCTTTCAAATTTAATAATTAAATGCAGCGGCATTGACTATTTAAAGAAAGAATGCGGATGACTTGCCATCAACATGGGTTCTTAGTATATTAGCAGTCCTAATGATGGAAACAGTGACTTCTGTAGCAAAAGGCCAAAAAAAATCACTACTTCCTCTTTATATGAAACATCCCTGCAAATTAACATGAGAAGTTACTTGTGTTCAGAGAATGTTTAGAAATACAGTTTTGAAATCATTATCCCAGAGAATCCTTTTGAAAAGAATGAATCTTAAAACCCTTTCAGCTATTCATCTTAGAACTGTCAGTCTTTATTAACTTACAGATGCCTTGGCCCAATATGTGGATCATAATCATCTGGGGTTAATGTCTTTACCCGGAGTCCTGAGAATCCTTAACCTGAATATTAAGATGAAAGAAATATATGTGTATTCACTATGACAGTAATTCTGAATAGCATTTCCATCTCTCTGATATTCTTTCTCTACTGAGATGATGACTGAGCTCTGGCCTAATAGAATGCTCACTGTAGGTTTTGGATTAAGCATGTCAGAATGGAAAATCAAAAAAAATAATACATATATTTTGGCTAATTTGATTTATTCCGTCGTCGATTTTTTTAAAACTATTTGTGTCCAGATATGACTTTTCTCTGGTGGTTGAACATGCCTTCCAGTATTTCTGTATTATATGGATTTATACATGTAAATATGACAGAATCACAGAATGGAAGAGGTTGGAAGGTACCTCCGGAGATCATCTAGTCCAACCCCTCGGCCAATCAAGATCACCTAGACCACGTAGTGCAGGATGGCATCCAGGAAGGTTTTGGATAGCTCCAGAGAAGGAGACTCCAAAACCTCTCTGTGAAACCTGTTCCAGTGCTCTGTCGCCCTCACAGTAAATAAATGCTCTCTCATATTCAGCTGAAACTTCCTGTGCTTTGGTCTGTGCCTGTTGCCTCTTGTCCTGTCGCTGGGCACAACTAAAAAGGGACTGACACCCTCCCTTCAGATATTTATATGCATTGATGAGATCTCCCCTCAGTCTTCTCTTTTCCAGGCTAAAAAGGGCCAGTAGTCTCAGCCTGTCCTCGTGCAGGTGTTCAAATCTCTCATCATCTCAGTAGCCCTGCTCTGGAGTTGCTCCTATAGCTCCATGTCCCTCTTGTACTGGAGAGATCAGAACTGGACACAGTGCTCCAGCTGTGTCCTCACCAGGCCTGAGCAGAGGTGGAGGATCACCTCCCTTGGCCTGCTGGCAACACTTCTAAATGCAGCCCAGGATACTGTTGGCCTTCTTGGCCATAAGGGCACACTGCTGGCTCATGGTCAGCCTGCTGTCCACCAGGACTCTCAAGTCCCTTTCTGCAGAGCTGCACTCCAGCAGTTCACCCCCTCGTCTGTACTGGTGTTTAGGATTATTCCTCCCTAGGTGCAGGACCCTGTACTTGCCTTTGCTGAACTCCATGAGCTTCCTCTCTCCAGCTTGTCGCGGTCTATGGCAGCACAGGCCTCTGGGGTATAAGGCACTCCTCCTAACTTTGTGTCATCTGCAAACTTGCTGAGGGTGCACTCTGTTCCATCATTCAGGTCATTGACTGAATAACACTGAATAACCGTTGAATAACACCGGACCCAGTACTGACCCCTGGGGGACACTGCTAGCTATCATCCTCCAACTAGATTCCACACCACTAAGCACAACCCTCTGAGCTCTGGCACCCAGCCAATTATCAACCTACCTCACTGTGCATTCATGTATACATATGTATGCGTATATATATATGTATGTATATATGTATGTATATATGTATCTATATGTATACATATATATGTATACATTTGTGCATGTAATATATATTTGTGTATCATTATTGATAATCTCTACTTGACTTAGTTATATAAAAATTGTTCCACAATTCAGTTCTGTTTTCTGTTTAGTTTTCTGAAGAAAGAAGCACCAACAATCTAGCTGTCTGCAAATTTACCATGTGGTTTTCACACACCTCTTTCTTGATTTCTTGTTCCCTATATAGCCCACGTTAACCAAAAAAACTATTTAATATTAGCAATATATAATGTAGGAGGAGAATCTGAATCAGAGCAGATCCAAATTAATAACCCCTCAGCCCTAGAGCTTTTGAGTCTGTACCTGCATAGGGAAATGAGCTGAAAGTGTTTCCTTTCCTTTCCTTTCCTTTCCTTTCCTTTCCTTTCCTTTCCTTTCCTTTCCTTTCCTTTCCTTTCCTTTCCTTTCCTTTCCTTTCCTTTCCTTTCCTTTCCTTTCCTTTCCTTTCCTTTCCTTTCCTTTCCTTTCCTTTCCTTTCCTTTCCTTTCCTTTCCTTTCCTTTCCTTTCCTTTCCTTTCCTTTCCTTTCCTTCCCTTCCCTTCCCTTCCCTTCCCTTCCCTTCCCTTCCCTTCCCTTCCCTTCCCTTCCCTTCCCTTCCCTTCCCTTCCCTTCCCTTCCCTTCCCTTCCCTTCCCTTCCCTTCCCTTCCCTTCCCTTCCCTTCCCTTCCCTTCCCTTCCCTTCCCTTCCCTTCCCTTCCCTTCCCTTCCCTTCCCTTCCCTTCCCTTCCCTTCCCTTCCCTTCCCTTCCCTTCCCTTCCCTTCCCTTCCCTTCCCTTCCCTTCCCTTCCCTTCCCTTCCCTTCCCTTCCCTTCCCTTCCCTTCCCTTCCCTTCCCTTCCCTTCCCTTCCCTTCCCTTCCCTTCCCTTCCCTTCCCTTCCCTTCCCTTCCCTTCCCTTCCCTTCCCTTCCCTTCCCTTCCCTTCCCTTCCCTTCCCTTCCCTTCCCTTCCCTTCCCTTCCCTTCCCTTTTTTCTTTTTTTTTTGTTTCTTTTCTTAGTTTTATTTTCTTATCAGCCATACAAAGTAGAGACTTCTGTCTTGAAATGGAAGATGAGATGATAAAATCATTTTCATGTGTCTGCAGCTTTTTACTTTCCTTGTGCTACCACAATTTTGGGGCAGCATTGTTTTTCTCCTATAAAACCAATAAGAAAAGAACATATGGGAAATGTAATACGTCTTGGACTTCCTGATGAAGATCATGGAAACAGCCTGGGGAATTAGAAGATGTACTTGCTACAAACAACACTCTAGAAAATACAGGTAATTGCAGTAACATAGTTTGAGACTGAATTGAAAGTGGATATTTTTTCTTATCTATCCATGGTACAGCCATGTGAAACAGTAACATACGGCGAGCAACCACTACTTTCAGAGCAGAAAAAATCTGCATTCAAATACTTTCTTTAAATATAAAGGTTGTCCTTCTGGGTGAAGATAACACACTGTTGATAAAGAAACAGGAGGAAAATGAATAGTATGACGTTAATAAATTTTCTGATGAGGAAAAATAGGGTTTCTCTTTCTGAAAAAGGTAAAATATGTTTCAGAAGCTTAGAATTAAACTTAGAAAAAAATATTGCATTGTACTGTTGTTCTTCCTCTAAAATCTAGAAGCTTTGTTGTGGGACAAACTTCCAGCTGTTAACAGATAGTATGAAAGCTGTACGTCTGACTAGTGATGGAAGGATTAAAAATATGTGTTTTAAGTGATTTATTTATTATTATTATTATTATTTTCTCTCTGTCTTTTTTGTTTGGTTTATCTCATTTATTGTCTTTTCTGAAAACATTACTTTTTTTATGTTTTATTTGTCACCCTCTTAAAAGGTCAGTTGTGTTCTCAGGAAGCACTTCTTCAAGAAGTACTTCCTTTTCAAGAAGCACTTCTTTACTGTGTGGGTGACAGAACACTGGAATGAGCTTCTCAGAGAGGTTATGGAGTCTCCTTCTCGGAGATAATCAGAAGCCATCTAGACATAGTCCTGTGCACCCTGCTCTGGGTGGCCCTGCTTGAGCAGGAGGGACTGGACCAGATGGCCTCCAGAGGTCCCTGCCAACCTTAACTGTTCTGTGATTCTGTGATTTAAGAGCCTGGCCTTCCTTAGACAGGGCAATAATTGGCTACAGATGGAGGATTCATACTCATGATATGAAGATATGTAATTGATTTTCCATTTATTTGCTTTTGTATTTTGTGCCTTTTCAGAAAGCTTAAATTTTTTTTTTTTGTAAATATGAGGATCTCGGCTTTAATTTACAACATAAGCAGTACTATGGTTCTGTCAAAAAACAAAAGCATGACAGCATATCACAAGCTTTAAAAAAATAATCAAATTTAAAAGATCCAGTATGTGTATATATATACATACACATATACACACACAGATATTTACATACACTGAAGTTTGGGGACATGTTTCATTATGTATGAATGCTTGGGCTTGGCAGTACTAGATATGAATCAAATCAAATGGAATCGAACACTTCAGTTGGAAGGCACCTTCAAAAATTGTCATGTCCAACTGCCTGACCAGTTCAGATCTAACCAAAATTTAAAGCTTATTATTAAGGGCATTACTAAATGCCTCTTGAACACTGGCAGGTGTGGGGCATCAACCTTCTTTCTAGGAAAAGCCTGTTCCAGTGTTTGACCACCCTTACGGTAAAGAAACGTATCCTAATATCCAGTCTGAACCTTCCCTGGCTCAGCTCTGTGCTGTTCCTGCACGTCCTGTCATCAGTTCCCAGGGAGCAGAGACTGGCACCTTGCTCTGCTTCCCCTACTCAGGAGGTTGCAGAGAGCAGCGAGGTTGCCTCTTGGGCTCCTCTTCTCCAGGCCAGACAACCCAACTGTCCTCAGCCCCTCCTCATAGGACATGCCTTCCAGCACTTTAATCAGCTTTGTTATACTCCTCTGGATGCATTCAAACTTAATTGTTTTCATACTGTGCGGCTCAGAACTGCACACAATATTCAAGGTGAGGCTGCACCAGTGCTAAATATAGTGGAAGAATCACCTGTTTTGACCTGCTGGCTATTCTTGTCTAGCTTTGTTTCAATTTGTGTGGTTTTCAGATCACTTCAGATATCTTAGAAAACATAATATATTACATGTACAAACTGAAAAAAAAAAAAAAAGTAAGACATTCTGCAGATGTGAAAGGTACTTTAAACATTGCTTTCCAACAATTTAAGATGGAGTTTGTTGGTCAGAGGGTAATAGAAATTCCATTTGTCACTAAAAAAATGCTATTATTCTATTTAATATATACACAGTTTTCAATCATTTAGAATATGTAATCTTAGGGCACTAAGAGGTCAGAAAACATGCACCATAAGCAAAGTAGTTATTTTGGCTGATACTACCTTAATTTGACAGAGCATACTTTTTGTTTTGTTTTGTTTTGTTTTGTTTTTCCCCTGTTCCTTCATTGCAGTGATTCATCTTCTTTGGTGATTAAAAAAAATGTAACTCACTATTTTTGTTGTACTGAAGATGATTCTATTCTAACAGACAGACTGTCAAAAGCAAATAGCTTTGGCAGATATGGAAAATACATCACTTGCAAAGAATCCTAAGCAGAGGTGTTGATAAATATGTCAGTATTTGGCCTTCTTTCCAACACCTGTCCAGAGATTAAACAGAATGTAGTTTGTGCTTTGTCACTTACACTACAGTTGAATTGGGCCTTCGAGTGTAACTCAATAACCTTAAAATACACAGTAGATAAACACTAAATACCAGGCTATCAACAATTTTATTCTTAAATGGGTTACAAGACAGGATGCCAATATGACAATCAAGCCATCACTAAGACTGGTTATTTTATTTCCAAAGTAACAATTGGATATAATTAAAAACTATGATTCTCTCTTCTGTCACATCTAGTCAGTTTTTAGGTCTCAGTTGAGTAATAGTGCTTCTCGCACCTCATCTTCTAGGTAGCTATTAGAAGTGTGCCACTTTCAATTGCCAGATGTTCCCATCATCAGCCTGACCCTGCAAAAAAAAATGTAAACTGAAAGCTGTCTCTTGTGATTTCTTCTTTTTCCTATGCAGTAGAAATGAGAGAGAGTGATGAGTGTTTTATGGGTCTGAACATATGAAGATTGTCAATTTATGACTACTATTTTCATTTGAAATTTGCAGCCTGTCCTGGAGTTAGGTATTCCTGTTAACATTTCCCAAAACCGTAGGTATCTGTCCAATTTCTGCTCCAGCTCAGACTCTGATAGGAGTCTGTAGGAAGGACTCATGTTTTTCTGAGTGCAGAAACCCAGTACAGGTGCCTTTGCTCATCACCAGATCTCCTTACAGTCAGTACAGGTCAGTAAGCACAGTGATACAGAGCACCTGAGTCAGGAGCCCAACCCTCTGATCTTACTGCAAGTCATTGCCTACTTCCCATCTTTCCATTAGAAACTTCTACCAATGAAATTGTGAAGAATGACTGAGGTTAAAATCTAACACAATCTTTGGTTTAGTTGAGATTTTATAAGGTCAGGAAAAAAAACACTAGTGACAACTTGAATGTTCATTTATGTTAACAACAGGCTCTCTGTCTCCCTCTCCTTCTTCTGTCTCTATAATCTTCTCTCTTTTAATATATATAGGTAACTGTCATATAAATATATATGTATGTGTGTATAAAAGGACAATTTTCATGGTTCTTTCTGCACATGAACAGTGTTCTTATGCACTTTAAAAATCATCAGAAAACTTCTTTATAACTGTGATGTAAGTGGTCAAATCTCACCTGCATTATTTTAAAATAATGAAATGATTCATTCTGAATATCCAAATTCAATAATATTTTCCAGGGATATGTGCAGCGAACATTTTATTATTATTATTATTTTTTTTTTTTCCTGGAGGGATTTTTTTCTGACTCTTTTATGCGATTTGTACCTATTTCTTGTCTAGCACTGAATAAATTAACAGCTTGGTTCATTAGACTCTCTGGCAGTTCAGATCCACTTTCTCCTTACTATGGTCTGCACCTCTCAGACATGCTAATATACCACCCTAATTGGGGTTAGTAGCTTTAGTGTAAATTGCAGTCAATGGAGCTCTAACAGCTGAACATCTGCTCACAGCTACTTTATGAAATAGCTGTAAAAGATAAACTTTAATTGACTGGAAGCATAAAATAGGTCTGAAAAATATTCACAATAAAAAAGGAGTTATTAAAAAAATGATTTAATTTGTGCCATAAATACTGGATTTTGGAGTATGATTATAAGAATTCAGCTCATTTTATGAAGTAGCATAGACAAGGACTGAACATTGCCCAGAAATCTGGCTAACCTCCATAACTGTCAGAAATCTTGTGATGTTTTCAGAGGAAATTTTAGGAAAACAGATATTGCCTGCTTTTAGTTACATAGCTTCTCTCTTATCCATACCACTTAATGTACATATACTGACATGATAGAAGAAACACTTCAATTGAAATGTATTGCAAACCATTATATGTAATATAACATATTTTACAGACTATAATAGATATACAGGAACGGTATATAACTGTTATACTCTATATACTAACAGTATACTCTATACAGTATACAGTACCTATACAGTAACAGTATAGTTACTCTATATACTAACAATATATCTATAGACTGGAAAAGTGAGTTTTTGTTCCTGAAAAAACAACCAACCAAACAACAACAACAAAAACAAAAAAGAAACTTTTTTTAATGCTTAATATGGAAATTATAGTCAAAATATATGTGTGGTTCTCAAAATAGTAGTACATTATTCTTATTTTCCAGTAAAACATTAAAACATGATGAAAATATTTGTAATCGAGAAGAAGTATTTGACTGAGAAGAAGTATCTTCAAAAGATAATAAAATTCTACCAGATAATATGTTTTAGTAGCCTCAGGATTCAACTTGTGATTTTGTGTTTTCTTTTAGCATAGATTCTAAAATTAAATACAAGTTCAAGAGATACTCCATATAGTGATTTTACTGCAACATGCACATGCATGTCTGGTTTAGCCCAGTAAGTATGATGCCAAAGACAATTATTCCCTTTCTGGAAGACACAGTAATGTGTGTTTTCAGGTTAAAATACTGTTAAAGGTTCACAAAATACAAAAATAAAAATAATATAAAAAAGTAGCAGACCCACTTCGGAAATGCTTTAAAGGAAAGGAGCACAAGAAATTTGACTGGATGCATTACTACTTCTCAGTCCCCAGACTTATGATACATTTGGCACTGGTGAAATCTTCTGCACAAAAGTTGTTATTTGCTATGTGTGACATTTCTTTAGCTAGACATATTAAAAATATCTTCATAAAGAATATAGACAAACTCTGACTGCATTTTCTGTCCTTACTGAATTGGAATTAGTTTTGGAAGAGTCGGCTAGTGTAGAAACCCTTGTAACAAATATGCATAGCTAATGTAAAGACAAAGTGATGTTTTATAGCCTGGCAGTGCATGTTATTCTAGTGGTTATGATTACTAACATGCTCAAAGTCTTGAATACTTCTCACAATGACAGCTTGGAAAGAGTCACTTTAGAAGTATAGAACTGACATCAACATTGAACATAAACATTTCAAAAATATTTACATATACATGTCAGTGCTTAAGAAATGAAGAAATCACATATGTTAATAAATATAAAATATCTTTAAAAAGATATTATTTAAACTTGCAAGAGATTTTATATATGCAAGAGCACCTTACCTTTCTTACATAAAACAGAGCAAGCAAAGTTTCTGTTTTCTTCCCCCCTGCCCCCCACATTTATTTATTTATTTATTTATTTATTTTATTTTTGTAGTGATAGGCAGAAGTTGTCTTGAGGTGGTCTACAAATACTTAAATATGAGTATTGAGTGAGATGCAGAGAATTAGCATTTCATGGAGCACAATGGGCATGAGAAAGCAGTGGCTATTCTATTGTATGTAAGGTTTTATTATTTTCTTTCCTCACTGTATTACTTATTTACTATCTAATCACTGCCTTCAGGGCACCTAGCATTTTATAACCAAACAAAAGCATGTAGCGTTTCTGGTGAAACAGAAATAAAGATTACTCAAGAATGCAAAACTGGATGTCACACAAAGAAGACCTTCATGGAAGACCTTCATGAAACCTGAAAATGAGACAGCCAGATTTCCTGGCATCCATGGTCCTTTTCCCCAGATAAAGATATTTGATAGTTATTTCCAGAATGTAAGTCTTCAGTGTAAAACTGCCTTCAAATCTGCTAAATTTCTACTGTCAATATTACTTTTCTTTTTGTATTGGCTTTTTTTTTTTTTTTTTAGTTCCCTGCAGATGTGATTTTTCTGACTAGTTTCTGCAGTGAGATTTATTTTTTGGCCACCTGCATACTCATGGCTGTCAATCTGGCTTTTTCTTAGCAAGTTTGCTCTACAGTTGAATAAAGAATTGGTATAGATTTAGTTGAAAATTACATTATTGCTTTCTTTGTAATTTTAAGTGCAACATTATCTACCTCAGTATTTTTATTCAAAAGATTTGAAACATGTGATTGCAATTTACAGCAATAAAGTCATTTGAACATCTCTGGCTCAGGTTATTGTCATCTGTTAGGGTGATATTGTGTAGATAAAACTTATGGAAACAGCTGATTTAATGTACACTATTTATAGGTTGCCATTGCTGCCTTTTAATTTTAATCCTGCTCCCTAGTTCTTACTTCATCTGGCTTTTTATTATTACTATTGATGTTTTCTGTGCTTAACCACTTAAATAAAGACCTTAAAAAGAAAATCTGGTTCTCTCAACAAGTCTAAAAATGTTAACATTAAGTATTATTATACCTATATAAAAAACAGGAAAGTGCAAGAAATGCATTTCAATAATTCACATAACATTTCTATAATTTCACATTACCATTTGCAATAAAACCTGTTCATGCTGTCTACTACTGCTTTCTATTACCAACGGTTCTAGTCACCATCTACATGGTACACTAGAAAAATCAGAGCTAAGGAAAGGGAAAATACATTCCCAGCAGTATGCATCCACCTCTCCACCCACAAGTAAGCATATAATTTTCAAAATTTATAAACAGCATTGAAAAAAATCTGTGCTAAGTATGGAAATTCTTCCATATCACAGAATTTCTAGGTTGGAAGAGACCTCAAGATCATCGAGTCCAACCTCTGACCTAACACTATCAGTCCCCACTAAACCATATCCCTAAGCTCTACATCTAAACGTCTTTTGAAGACTTCCAGGGATGGTGACTCCACCACCTCCCTGGGCAGCCTGTTCCAATGCCTAACAACCCTTTCAGTAAAGAATTTCTTCCTAATATCTAACCTAAACCTCCCCTGGCGCAATTTAAACCCATTCCCCTCGTCCTGTCACCAGGCACGTGGGAGAACAGACCAATCCCCACCTCACTACAGCCTCCCTTGAGGTACCTATAGAGAGCGATAAGGTCGCCCCTGAGCCTCCTTTTCTCCAGGCTGAACAACCCCAACTCCCTCAGCCGCTTCTCACAGGACTTGTTCTCCAGACCCCTCACCAGCTTTGTCGCCCTTCTCTGGACCCGCTCAAGCACCTCGATGTCCTTCTTGTAGCGAGGGGCCCAAAACTGAACACAGTACTCGAGGTGCAGCCTCACCAGAGCCGAGTACAGGGGGACGATCACCACCCTAGTCCTGCTGGTCACACTGTTTCTTATGCAAGCCAGGATGCCGTTGGCCTTCTTGGCCACCTGAGCACACTGCTGGCTCATATTCAGCCAACTGTCAACCATCACTCCCAGGTCCTTCTCTGCCTGGCAGCTCTCCAACCACTCATCTCCCAGCCTGTAGCTCTGCTTGGGGTTATTGCGCCCCAGGTGCAGGACCCGGCACTTGGCTTTGTTGAACTTCATGTAGTTGACCTCAGCCCATCGGTGCAGCTTATCCAGATCCTCCTGCAGAGCCTTCCTACCCTCAAGCAGATCAACACGCGCATAGCTTGGTGTCATCTGCAAACTTACTGAGGGTGCACTCGATGCCCTCATCCAGATCATCAATGAAGATATTAAAGAGGACTGGCCCCAGCACCGAGCCCTGGGGGACGCCACTAGTGACTGGCCTCCAACTGGACTTGACTCCATTTACCACGACTCTTTGGTCCCGGCTATCCAGCCAGTTTCTAACCCAACGAAGCGTGCGCCAGTCCAAGTCAAGAGCAGCCAGTTTCTTGAGGAGAATGCTGTGGGAGACGGTGTCAAAAGCCTTGCTGAAGTCAAGGTAGACCACATCCACAGCCTTTCCCTCATCCACCCAGCATGTCACTTTGTCATAGAAGATCAGGTTCGTCAAGCAGGATCTGCCTTTCATAAACCCATGCTGACTAGGCCTGATCGCCTGCTTGCCCTGCAAGTGCTGCATGATGACTTTCAAGAGAATCTGCTCCATGAGCTTCCCTGGCACTGAGGTCAAACTGACAGGCCTGTAGTTTCCCGGGTCAGTCCTCCGGCCCTTCTTGAAGACAGGCATCACGTTTGCTAGCTGCCAGTCAACTGGGACCTCCCCCGATAGCCAGGACTGTTGATAAATGATGGATAGTGGCTTGGTCAGCTCCTCTTCCAGTTCTCTCAGTACCCTTGGGTGGATCCCATCCGGCCCCATCGACTTGTGCACATCCAAGTGCCGTACCAGGTCACCAACCGGTTCTTCATGGATAGTGAGTGCCACCTCCTGCTCCCCATCCCCTTCCACCAGCTCAGGGTACTGGGTATCCAGAGAACAACCGGTATTGCCGCTAAAGACTGAGGCGAAGAAGGCATTAAGCACCTCCGCCTTTTCCTCATATCTTGTAAATAAGTTTCCCCCCGCATCTGGTAAAGGATGGAGATTCTCCTTAGTCCTCCTTTTTGTGTTTGTATTTATAAAAACATTTTTTGTTATCTTTAAGGGCAGTAAACTCCATGATAACTCCATGAGTCTGAAAAGTGTTGGGAAACCATAGGTCAGGAATGGGAACTACTGCATTAAGTGGAGGGATAGCTCTGAAATCCATAGGGCTGAATTTAGATATTGGCATAATCAACAGCTTTTAGGCTACTCATTTTTTTTAATGTCTCTGAGAAGGATATTGCTACAGTGGGTGATCAGCAGAAGGCCAGCTGACCACAAGCTGAGTTATTTTATAAATCCAAGGACCGATCATGTCATATATCATGACCCACTGTAGTGGGTTTACGTGGCAAGGTTTTGGTAGCAGGGGGCCATCAGGGTGGTTTCTGTGAGAAGGATCTAGAAGCTGCCCCATGTTTAGTAAGGGCCCCACTGCTGACCAGAGCCAAGCCAATAAGCGATGTTGTTTTGCGCCTCTGTGAGAGCATATTTAAGAGAGGGAAAAAAATGCTGCACCTCACAGCAGCTGGGAGAGTGAGAGGAGTGAGGAACAGCCTTGCAGGAGGGGGAGATGTGCTCCAGGTGCCAGAGCAGAAGTCCCCTACGGCCTGTGGTGAGGACCATGGTGAAGCAGGATGTCCCCCTGCAGCCCATGGAGTACCACGGTGGAGCAGGGTTCCATTCTGCAGCCCGTGAAGGAGACCATGGTGGAGCAGGTGGCCCTGCACCGATGGAGGCTGCCGCCTGCAGAAGACCCCTGCCGGAGCAGATTCCAGGCCGGACCTGTATCCCGTGGAGAGGAGACCACCAGGTGACCTGGCAGGAGATGCTGCCTGTGGGGGACCTAGGTTGGAGCAGTTTTCTCCTGAGGGATGGACCCCATGGTACGGACCCATATCTGGAGCAGTTTTGGAAGAGCTGCTGCCTGTGGGAAGTCCATGCTGGATCAGTTCATAAAGGACTGCATCTCGTGGGAGGGACCCCACAGCACAGGGGACGAGAGTGACCGAGAAGGAGCGTCAGAGAAGAAGCACTGTAGACTGACCATAACCCCCAGTCTGTTTTGCCCATTACAATAATTACTGTGTGATCTTCTTGTCTTTATCTCAACCTTTGAGCCCTTTTCTTCATATTTTCTCCCCGTTCCTCTTTGATGAGGGGGAGTGAGAGAGCGGCTGTGGTGGAGTTCGGCTGCCCACTCGAGCGGAACCACAACACCCACTTCCTCCTCTTTCCATATCTCCTCATACATGCCTTTTTCCCTGTCCTCTGCCCCTGTTGACTTGTTTGCATGCCTGTGATTGAATAGTAAAATCCCAGTCAGGGAGGCTATAGAACTCTCTTGGAAGCTTTACAGCATTAAAGACCTAGGCCATGAGACAGCATTCCCCAGTGAATACATGCAAACATTAAATTAAATTTTCTTTGTATTGTGTGAGTGGAAATTACCAAAGGGTAAGAAATACCCCGGTGAGTAATGTATTTGGGAGTATTTATTGGAACAGCCATTCTCCTGCCGTAGGTGCTCACATGCTGATGGGCCTGATGATGTAGTTGATAGCATTGCTGGTGACCATTTTTGCTGATAAAGTAACAGGATTTGAGGCATTTGTGCTTTCCCTGAGATTAACATTTTTGTATTAGAGCATGAGTGATGGATCCCATGCCACTGGGAGAGTTCACCCGGCCTGTAGTATGCTCCTGGGACCAGCTCCCCTCTCTTGCACATCCCACCCCCACTCTGCCACTGCATGTGAGCAGGGATTGAGCATTTGCCCTTACATGGTATGGAGGTGCCAGGCCAGGACGAGGGATGTTTATGTAGGTCGTGTGACTCCAAAGCTGATACCCAACTTCCCTCGCACTCCTGTGATTAGTGTTTTTTTTTTTTTTTTCCACACTCTTGCAGTCTTTTACAAGGGGTGTAAAAACATGACATAACATTTCTATACATTGCAACATCATGATGTGACCTAGACTCAAATTTTGAGTTCACACTTTATGGCAAAACTTACATCATGTAATGATTTTTCCTGTTTTTAGCACAACAGGTCACTATATAACAGATGATTAATTCTGGAATGATACTTGTGGTTATCAAACCAGTCACTAAAGCAGGACAGATATTTCCTAACCTTATGTCTCACTCTAAGGTAGTTTTGAAGAGCAGTTTACACATCTGAAAGGAAGGGAGAGATAGAAATTGCCATTGGCAAACATGAGTTATTCAATATATTTTATAGGAGTGGGCTGCACCATGAAAAAAAAAAAAAGAAAAGTGGCTCTGCATAGGTCTGTCATAGGAACTATCATTCTCTGTCAGTTACAGTTGTTTTCAGAATTATACAAGTGTTGATCCTGAAAATACACTGCGAGAGGTAAAAGTGTCAACAGCTTCTTGTGTTTGGCCCTAGATATCACATGGACTTGCGCTTGTTATTTCTTCACTTCTTCACATACTGATGTTTGCTCATATCTAGATGCTCAGCAGGACAGGAACAGAAGTCAGATCCCAAAAGGAAAAGGATTGTGACTGTCAGCTTCAGAAATATCCCTGCAATGATTTCAGCTCACCTTCCTTCTTACTGAAGTCTGTTGCACTTCTCTTTGTCATGTGTTAGCTGTTAGTAGACACTAACCAGAGAGACTGTACAAATCTGAAATGCAGTGAAACGATACAATGGTTCTTGTAGATTGTTAGTGTGAATAGTGTAACTAGAACTTGTAACTTTATCATATAAACCACACAGTTTTTTGTTTATTTTATTTTATTTTATTTTATTTTATTTTATTTTATTTTATTTTATTTTATTTTATTTTATTTTATTACTATCGCCAGTGGTGTGTATATTTTTACAATTATCTAAGATCATCTTCATGTTCAAAGGCTCAGTCAGGATTAAGACCATAATGTGGTGAGCAGTGCTAAGGCACAGCATAATCTGTATATATGAGTATTCACACGGTCCTAGTGCCTTTCCTGAAGAACAACCTTTCCACGTCTCCTCTCTAAAAATAAATATGCAATTCTAAGTAAAAATAAAGTACTGATTCTTCCGGTATCAAACATTTAAACTTAAAGGTCTCAAGACTTTAAAATTGTATATTCAACTTTTTAAAAATACTGGGTGTTCACTTTACACATACAAGGCATTTATATACTTTCCCTAACCTACTTTTTTCAAGAACTTTTTTTTTTTTTTTTTTTAACATTTCAGATTATGTAAAGTCTAACTTATTTTGTTGAATTTACAGATTCTTAGCATGGCAACAGCTAAAGAAAGATTAAAGCTTATTTTTAAGATGTATAGTATGCTTTCCTTCTCTATTTGGCCAAGGGGAGATTTTCAAATGATTATCTGTACTGAAGAAGAATCTATGATAGTGGCTTGATTACTGTACAGTAATCTATAGGTAATCAAAGAATCACAGAAAGGTTTGGATTGGAAGGGATCATCTAATTCCAAGACCCTGGTCAGGGACACCTACCACTAGACCAGGTTGCCCAAAGCCCCATCCAGCCTCGTCTTCAACACTTCCAGGGATGGGGCATCCACAGCTTCTCTGGGCAGCCTGTGCCAGTGCCTCACCACCTTCTGAGTAAAGAATTTCTTCTGAATATCTAATATAAATCTACTCTCTTTTAATTTAAAGCCATTCCCCCTTGTCCTGTCACTACACTCCCTGACAAAGGATCCCTCCCAGCTTTCCTGTAGGCCCCCTTTAGGTATTAGAGGGCCACTATAAGGTCTCCCCGGAGCCTTCTCTTTTCCAGGCTGAACAACCTCAATGCCCTCAGCCTGTGTTCACAGGAGAGGTGCTCCAGACCCTTGATCATGGCCATCCTCTGGAGTCATTTCAATAAGTCCATGTCATTCTTGTGCTGAGGGCCCCAGAGATGAATGCAGGGCTCCAGGTGGGGTCTCATGAGAGCAGAGTAGAGGGGGAGAGAATCACCTGCCTCAGCCTGGTGGTCAAGCTTCTTTTGATGTAGACCACAATATAGTTAACTTTGTGGGCTGCAAGTGTATATTGCCAGCTCATGGTGAGCTTCTCAACATCCCCAGGTCCTTCTCCTCGGGGATCTTCTCTCTCCGTTCTCTGCCCAGTCTTTATTCGTGCTTGAGATTGCTCCAGCTCAGGTGCAGGACCTTGCACTTGGCCTTGTTGAACTTCATGAGGTTTGAACAGGCCACTCAAGCCTGTCCAGGTCCCTCCAGATAGCATGCTTTCCCTCCAGAATGTTGACTGCACCACACAGCTTGGTGTCATCAGCATACGTGCTGAAGGTGCACTTGATCCCACTGTCCATGTTGCCAATAAAGATGTTAAACAGCACAAGTTCAATGAGTGGTCCGTCAGTGAAATCCACATCTCTCCAATTTAGAGACAAGGATATCATGCAGTAGACAGTGTCAGATGCTTTACACAAGTCCAAGTAGGTGATGTCAGTTGCTCTTCCCTTGGCCACCAGGGCTGTAACTGTATCATAAAAGGCCACCAGATTTGTCAGGCATGATATGCCCTTAGTGAAGCTATGTTGGCTGTCACCAACCACCTCCTTATTTTCCATGTGCCTTAGTAGTTTCCAGGAGGATCTACTCCATGATGTCTCCAGGCACAGAGGTGAGACTAACTAGCCTGTAGTTCTCTGGGTCTTCCTTTTTAAAAATGGAGGGTTATGTTTCCCCTCTTCCAGACAGTAGAAACTTCACCACACTGTCACCACTCCTCAAATATGATGGATAGTGGCTTAGCAACTTCACCCACCAATTCCCTCCAGACCAGCAGGTGCTTCTAAAGATGTCAGATCCCATGGACTTGTGCACATTCATGTTCCTTAGATGGTCTCAAACCTGATCTTATCCTGCAGTGGGCAGTTCGTCATTCTCCCAGTCCCTGCCTTTGCCTTCTGGGACTTGGGCTATGCGGCTAGAGCTCTAGCCAATGAAGACTGAGGTAAAAAAGTCATGGACTACCTCAGCCTTCTCCATATCCTGTGTGAGCAGATCTACCATTTCCTTCTGGAGAGAGCCCACAGTTTCACTAGTCTTCCTTGTGTCACTGATACACCTATAGAAACCTTTCTTATTGCTGTTGACATCCCTGACCAAATTTAATCCTCTTAGGTGTATGTTCAGGGTATAACATATTGAAGCAATATTTGCAGTGGTTATCACATCAAATTTAAAAGGAAATTTGATATCTTGAGTCTGCAAAGTTTTAGAAAGGGCCATGCTGCCTTGGAAGCATTGTGGTTCAGGACAGGAGCTGATTAGGAATTTTGTGTCACAAATTGAACAAAATATTTTGGTGTCACAAACTGAAGAAGAAGCAGCAGATTTCCTATGTGCTCCAACTCAAATTTGAAGTTGTATTCTGGCACTTGTCTTCATGTGAAGTAACTCCACAGATCTAACTGCGTTGCAGTTTTCAGTACAGATCCCCATGTATGTAGAGGAACAGACAATTATTGCTAGTGCTCCAGTAAGGTAGAGGCAGCTCTTTACACAGATCAACTGTAGTTCAAAATGTTACTCAACAAGCAGTATCGTTCCTTTCAGGCAGACTCAGGAGTGACTCAGCTGTAGATACAGTATTAAATATTAATGTTTCTTTAGAATTGCTTTATATTGTAAAATATTGGATCTTCTAGAGCTCTTATTGATAGTATTCAATGATATTATTTAAATATGGCAAGCTAAATTACTCTGAAGTTAATTTATTTGCAGTTTTCAAAAATATATCAGCTTCCTTTATTATTTTCTCTACAATTTCATTTTTTTCCCTTATGTTTGTCTTAGATATGTGGTTTTGATTTATTGCCTTTCCTCTTAAAAATAAAGTATTTCCTTGTTCACATTTAAGTCTCCATTTATCAATAAAATATAAATGTATTCATGACATTTTAATTTTATTTTTAGTGGGATATAGTTTATAGCTTTTAATTTATTTCTCTTGGTCTTTTTCATCCTGCTTAATCAACATAGTTTCATAGTGAATTTCAGTCTTTGTTGTAAGATAGCTTCTAATAGGTTTGATTTTCCATATATTTTTTTTCTGTTTAATTTATTTTTTTTGCTTCTCAAGTATTTTATAGGCTCTACACCAATGCTGATATTGTATTTGTTTTGGCTTAGAAGTTTCTAGTAATTTAAAGTCCCACTGGTAGGTCTCTAGGAGTAGACTTGTTTGGGCTTTCATGTCCAAGAGATGTAATCCATACTGCCTTCCTGCAGGCTTACTATCTCACAGATGTATGACAGTTGACAGAACTTCTTTGAAGATTCTCTGAGAAATTTCTTGGATTTGGATGTATGATGTAAGCCTAGTTTTGATTCATGTTTGTCATGTGAACTGAAAGCATTTCTTTTTGCATTCTACTTCCAGTAGTTAAGATAGTTTACCTGAAGTCATCATCCTTTACTTAGTTTGAAGTCAATCTATAAATAAGCTCAGGGTAGCTTGAAAGTTGGCCCAGACTCAGCCTGTGTTTTCAAAAAACACAAGTGAGCAAAGTTTAACATTCAGTGAAATTGACTGAACCTGTGAATCATTTATCTTATTTTCCCAGAATCCAGAAACCTTGTAAAGTCTAGAATTCTAGGATGGTGCTGTACCTGGGTCAGGGAAATCCCAGACAGTAGTACAGTCTGGGAGAGGAACACATTGAAAGCAGCCCTGCAGAGAGAGACTTGGGGGTTCTGGTGAATGAGAGGCTCAACATGAGCCAGCTATGTGCGTTTGCAGCCCAGAAGGCCAACTGCATCCTGGGCTGCATCTCAAGAGAGGTGATTGTCCTCCTCTATTATGCCCTCATGATGCTCCACCTGGAGTGCTGCGTCCAGGTCTGGGGCCCTCAGCACACGAAAGATGTGGACCTGTTAGAGTGAGTCCAGAGGAGGGCCACAGATCAGAAGCCTGGGGCTCCTCTTCTACGAAGAAAGGCTGAGAGAGCTGGTGATGTTCAGCCTGGAGAAGAGAAGACTCCAGAAAGACCTCGTTGCAACCTTTCAATACTTAAAGGGGTCTTATAAAAAGGATGGAGAAGGACTCTTTACTTAGGTAGATAATAAATGTACAAGGGAGAATGGTCTTAAACTAAAAGAGGGTAGGTTTAGATTAGACATTAGGAGGAAATTCTTCACGGTAAAAGTGGTGAGGCACTGGAACAGGTTGTCCAGAGAACTTGTGGATGCCCCATCCCTGGAGGTGTTCAAGGCCAGGCTGGATGGGGCCATGGCCAGCCTGATCTAGTGTGTGGCATCCCTGCCCATGGCAGGGGGATTGGAACTAGATGATCTTTAAGATCCCTTCCAACCCAAGTCATTCTATGATTCTTTGATTTTACATCACTTTCTTTTTTCTTTATGTATTGTATTTTAAAGAACAAAAGAGAGTTGTTAATCATGGTTATGCTCCTGGCCCGGCATGAGCCATTTTCCATTGAGTAGCCCAATATGCAAACACTACCTTTTTTTTTGTTTTTTTATCCAGAACTTACAAATGCAGATGTCATTTATGTTCAGTGTTACATCTTAAGTGTCTTCACAGGTGCATGCATTTGTGTGAAATGGCTGAAACCTACTGTTATTCCCAAACTATTAATTTTAAAATATTTTGAATCCTTATTCTTCATAAGTCTATGAGAACACCAGATGACTACTACATCTGAAAAACAATCTTTTAAATTCAATTTTGGATCACTGACCTTTAGCAGTTATTAAATCTTAATCTTGTCAAAATAAAATAATACAAATGTGATATTGAATACTCTTTTATTTATTTATTTTACTTTCATTGCGTTTCCCTTTTAAAATAGAATTTAAATGGAATTTTCCAGTTTGCTAAAATCCAGTTTGAAATTTAAAAGGGCTACAATCTTGATGTTCTCAAAAATAATTTTTCTTTCCATATGAATTATAGTGCATGTCTTGGGGTTGTACCCATTCATCTTAACATTGGTTGAGCAGCACATCTTTTAACAATGACCGAAGTATTTAATACATTATAACAGTATTTTACAAACGAAGTTTTGTAAACTCCAGAATTTACAGGAATTCCTTCTTTCAAAGTATGCTCTTATGCAGGATGTGTGAATAGTACTAATATCTTCAGTTTCTTCTGAGAAACCTTTTTGGTAAGTTGTCTGTTCCTTAACTTAGACAGCCAGTGGAACAAAATACAATATTTGGTTTATATATATTATAAAATATAGCTTTAGTTTCCTTAAGTGTCAGAAATGATGAACCTATATGGATCCACTTCTGAGAATATATCAGAGATGTTGTATTTTAAGTACTATTTTATCTTTCATCTATCAGACATTCAGAATTGCTGAATGCAGGGGACAAAAATTCACCCACAAAATTTGATACTTTTAAACATCCCTAGTTCTTCTGAGTGGTTAATACTATTCTGAAGAGTTTTCCTTATTATATTATCTGATTTTGTGTTTTCTTTTGATTTTTTGTTCTTATTGTTAACAAGGCTAAAATATTGTCCATTCCTCCTGATACAGTGGAAGAAAATGTAATGGATGGTATATAAAACTAAACACATTTACCTACACACATAACTAGTCTTTTTTTTTTTTTTTTTTTTTTTTTTTTTTTTTTTTTTCCTGTACATTTAGTTCTATTTTCTCTGTTCTTCATGCTAGGATTTTCTCACTTTTCTATCAGAACAATTGACTTAAATGTGTTGAAACAACAAAAAACTCCATAAATAACATGAGCCATCAGATCGCTACGTGCACTTTGAGTTTAAGCTTTGCTGAAATAAGAGAGATGATCTCCGCTCTCTCTCACCTTTTTTCTTCCTGTTGTTTCCCATTAACTGAAATTAAGGTAATTCTCTCATCTCTTTGTAAATAAAGTCCACAGAAAGAAATATTTGGTTACAAACCATACAGAAGGTATCTCTCTCCCTAGATTTGAACATGTCTTATATGATGTCACAGATCAGAAGTTTCTCTGAGAGCTGTGAATCACAGTAGTATTGAATTAAGAGCTGCCAGGTACTGCTCCCAGGCTCAGCATCAAATTCCACAGAATTGCTGGAATTGTCTCTGGCACAGCCTTGGCCATGACCAACAAGTTCCAGACACAGTTTAGGTCTCAGTACAGTCCAGGAACCATTCCCAGTGGGCAGTTTAAGTACAGCCAACTATGTTTTGAAGGGAAACAGAATTTTAGTATGGACATGGCTATTCCATGCCAGCTGGTCCAGAGTACATTTAGTCTACAGAGATAACTGTTTTAGGAAAATACAGGATGTTTCTAATGAAAACCAGACTCTTTTAACAGTTGTACTTTGTGTTCCTGTTATGCAGATATTAATATTTTGCAAATGCTCCTTTCTGTTCTGTGATGTCTGATAACAGGATCAAGCCTGTATTTGTATATGCATGCCAGTTACCTGCAGGTGAGATTTTGCAACACCCACAGGACCAGAAATCTCACTAATCTCAAGTTTAGAGCAATAGTTTAACAAGCAATGAGGAGACTGAAGGTATCCACCTTTCTGCACATATAAAGAAGCACAGTAAAACTGTGTTAGCTAATAACTGCATTTCCACCTGTTGAAGATGTGTTTGTGACACAGACTTGCTTATTTTTTGTGGAGTGTGGACTGTATTACCATGTAATACCACATGAGAGACAATGTTATTTTACTATATTTACTGTAACAGTTTAAATGGGAACAGACTTTAGGCAATATGAGTTACTCTTTGAAGAATGACATTAGTGATTTTCATTAATTTCTAAGGAACAAATGTTACCTGAATGATACTTTGGCCAGATGACCGATTCAATGCCAAAATACTACTGGTGATATTACTGTAGGTCAATATGTCAATGTTAGAAATGAATTTTCAGGAATAATTTGAACATTAATATCATAAATATCACTAATATCATTAATATCATGAATATATATTACAATTATAACAAACTATTAACTTAAAATTAAATACTGTATTTAATATTACACAGCAATTTTATATTGAATACTGAAATTTAACAGAATCCTGATATTATGACACTGAAGTCACAGAAAACACTGCCACTATAACAAACAAACAAACAAACAAAAAACAACAAACAAAGCCTATCTTAATTTCAGCTCTCATGTAGGAATACACAATTCTTACTGTGAACTAGGTTTAACTGCAGAGTTTTGTACAGCATCTTCATGAATTTGCAGATTTCTCACAGATCACTGCTTGCAATATGTTTTACAATTGTGTAAGTTTTGTTTGTAAAGAGTCAGGTACATTATATTACATTGTCATTATTTTACATTGTTTGGCATTACCCACAGTTGTCACTGCTCATGTCTCAGATGACATATTTGGAATAGTATTGATGCAAACAACCCATGTAGACAATGCAGGAGACCACCACATATACTTCAGAAATGATTATAAACATTAAGAATAATGTCTTGTGCAAAGAAAGAAGCGTCTTTATTATATGGACCACAGGATAAAGATTTTCCTGTTTCCCAGGATCCAAACCCCCAAAAAATGCTTAGGAAAGCAGAGAACTGGAGTCAGAGCAAATCATAGAATCACAGAATGGTTCCAGTTGATAGGAACCTTAAAGATCACTTAATTCCATTCCCTCAACCCCGCCATGGGCAGAGACACATACCACTAGACTAGGTTCATCATTCTCCCAGTCTCCACCTTTGTCTTCTGGGACTTAGGCTAGTGGCTACTACTTAGGATACTTCTAGCCAATGAAGACCAGGGTAAAAAAGTCATGGAGTCCCTCATCTTCCTCCATATCACATGTGATCAGGTCTCCTGATTCCATCTGAAGAGGGCCTGCAGTTTCTTTCATCTTTCATTTGTCAATCAGTTATCTATAAAAGCCTTTCTTTTTGCTCTTGACATCCCTGGACAGATTTAATTCTAATAGGGCTTTAGCTTTTCTAACCTTATTCCTGGATGCTCAGATAATTTCTCTGTGTTCCTCCCAGTCTACCTGATATAATGATATAGTCCTTTGTGATAAATGGTATAGTCCTTCATGATCTGTGGCATGACTGTGATTTATATGATATAAACACTAAACAGATGATGGGTGGTTACATGTTGTGATTTTTTTTTTTTATCTTTACCTGTCAGACGAACAGGTGAATAAGTTGAAGTTAATTACTTCTTATTTCATGAAAATTAAAGGCAAAATTGACACATTGCTCATAACAACAGCATCAAGGAATTGCTGGAACAAGGCATTAAGTTTACATTACTGTCCAGAATTCATACCACAGCCAAAACTTTTCTAAATGCTGTTTTCTACTTATCATGTTGTAACAGTGATTCATGTACTGTCCTTGCCACCTCTCTCTTTTTTCTTATTGTCATCAGAAAATCTGCACCTGACAGTGTCAGTGTCATCAGATCAAGCACCAGGGCCACAGCTGCTCATCTGTCACTCTGAGACACTACTGTGATTAGAAGTCTAAAGTAACATTTATACCAAAGGTCACTTCTGCTGCAATAATCATGTTCCTGCCAACTGCTCTCTAAGAAACCAAAAAGAATTACTATTTGACAATGGGTCACATTTCACCTTGTTAGAAAGTGAAATCTTCCTGATAAGTAGAAACAATTGACCTGGCAGATTGCCAGTGTGTTATCCTTAAGGTAACGCGGAAACAGATATTTGGAAATTTAGTTATAAATGGGTAAGCTGGGACACAAACCACCATAACTCTTTACAGTGCACTTCCTCTGGGCATGTTGAGCTAAGTACCATGGACTAGTTCCAAAGCTGACTGCTGATTTGCTGAACAAGAAAGAGATAAATGAGTAGCTAAATGTTGCTTGCTGGAATACAGATGCTTGCACTGCCAAGATAACAGGTGCCAAGATGACTGAATGGAAACCCAACAGCCAAAAAGGAAAAGGAAAAAAATATTTTAAGCTTTTTGCTTAACAACAACAGAAACAACTAATGTTCTGAAATCTTAAATGTGACTTTGTTATGAGAATTCAAACACCTGGAATTCTGCAGAAAAGGCAATCCATGCAGGAGTTAAATTAAAGATGGCTGATCAAGAACTGTTTATTCAGTAGTTTAATCTTATGTCTCTTCACCAAAAGTGGAATGGAATTATTTAGGGACATCAGCAACAATGACTACTTTCACTTCATCTGGCCTACAAGTTACAAAGTTTAACAGATCTGACAATGGACTCTCTGAATGGACTAGCAACTCTTAAATAAAAAATGATATTTACACCAAACTTGTAAATCCTAAACATAGCTGCCTATTCCCTCATTACAGACAATATATTTCTTGATTTCAAAACACAAGATTTAACTTGTTAGTGTGGGCAACATGTCAGAGTATTTGAGCTCAAAAGTAGAAGATAATATTTCATTCTGTTTAACACAAGAGTGCCACTTCTGGATGCTGTTGGCGTCTTAATGAGTATTGTTGCCTACTGTTGTTACTATCTTTTACTACCTTGCCATTTTTGCTTGAGGGATGGACTTGAACTTACTTTAACCTGTCTTTTTTAGCTTCACTGCACCATACGTTCTTGGCTGTTCTGACTTTGTGTTACTCCTGGTATGTGAAGGCAAGTAGCTTATGGTATTTTATGGCTGTGCAGTACAAATGCTAACTCAAAGTGAATAAAAGTTCATTCATGCATTGCTCCTTCAGAACTTTCTTTAGGCATAACTTCGGAGTAAATTCCCATAGGTTCATCTGGAAGTAAAACTACTTCTACAAACCAGTCCATTTTAAATTTCTTCATTTCTAACACTCATATTTGAAATGACAAGAGACTAATTTTAGTCAAAAGGCCCAATTATTGTCTTAAGTAATTTTTAAAAAGTGGAATAAATGCTGGATTTTTATTTTTATTTTTATTTTTATTTTTATTTTTATTTTTATTTTTATTTTTATTTTTATTTTTATTTTTAATTTGCCTAGCTATATTACAAGGGAATCAAAGAAGTTTTAAATAGCAACTTTTTTGAAAACACCCTGAAAAGCAGAAATCCAATGAGTTTTGATTGTTGAAAGCTAAACGCTTTTGTGGTCTTTAACACAAGATCGTATTCATAACCCAGAGTTAATTTTACTCTTAAAGAGCTGGAAAGCTCCTAGGCACATAGTAAATGTTTCTGTGGAACAGGTCAGGCTACAGGTAATTTCACCCTGTGACAGTACAGAATTCTGAAGCAATCATCTAACTTTACCAGCCAGAAACTAAAGAGGGTTTGAGCAGTGATTATGTGTAGATGATATTTCTATCTTTTAATTTCTTATAATTCAATAATTTGACACTTTTCTGAATTCAACATAAAAAAGAACACTTTCTCCAAATGAAGATACCATAATACATATCCATAACTTTATGGTCATACAAAATTAAAAATTATAAAAATGAGTCTTCTTTTCATAGATATCAGATTTTGTATAGTGTCCTCTTGTTTCATCCTTAGTGGAAATGGCAGGGTGTTTTTTTAATGTATCTGGGCTGTAGACCCGTTTCTTTTGATTCTTTCCTCAGCAATTTTGCCCAGTACAGCCTAGTCCAAACCTTTCACTTATACCATATTAAATTTGACCTTTGATCATTTTTAACCAAGCAATGCATATTTAAGTATTTCAAAAAGCATTGAGATGTCCTAGCTGACTTTGTATTTGACTTCAAGAGTCTTAATGCAATGATTCCTGGGAAAGTGGCTGTAGGGGGCCCTGCTTTAGCAGGGGGTTTAGACCAGATGACCTCCCGAGGTGCCTTCTAACCTCAGTCATGCTCTGGCTCTGTGATAGGACCTAGAACTGATCCAAGATTGCTTCTGAGTTCTTTCATGCTCAAATGTTTTCTCATCTGTCATACATTTGTTTGTTTGTTTGTTTTGTTTTGTTTTGTTTTGTTTTGTTTTGTTTTGCTTTTGCTTTTGTTTTTTAACTAGTGATAGGTAGTAACTTGTATCAAGTATACATACTGTGTTACTTCCTCTCTGGACTAATCAAAACTCTAGGACCCCAGTAAGTCTGCTCTCTAAAAAGTGTGGTGCCTAGAAATGTGAACTGGGAAATAAGAGTCACTCTCTTACACATTGTAGAAGGGATGTAGGTGTAAACAATAACTGTGAGAATTTTTAAATAGGAAAGAGGTGGTTTGTGAAAGAGCCAAATACAATAAATGTTGAGGTACAAATGTCAAGGCACACAATTTATATAATGGAAAAAGGTATTTGGAAGATATTACAGATGAAGATCTTGTGGGAAAGACATACTTAGTTTTGTCCTCCAAACTTCTCAGAGGAAATCCTGACAAATATTTCAGAAGAAAGTTTTAAGATAGTCTGCAGCTATTCCCCAAAGTCTTATACAAGCCTCACAAGGTTAGGTAAAGAATTAAGACTTATTCAACTATTGCTAGTTGTCATTTTAGTGTAATTGATTCAGTGTGCAAACAGAGCCTGTACCTCATCTTATCAATAGCTGAAGTAACTTCAAGCTGCGTGGGCTTTTATCTCAATCTCACTATCATCTAATAGCTTCTACAACAACTATCCTTTTCTGCGTAACATTTTTTTTTTTTTTTTTAATAACAGATTACTGAAAAAGATACCATCGAATAGAAAGTAACTTTCTTGAGGCATGTAAATTTTCTACTGTTTGAAAAAGAAAATGAACATATATAGCAGCTGCAATTCATTTGAAAAGGGAAATTCAACGATCTGTTGAAAAATGCAAGAAAAGGTTGTTTGATACATTTTTATTGTTTACAAATTATTTAATATTTTGTTGCTCACTTGATATCCTAATATCCTTGAGGAAATTAATAACTTTTATTGCCTGTGCTGCTTATTATGAACCATGTTTCAAAAGAACACAATTTTCAAATGATAAATATAGAAAAATGGTATATGGCTACAAACATATGCATTTTTATAAGATGTAATAAGTCTAAAATGTCATCTTTATAAATGCAATGAAACTGTCAGTAGACATTTTATGTATTTATGTATTTTTCCTTCTCCCATGATTTGTGACCTAACTGATGGTTGCTGTTTGAAGGGAATTCACATGTATCATGAAAGATGACTTTGGAATAAGCTTCTACTTGTTTTGTTCTTATAAAATCAGACATGAATTTATATACTTGGTTTTTTACTTCTACTACAAAAGAACCCATATCCATTTGTTTTTAGTATTTTATCTAGACTAATCTCAGGGCTTTATGTAAGGGAACATGAACTAGTAATCGTACTTGTAACACTAAATGTGCTGTGTGTTTTTCTCAATTTAAAATTATTTGGTTTGCTTTTTGTTTGTTTTGGCTTTTGTTTTTAATATATATCCCCTTCTTTTGTGTAAATCTCAATGTTCTCTCATGACTTGGATGCCACACCTCCAAATAATCATCCCCAGCAATAAGTACCTATTCTTGTTAGTACATGTTCCAGGTGATCAGAGTGTGATGAATTGATACCCCAAAAGATCACAAGAAAACTCTTACTGACTACAGAAGGACTAAGCGTTAGGTAATAGTAGTATTTCTACAGGCAACTGTATTCAGTAACATGAGGGTCTGTGTCATGGCTGCCTATCCTAAAAAGCTGAAATTGCTCAAGAAGAACATATCTGATGGTCAGGAACCTGGATTACTCCTAGCTGAATCAAAGAATTCCTTGAACACAGAACCCTTGTAAATGTCACTTAATTTTTTATAGCACAGATCAGTGACAAGATGTTATGACTTTACATTTACATCTACAGAAATTTATGGAATTTATGTTCATTTAACATATAGTTAATTGTGGGAACAAGCAGGAATCCAACTAGGATTCAAGTGATCTGGGCTCAGCCCCAGGATATGTCACAAACTACCTCTGTGATATTAAGTGTTTCAATCTTTCTGTGGCTCAGTTCTCTATCTATAAATGTCAGCAATAAAGATATTTCCATCTATTCTCCACGGTCCTTGTTAACTCTGGAATTTTGGGGATATATAGTGATATACTCCTCATTTTACTTAGGTACCTTGTCAAGAATAATGTAGCACAGTTGTACACTGGACCCTCTATCTATATACTATTGTGCTCTATTACAATAACAATAACAATAATATTTTGTTAGATTTCTTTTGGCTTTCTATTATTGGTTTAAAAGTCATGAAAAAAAAAAAAAAGGAAGGAAGGAAGAAAGGAAGGAAGGAAGGAAGGAAGGAAGGAAGGAAGGAATAGGAAAATCATACAAATTTAGCTTGTAACATATAAACAAACCAGGAGAGTATTATTAATATTATTTTCAAGACTCACAAGATGTTTTCATTCTTGAGTTAAAGAAAAACAGATGTGTAAAAACAGGCATTTTTATTTCACAAAAACTCTCTAAACAGTGATTTTCACAGACGAGCAAAGGAATCCTACATGACATTCTATGTATTAGTCTGCCTGGTTCTATGTGCATAAAATATCTGGAATGGAGCAAGTAGTAAATAAAACAGGCTGAAGTTTTCCATCTTGTGTAGCTGAACTGACTTCTGCAGAAGCATTCAGAAATTCTGCAAGTCCTTCTAGTCTAAAAACAGGGCATCACTGAAAATTTTGGTTACAATTTGTAGAAGATAAGCAGTAAGACATGAAAGATGAGAGAGAAAGAAATAAAAAGCTTTATGATGAAAATTTTGGAAGCTTAACAAAGTGTTTCTTAATGATCATCATCAGAAGTAGAAAAGTCTGCCCAGAGGATCAATAATTTCCATACAAAATTTGCTGTCTGCCAATGCCTATAATTCCCCAAGGTGTGCTTAAATTTGGAAATTTTAGAAATAGGGGTCTAGTAATTGTTCATGCTTTGAATAATGACATTAATGGGTAGTAAAATCTTTATAAAAATCACTTCATCACCTATAAAATACACCAGTGACATAATGTTATAATTTTGTATTTTAAATTACAAAAATTGTCAAAAAAAAAATAAATTATATTTTTCAGTTAACATCTGTGTAGCTTGGGTGGGCAGGTGGGGTCCAGTAGTTTTTTTTTTTTTTTTTTTTTTTTTAACCAAAAATACTATACATTTGTGTATACTAAATACCAAGAGAAGTAAAGCAAAGTATTAAAGGACTCATTGATAAAGGCAGTTGACTTGAGCTAGTCTGTAAGTACTCATATTTTAGGAATGTAATGCTGTGCAAAGGGATATATAATGGTGTTATATCAGTGAGGTTATAAATTGAGAGTGAAAGTGGTGCATTGCCTTTCCACTGGCTATCTGCACAAGGGCAAATTTCATTATGTTTAACAGATGCACGTGGGCTAGGACCATTGCCCTTAGTTCCATGTTTTATTTGAATATAAGTAGGTAATGCTGGAGAGCATCTTGCATCTCAGTGTCTCAGTCACTCTCTAAAGGTGCTCATCTCACCTCCCTTCCTCTTTCCATTGTCCATACAGAAGAGGTTCGTGTCTCTAACTTCCCTGCTTCAGGTACATAGAGTTAAGTCTAAGACATAACTAAAATTCCAAGTATAAATTTAAAAAAGGGAATATTTTGCAATATATTTCTTTTAGTTTATATTGATCTCTTTAACTATATAATGTTAAAGTCAGAATTTATAAGCTAAATCCTTGTTTCCTTTAAATTGATATAAAACTGGAGAATGGAAAGTACAAATGACATGACTAGGACTTTTATCAGCAAAATTGAAAAATCAGCTTTTATTTTTTATTTTTCAGAGCCCTGTCATTAGGTGGAAGAAAAGGTAGCCATTTGTCAAAAAAATAATACTTTTAAAGTTTTGCTTCAGCTTCAGAGCCTGTCAGATTACCTATTTCCCCACAGAAAGATGCTAAAAATATCTCCAGTCTCTTCTTTGTTTTAATGAAGTGGACAATAGGGAAAAGATTTGTTTTCTTAAATTTCAAAATATCTTTTGAAGTAGTGACTGAAGACAGAAGCAAATTAAAGGGTGTTTCATATTTTTTGACTTTTGACATTCTTCAGTTAAATGAGGACTTTCAATAACATCAGAAGTTGTGCTAGGGAGTTTGTAAGACCTGTTAAAGTACAAATATTTCCCATATATATGGATTTTTTAGTAAAAAAAAACAAACAAATACTTTAGCATGGAAGAGATGGATATATCCATCTCTGTATGTATGGATGCATAACATTCCCTCTGGAAGAATATCTTAAAATATTTAATTCCATAAAAATATGAGATGTTTTTTTCAAAAATATTTTTTTTGTGGAGCTTCATAAACTCTCCAGCTGCCAAGCAGCAAGGCTCCAACAGAATCAGGCAGCTTTGGAAATATTGACAACTTCAGCTTACAAAATTGGGGCAGATGCACAGATGTGAGCCTGGAAAATTGGGGAGCCCATCTAAAGTCCTTCAAAAGATTAGTGTGATCAGTTAGTGTGCTACTAGCCAGTTCCTGATGCCCTTATTTGCATATTCCAGTGAACTGATATATTCCAATTCAAATTCTGACAGATTTCCTTTCAACTGGAAATCTAAGTAGAATTTAGAAGTCAATTTCACTTTTGTCATTCCCTCCCTAGTCAGAAAGACGTCATCCTGGATTAAAATATTTTTAAAATAATTATCAGTTTACAAATAAATGTCTTAACAACGTGTTTTTATCTACTCATTTTTTTCTATACGTTAAAATCACATGGTGTAAATTTCCCTATTTCTTTTACATTTACATAAAATCATCCATTATCAACTTAGTTTCAGTCAGAAAAAAAAAAAAAAAAAGTTTTATAACCTATCACACTCTACTAGTTACAATGGATGCATTTCTATAATAGAATTCGGAGTCTTAAGAAGCAGAGGTTTATTGTGAAATGTTGGCACACTTGACGCTTTTTTTTTTTAATCCTTAATGCTAAGTTCACATAAGCCTTTACTTGACAGTAGCATCTGGAGAGTTTTTATGTTGTTAAGTAGCTAAGATGACTAGTTTTCCACTTCTGGAAAATGTTACTTTCAGGGAGGTAAAGGATTTATAATAAGGGGAAAAAAATCTAAGAATTATAGTATTATGAGCATGACATCTCTGTCTGAGAGTCCTAATTGCCAGACACA
Organism: Netta rufina; assembly: GCF_964035555.1. NCBI lineage: Eukaryota > Metazoa > Chordata > Aves > Anseriformes > Anatidae > Netta > Netta rufina. The sequence goes on from NC_140124.1 coordinate 139,945,883, forward strand.
GAAATGCTGGCTCACATGCTACATCAAACCAAATGAGGAAATATCATTAAATGTAAGTTTAGAACCCTCATTCTCCATTTAAATGTTGTCTTTTTCAACCAATTTGAAAACGTAAGGATATCATGGACTGTAAGGAGCACTTGCCAGAATAAGAACAGGTGGCTTTAAACTAAACAGAAAAACAAGAATCCAGCTGTCTAACTAAATACGTATGAATTTAACAAATGCTAAAAGAAAGAAGAGATAATTGAAAGGAAAATGGTATTAAAAAATCTGTCTGTTAAATGTTTATTGTCTGGCCCCAGACCTAGGCCCACTCAGACATGCCCTCTGCAGGCTGGGGCACTCAACAGTAAGGTCCTTATCTCTGCTCTCTGGAATGTTTTTGGTTATTTTCCAATACTTTTTTTTAATACCAAATTTGTAAAAAATCCGGGAAATCTTAAGCCAGCCATATTGAGCAATATATATTTTCATTAAAACATGAAGTGTCTAGCCCAAGGCAAATGGGCAGATAAATGTCTGAATGTAAAGCAATGTTCTGCATTGTAGCAGTATGGGATACCACAAACCAGGCAGTTTCATTGCTGTTGTACAGAATTCCACAAGTAGCTACTTAGGAATATGAAAAAACAAACAGCAAGAAATAGAAGTAAATGCTTTCTATGCATAGCAGACAGAGAGAGAGAGAGAGAGAGAGAGAGACAGAGAGAGAGACAGAGACAGAGACAGAATAAGAGGAATGCAGTATTGTAAATTTTTCCACTGTGCAGGTCCATCTGCTGCAGTAGAAATATTCTGTCAGAGCAATGTAGAAATCTTCAAAGAAATAGAATCCTGAAATAAATTCTCCCTGTCTCTCTCCTTCAAAGTGGGAAAAGTTTTCTTGCCCTCTTTGGCCTTATTTCGGTTACTGAGCTTATTATTCATACAAAACTGACACATAAGACACAGGAGATAGAAGAAACTATCATCTTCCTGAAGGAGGGAATGGAGAGGCCACCTCGGTTACTGAGTACATCTCAAATGGTGTTCTACACCTCCACTTAGACAACTAAAGAGAGCCTTTACAAAGGGGAGCAAATCCAGATGAGGAACCTAAACTTGCGTATCTATATGCAGGTAAGTGTGTCCACAGTATAACTAAGCATTATAACCTATGGCTTTCCATGGAAATCTAGTCAATGCAATCAGAAGTGCCTAGAGAGGCATTCTGTCAACCAGTCAGTGAGTGACATTCTACTTAGAAAAGTCATCTTTCCCCAGATCTCTGGACTCTGCTCATTCAGTTCACACTGATGTCCAGCAGTCATCTGTCTCTTGTGACAATGCTTAAACACATGAAGATGACATCTTTTGGTCTTGTAGAGAATCTCCTTTAATATTTAGACCCCATTTATGTTTAGTTCAAAGAGTTACATGTAGCCCTGTAACTAGTGAAATCCTTGTTTTTGGGCTACTGGTATGCTCTACACTTAAGACAGAATGAAGACCGTGGTTTTAACTGTCTAATGTCTAACTGTTTAATCTTTTCTGTTATATACACTGTTTAAGGACTCTCCTGTGGTTGTGATTTAGACAGTGGATAAGCTGATGAGGCTGCCTGCAAAAGGCTGGTCATCACTACCCAGATTCTCCACTCCTACCAGATTTATGGCATACTAGTAATAATTGCACACAGTGATTCCACTATGCCTGCCCAGAATACAACCAGGCACTATTTACAACAGTAGTCTTAAATGTTATTAAAAAAAAAAAAAAAAAAAGGTAAACCAGTTTTCTTCCTCTTCCTCCACAACTAATTTCAGAAGCTGAAACTGTCTTGAAAAATTCAAATTAGAGTTGGACATTAGTCATAAACTTTATTAGGGTGGAATTGGGTAATTTGAATCACTTGCTTACAGACCAGTTAATAATTTTCACACACTTTTCATTGAAAACAACTGCACAGGCGGGATCAGTAACTCTGCTGTCACGAGTACAATTATAAAATAAACACAAGGGACAAAATGAGAGAGTGAGAAAATGAATTTGCCAGCTGGAAGTCTTAGGAAAATTATATTCCATGACCTCAGGAACTGTTCAGTACAATTGAACCTTGTCTATCCTTGGCAATATATTCACAATAAATGTAATTGACTGTTCCTCTCTGAACTTTGGGTCTATATGGAACTGATCCTGTCTATGAAGATTATACATTCAGGAACGTCTTTGCTTACGTGAGGTCTTTATTACCCTGTGTCTAATGTGTAGGCTGCAATGTGGTTTAGAAATATTGTACATATTTTGTTATCAAAGTTTCAGTTGGTATGGTTATTGTGGTGAAATTCTGTCTCTCCCTCTGCTCTTTCCCCCTGTTCTCTGTTTGTTCTTCCATCTGAATTTTTAATGCACTTACCTTTCCCAATATATCTCAATAGAATAGAATATTCCCAAAGAATATCCCAAGTTGGAAGGAACCCACAAGGATCATTGAATCCAACTTCTGGCTCCATGCAGGACCACCCAAAAATGGTTCTCTTGTTCTTGTTAATTTATTAATTAAATTAAATTAATTAAATTAGTATATTCTGATATTAAATGGATGTTCTTTGCTGTCAGTGGCTTTCATGAAGTGTAGTCCACTAGTCCACTTCCACTGGGGAAAGGTTCCTTTTCCACAGTTATTTTTTATTTTATTTTTTTAATTATTTTTTATTTATTTTTTATTATTATTAAGGTATTTTCAAACAGAAACTAGAAGACAGACAAAAGCAATAATAAAATCTTTCAGCATATAATCCCCTTTCAACCTTTGCAAAATATTCCCTAAAACAGTCATGAAGATTAAGCCAACAGAGTGTGTTTTCCTTTGAGTAATGGATACTGCTCCATTAACAGGCATACCAAACTAATAGCAATGGATTTGCATAAATAGCAAAATGTTTTTGGAGATGTACACCACCTATATTTTGGGGACGAGGAAGGGTAGCTCAGAGTGTGAGCTAGAACATGCTGGGCCAACCCATTGTAGTGGGTTTATGTGGCAAGGTTTGGGTAGCGTCAGGGGTGGCTTCTGTGAGAAGAATCCAGAAGCTACCCTGCAGTAGATAAAAAGCCCACTGCTGGCCAGAGCCAAGCCAATAAACAATGTTGTTTGCACCTCTGTGAGAGCATATTTAAGAAATGGAATAAAAAAATGGTGGGCAACAGCAGCTGGGAGAGAGAGGAGTGAGAACCACCCCTGCAGACCTGAAGGTCAGTGCAGGAGGAGGGCAGGAGTTGCTCCAGGTGTGCAGTAGAAGCTTCCCTGTGGCTTGTAGAGAGGCCCCTGGTGGAGCAGGCTGTCCTTCTGCAACCCATGAGACCCACATGGAGCAGATTTCCACACTGCCCCAGTGGAGCAGGTGGATGTGGCCTGGAGGAGGCTGTGGCCCATGGAGAGCCACTGCAGGAGCAGGCCCTGGGCCAGAGCTGCAGCCTGTGGAGAGGAGCCCACGCAGGAGCAGGGGTCTGGGGGGAGCTGCCACCTGCTGGGGACTCATGCTGGGGCAATTTGCTCCTGGCAGACGGGCCCCATGGCACAGAGCTGTGTAGGAGCCGTTCTTGAAGAGCTGCTGCCTGTGGGCAGCCCACGCAGGCACAGTTTGGAAAGGACGACATCCCATGCAAGGGACCCCATGAGGACCAGGGGAATAGAGTGACTGAGAAGGAGCGGTGGAGACAAAGTGTTATAGACTGACCACAGCCCCCATTCCTCGTTCCCCTGTGCTGCTTTGAGGGGAGGAGGTGGAAGAGTGTGGATGGGGGGAAAGGTGTTTTTGGTTACTTTCCTTTGTTTCTCAGTTCTCTTGCTTGTTAGGAATAGGCAACAATTTTTACTATCACAGAATCACAGAATCACAGAGTCACCTAGGTTGGAAGAGACCCCCAAGATCACCGAGTCCAACCTCTGACCTGCAAGGTCCTCCAACCTCTGACTAACAAGTCCTCCACTAAACCATATCACTAAGTTCTACATCCAAACGCCTATCTCCCTTCTCTGAATTTGTTTGATAATCTCTGAATTTGTCATGATAATCGTTGAGTGATCTCCCCATCCTTATCCCTTGAGTCCTTTGCATTGTGTTTGCTCTCCCTTTTTTTTTGAGGAAGGGAAGTGAGAGAGCGGTTGTAGTGGAGCTTGGCTACTCCCCCGAGTTAAAACCACCACACACATCTGTGGTTGGAGCACTCCTGGAGCTTGTGTCTGAAAGGGTTTAGGTGCTCCAAGGTCACTCAGTGATGCAAACCAGAAAATATTAATAAGTGGGCACAATCAGGAGATTATCTTCAAGTGCAATCATGAGACAGATGCAATTCTAGTTATCGTTTGTGTTTCCCATGATTCAGGGTGCCACAATTAATGTGCTATAGAAGATCTGGCGATAGTGAGCAACACAGCATAGTACCGGAAACCAAGAGGGTGTGCTTTTAGAACAGAGAATATACAGGCTATCTGGAAGCTTCCATGTTGGTAAGGGAGCCAAAAGACACAAATAGCTAACATAGCAGAGCTATCCTAAAAGAGTTTATTTTCATATGGGCCCTCTAACAAAATGTATTTGATGTAAACACACTGCAAAGAAAATATTAATGTATAGTACCAAAATGCTCGAACTTGGACATGTTTAAGAAGTCCAATTTTCCAGAAATGTCAGTTGCTCCAAAATTTATTAATACTTTTGCAATACTCCATACCCAGAAACTTCTTCCATTTCATATATAATACAACCTTTGCTATATTTCACTTTGATGAAAAAGCACATATTTTATTTTGATGTCCCAGTAGTAACATAAATTTTAATATGTTAATTTACTATCCAAGAAAGAAAATGAGGGGACTGAACCATGCCTCCCATGAAGTAAAATGGAATTAAAACTACAGTCCCGTTTAGTTCTGAGTCTATACCACTAACTCTATGGACTTAACTGAATGTCCCAAGTAGGCATCACACAGATGCATGGAATTTTATTTAATTGGTGAGAAGATAAAGTTCACCTCTAGAGACCAATTTAGATAGTGTGTGGGCTGCAAGTCCAAAGCAAATGGTTTTGTGACTGAAAGGTCTGAGGAAGCAAACTGCTCCTGCATCTGCAGCAGCTGCAACTTTCCCAGGACTGATGCTTTCCAGCTTAAGTAAATTGCATTGCTGTAACCAAAATGAGACATACTAAAGGAATGAGTTATCATTGCTGGCTTTGAATCAGAGAAGACAGGATGCAATCCTGAAGCCAGTGGGAGATAGTAGCAAGCATTTCTTGCAAACCCTGAAATACAAGAATATTATTACTGTCATAAATCATTTACAGTATTTCTCAGCACTTTGTCAGCTAAATATCTACAAAGTAGGTCACACAAAACTACAGCAAACTTAGAATCATCAACTATCTAGCTAGTATCCCATTGATTTGTTTCTCAAACTTGTTCCCAAGAGCTTATTGAATTTGAGATGTTTATATCCAACCAGTTTGGATTTAGTAAAAGAATTTCCCAGAACTTTCAACTTCTATCTTTGTCATGTTAAAATTTCTTTCTTTCCTTAAAGTTATTTTCAATTTTATCTGAAAACAAAGTACTAGTCTTAGGATGAGTTATGGGCTTTGTTTCAGAGCTGCAGATGTCCACAGAATATGTAAGTTTTGTAGAGTTTTTCTGTTCTCTGATGCCCTATTATTAATAGAAATATTAGTATTTGGACTCCTCTCAGCTAAATACAGATATTAATTCACATAAGACACCTGGTGTCCAACTGCTGCTCCAGTAGACCCTGTATCCTATTCTCCGGTGAGGTCTTGTTCAGCTGTCTTATGGCATCTCAAATAGTACCAGGAGACTACATATAGGAGACTGAAGAGTCCTTTCTGTTATAGTCAAAGTGTGTCAGGGAGAGAAAATAATTTTTTTTTGTTATTCTAGGAAATTTTTTCAAGAATGTAATTTTAAAATATCTCCTGAGAAGTAGTCTTTTGTACTGGCTGTAATTTTTTGTAATTACCAACCTTTGCAACCTTAAGCAACCTTTGAGGACTGCAGCCGGTCCACAAAATGTAACAGCAGGAGGGAAAAATTACTGTTTTTTTTTTTTTTTTTTTTTTTTTTTTTTTTTTTTTAAACCTGATCTGCACTGAGGACTAGGACATAGTTTGTTTAACTTTTTTTTTTTTTTTTTTTTTTTTTTTTTTTTTTTTACATCTTTGTATTAAAATTACCAGCACCTCACTTCTTCACTTCTTTAAAAATGGCAAACCATGGCAAACTTCTTTAAAAACAGCACACTGCTTCCAGTAATCTGCATGCAGTTTTACATAGCACAGCTATTGAAACAAATCAGTATTGGGACTAACTCCAGTTGTTACATCCTTTGGAAGTATGTAAAGACTTTAAGCAAATATATTTTTCATGTGAGACCAGATCCCAGATGTAAGCTGTCCCTTCATATTAATGTAACTCCAGTGATGTCAATGGAGCTGTCCTGACTCTGACAGCATGCTGAGCCAGCTCCCCCAGATGAGGTTCTTGGTGATTGCCTCTGTGTTCTAGGTTATTTCCAGCTACTGCATTGCATTAGATTTCTAAATTGTTCATTTTTATTGTTTTTATTTTATTTTAGGGCTTTTAAAATTCATAGGCTTTTATAAATCTTACAAAGTTCTAAAAAACTGGAAATATTCTAATATTTCCAGAATGCTTGTACTTGTTGGTTAGTCAGTATCAGTCCTTTGCTTGAGCTGAATTTAACACAGCAGGTGACATACTGGGTCACCGTTTTCTCCATTAGAGCTTTCTCCTGGAATGAAATCAATACATGAATAATCTGGAGAAGAAATTATAAAACAATATGAAAATAATATAACTTAATTACAAATATACATGAACTTTTCTATCAACACTTTAAATTATTCTTATTATATTCTCTTTTCATTTTTGGTAAAGGTACAAGTCAGTTATTTTTAATTTATTCATACAACTTTGTCAATCTGAACTTGAGTGTCCAAAAATTATTTGGCTCTTGTGTTAGTTGAACATCTTGGTCCTAATGATGAGGGTATTCTCAAGACACTTCGTCTCCCAGCTGATGTCAGCCAACAGCCACTTAGGTCAGCCAGAAAGCTTTTTAAAGATGTACACAGAAAAAGCAACAATGGGAAAAAAATAACCACAAAGAATATCATGGGCCACATGCCTTCCAGTTAAAGGAAGATTCCCTTATGGGAAAGAAAAGAAGTTTATAAGTATAAAAATAATTATACTGTCCCTTTTGAGCCCACTTTCATACTAACAAATGTAACAATGAGCTGTTGTTACACCGAATTAAAAAAAAAACTTTTGTCACCAAAGTAGTGGTTCTCTTACCAGCCTGAGCAATTATACCAGTTTATCCAGTGGCTCCATGACAAGAAAGAGATCATTTGACACACTTTTTCTTTTACCAGACAGCCTACAACTTCTGCGGCTTTGGTGCTGAGAGAGATATAAAGGGAATGAAAACCAAGAGGCCTTCTTCAGTATGTTGGCTATTGTGTTGCCAAATCAGTCGTCTGTGTACAGAGTTAGTCTCTGTATCACTTGTGGCCTTTCCTTGGCTTCTGCTCAGAGAGTTTAGGAACCGTTTGTTGTTTAATAGAGCCCTCAGAGATTATTCTTGGAGAGAGTTCTTTCTGTAATCTAGAAGACATTGACTGAAAATTCTTTTACAAAACCTTGAAGTAGGAACAATTGGATGCTCTCTTTCCCTACTAAATAAACATTGGGAAACAGCAAAAACAAATTTGAGGTCTACACCCCTAAATTTCTGTTTGTCATTCAGCCTGATGGCAATGCAGACTTCTCAAATGAATTGATGTTGTCATCATAAGATGAAGGTTACTCACTGTCTTGCAGAATTAGACCAATGATAGAGAACAAAATTTTGTGTCAAAAATAGTAGCACTGGCAACTTAACAAGAATTCATGTTTGAGACACTGCATGGACATAAAGATAAACATGTATGTTTACAATTACCATACATGTGGCTGAGAGTCATACATTAGACAGTTTTACTTTTTGCAATGTAAGATAAAAAAAAGGAAATCACTTAAAAATCTTTTTTTTTTCTTTGTGAAAAAGACCCAAACTCTGCTGAAAATTAATTGAGCAGAAAGTAAATATTTGTTGATTAGTAAATATGAGTGATTTATTTTGAAAACTAACTTTCAAATAACTGTTTTCCATTTTCAAAATGCAACTGCTTGAAAATGAAAAAAATGAAATATTTTCAAAAATTTCTGTGTGAAATTTTCTGCATTTTCCCCTTTTTTGACTGAATTTATTTTCCCAGAATTAACTCCAAATTAATAAATCATTAATAAATCTTTCCAATTGTGTCTTTGTGACAAGCAGATTTTAAATGAAATGCCAACATTAGAAATCCATGTCCATTAAACCCATACCAGAGGTCTTTGGTTTTCTATATTGATGTAGAAGGATAAATGAAGGCAATCTATTGAGACTACTTAATATTTTTAGCAATAATTTCATATTTGAATTCTGACTAATGTTGGTACTTTGGTGAGCTAACAGCTAGAGAAAGACGTATCTCTGTATGACATAGCTGCAGAGCTATCTCTGAGTGAATTAGCCTAGCACTAGAAACTAGCATGGCTGTATCAATTACTCAGTTATGCTAGTCTCTGTGGCACTACCCTGGGCATATAGATATATTCTAGAGTCCAAAATATTGATTTTTAAAATAATTTTAAAAGAAATGAAATACAGGTACAGTTTAATATTAAGTATGCTTTTTAGTGGAGTTCAAAAGCTTTAATTCAGCTGTATTTATGGTCCACCTTAAAGAAAACGATCTAGCAAATGAGTTTAAACAATAACCTTTGTAATTCAAAAGTTAGTCCTCTAAGTGTGATTAAAGGTATGGTTGATTCTTTTTTATTTCTTATTTTCATTTTCAAACACTTATATGACCATTGTTAAATATCTCCAAAATGTATTTTGGTCAGAGCCTTCTGTTGTGAATGTAAATCCAAAAGATACTGTACTATCTAACTTTGAAAGGACTGTTTGAGTGTGTTATTTATTGTCAGTTTAATTTATACAGCATGAAAATAATATTAACATGCCATAGAATTCTGCAATTTTGCTGATCCATTTCAATTTTCTAAATTGCACTGCAGGAAACATTAACTTTATTATGTTGACCCAGACTAAATTTGTCCTGAATCATGTAAACCATTAAACTGAAGGTACCAGAATGCCACAGAATAATCTGGAAAAAGAAAACTTATTTCCTCGTAAATGTCAGTAAAAGCCATTTGAGAGTAACAAAATAAACATGATTTACATATTCTGAGTGCTTAGTAGTTCAAATTGCTCAAAAGACTCCTCAGTTTCTCTGTCTATTTGTGAAAAATTATCCTTAAATTATATTGAAAACGATGGGAAAATAGGCTTGAATGCCTCCAGAGGCCTTGCAACAGATGGATGCTAGATCAAAAGAATATGAACACTCTCTCTATTTCTCACCAGCTAAGACTCTTTCAATTTCAGTGGATCTTATGTCTTTTGGGAAGAGCGTTGACTGCATGGACTTCTTGCATTACTGTTGAGGGACTCACAGGATGGGCCCTGGTCCATTATATTTATGAGTGAAGACATAGCCATGAAAATCTAGTGCCTGGTGTCAGGGTAGTGGGAACAGGAGCTTGGAAAACAAGATAGGTGAAGGAGTGAGGAATCCAAGCGCCCAATGACACTGCAGTTGAAAGCCCAACAGACCTGCTCTGGAAAACAAAGAACCATGAAGCAGGGGGAGCTACTACTTGTGAGAGGAACAGAAAGCTGGACTATTTAAGGAGTGAGGTTCTCTCTTATTCCTGCCTCTGTCTGTGTCCTTGAATCTTGTGGCCTCCAACAGATAAGGATATGGAAGTTGAATGGACAGAGGATATGAAAGTTGAGAGGAAGCTTTGGATAAGCTGAGGTATAATTTAAGTTATGGGTTATTTTGTCAACAGTTATTTTGTTCTATATCCAAGCCAACATCACTGAGAAGCTTGATATGGTAACTACTGTTTGAAATATGCCATCAAAAGCCAGCTCTGAGCACCCACATCCTTGTCATTACTTATCATGCATGCTACCTAGAGAAACTTTAACAAGAACACAGTAGTCCTGTTGGTGGCCAACGTTGAATAAACATGATCCTATGCCAATATAACCAATCCCAGATTTCATACTCCATAGGCCATGCCTCCTTTCACACCAGCATTTCCTCTTGTCTCATTGCACTAGTAAACTACTTGTGCCAGTGCAAGCTCATTTTCCTGCAGGACTGTGAGGTGGGACCCCCAGGGGAGTTAAAACCAATGCCTTCTTCATGTAGATGGCAACATAAACCCTGAGTTAGAGCATAGGTCTGCGACTTCAGTGTAGTATAAATATATTCTAACGGTTTATCATGTATTTGCTTTTCCAGTTCACTTAAATAAAGCAGAACATTTGCTAAGCACACTCTGTAAATGTTAATATAAAATCCAGATGTCCATTTTGTCAGCCTACTGCCTTATACTGTATGTTTAAATATTGTAATTTGCTGCTGATTGGTGAGTTATTTAAGGGAACTACTTGTGCATGCAAGAGAGTGTATACTGGATTGCAGCTGCTGCAGTTAGTGGCCAGGTTCAATATACACACAGGTGAATGATTTAGGTTTCAAGAACGAAAAATAACACCAATATGTGTTGGTCTTTCACAGAACTGTGAACATATCAACTTAATATATGCAAATAGGTAGTCATACATAAATATGCTACTGTTATTCTTTAAACAGTCAAATGGGATTTACTTTCATGTTTCAAGAAGTACTGCTGCACTGAGATGAAGCATAATGTTCCCAACTCTTGCCTCTCCTGCCAGCTATCTCCACTCCTGTTGTCACAAGTTTGCAACTGCATTAAAGTTTCATCAGGGTGGTGTATATTAAGTTAAATATATCTAAATTATATCACTTTAAGCAAGAGAAAATTTGCCCTATGTCTCTTGTGCTGATGTTAAGTCATTCATTTTTCAAGTAAATTATGTTACTCATTTTTCATGTAATGGTCCAGTTCTGATGACTTTTCCTTGGAGAGGTTAATGTTGTTGACATTTCCAATGACAATTTTCCTGTTGGGTAGAAATGAGTGCTATTTACCATGCAGTTTCCACATGATTCATTCTCAAGAATGAAGCATTGCTCTCAAGGGTTCCAGCTGCACAGAAGCCACCAAGGCCAGTGACATTAAGTACAGTTTTTTATCTGAATTGGAGATGCCATCTATGGCAACTTAAAATTAATATTACATGGTAGTTGTGTCAAACATTTGCTATGCCATGTTCTGTTCTTGCCTCAAAAACATGACCTTCACCCAGAGCATACTAAACAAAAGCTAGGTCCTGCAGTCAAATATACCTCCACTGTTATTTGGAAGTGATGCTGACACAACTTGATCTTAGTCTCAGATAAAATATTTATTCAGCAGTACGCCATATGAGGAAAGTTATACAATACCTTATATCTTACGATACATTTTTCATGCTCTGCCAAATTTTGATCTTAGATATGTGTGAAAAAACTCATATTGCTTCAAGTGAGTTAGTCAAAGCTAATTGCAAGAAATGTCATTAGGCTTTAACACATTGATGTCAAGTAGACTTGCACATGTCTAAAGAGAGGAAAGAATTTGAAAATTCAGGGCCAGATTGAATAATTCCCCACTGAATTTTATTTATTTATTTATTTATTTTTCTGGGCTGTTTCACACTGCAGAGTAATTCTGAGGTCAAATGATACATACTTAGTGATGACTATGCAAGGGACAATAAGTCCCTGTTGCAATAAGCTTTTTCAAAAGTAATTAACAATTTTCTGCTTTTGTCATGCAAAACATTTTGCTAAAAGAACTTTGCCAAAGTATTACATAGCTCCAAAACTATATCCACTCCATTTAAGACAACCCTTGATTTAAATCATCACTAGTGAGTACAGATTATTCTTTAAAGAGAGTACTCACTGGTGTAAATGAAGCAGGATTTGTTTATTTTCTTTAGAAATGGATTTTTAGCTCTGCTTTAAAAGTAAGTAACTTTTTATAAAAGTATTCTAAAATCTATCTGAAATTGCAGAATCAAGAACGGATGAGGTTGGCAGGGACTCTGGAGCCACCTGGTCCCACCCCTGCTGAAGCAGGGTGCCCAGGACCACGCCCAGGCAGCTTCTGAAGGTCTCCAAGGTGGAGACTCCACAATCTCTCTGAACAACCTGTGCCAGTATATATAACTTAGAAGATAATAACTTGCAAGAACATAATAGATTAATATTATAAATATTTTTAATAGTTGTTGTTTGTTGTTCCTCCTCCCTCGCTCCCTCACCCCCCCAATTCAATTTCAAATTATTTCTATTTCTGATTAACAACATTAAAAAAAAAAAAATAAAGATTTTAAGATTTATGGTACATATACATGTGTGGGAGAAAGCTAGTTTTACACATTACTGCAGCTTTGAGCTCACCTTGTTATTTGATCAACTTATTGTTCAGTAGTAATCAGAAAAGGAAATCAAATGTTGGAAAGGAACAGAACAGAAAACAGGAATCAAAAACAGTCACTGTGCAATGCTGTGGGGTTCTTACATCTTTAGTTTTGTCTGCATTTATGTTCCCTCCATCAGAAGGAGAATACTATAACGGAGGAAAGAGAAGGAAAGCAAGAAAAGGAGGGCAAGATTGAAGTTTTGGAACAGTTTTTGTACTGTTCAAAACAAAAAAGGAACTTTTACTGCTAAACAAAAGATAAAGAAAGGGATATGTAGTCCATTAAAATCAGGAGTGGTGTACAGCAGGGGATGATTTTTCTTTGTCTTTCACTTTCCTACAAAAGCTGAAGTTATAGTGCGACAAAACGTGTAGGTAGTCATTAAATAAAAGACATTATCTCTTAGTGAAGAGGTTCTGGAGCTGCAAATTAGTGGAGTCAGTGGTTTAACCCTTTTTATTGCACTTCAGCTGTTGACCACTCTATATAGATATTATTCTATAGAAAAACAGAGTATAGGGGTTTGACCTGGTACAGTATTTCCTATGTTTACATTTAAAAAGTGTTGCTCAATTGAAGCCTTGCCCTGTAAATATCACTTGTCTAGGGGAGGGAGCAGTGTGATAGTCTTCACAGGAAATGATACAAAGTACTGGGCCACCACTGCAGTATCACTCTGGTTTGAAATGCAAATTTAAAAATGTAAAAGAAAGACAACAATAAAATAACACAGAAGGTTTGATAAGATGAACTTATAAATATCTATTTAAAAGATATTGTTTTAAAAGGATAAAACTTTATATTTTCAGTCTTTGCAAGGGGATTAAACAGCACATCTGGGATTATTACGTTTGATTTCACTCGTATTTCACCAAGCAGGAATGCAAAGTTTGCAGTGCTTGCTGATCTCAGAAAAGATTACATGTTATAAGGACTATCTGTGCAATGTTTTGGTCAGTGCAGCTGGATCCCTCCTTCTGTGCTGAGAACACGCAAGCCACCAGTCAGGTACCACCCACAGCCTCTTAGAAAACCTCACTGGCTGGAGGACTGACTCAGCACGCTGGGTAGGACAGCTGCCACTACTTGAGTGGAAATCCAGCTGGGATTTAAATTGTCGAGGGCTTCCATCTCTCTGTTTCTCTTTCTCAGCAGCGGCTGTAGGTTCCTGTCCCTTGATATGATCTTCAGAGGCTTCTCCGGCTCTATCAGGATGATGCAAAACAATGCCATACCTCCTCTGGGGTGGTGCATGTGAGTGACGCATCTGCTTAATATGGGACTGCTGCCAGCCTGCTGGGTAGAGTCTTTGGTTACCTGCCTTTGGTTGTCTGGTTACCTACACACTTTAATAAATACCTCTGAGAAATTGAGACACGTTTGCAAAAACAACAGTTACACGGATTTTCCAATGATAGTGATCGCAGTACTGCATGGAGGAATGCAGTATGATTCTGAGACACTGAAGGCTTAATACAATTACATTTTCTTTGTATATTATCACTTAACTTTTCCAGGTATCAGTGAATAAGTCTTTTCAGATTCCAAGATAACAGTATTAGTTACTGTTATTGACATGATAAACTATTAGCAAAAATTGTTCTCTCAATTTTGATTAAAAAGTAGTGGTAGGTGAACAGAATTCTCATCCCTTCATTGGTTATGATCTCAGTATAAATTCAGCCTATTGACTCCAATTAGGGGTTTGAGATTTCTTGGGAACAGATGACATATTTATAACTCAATATGTTTGTCTCATCCATCTGTTCTCTCTTGGCAGGTTGTAAATTATTAGGGCACGTACTGCCTTGTCTTTCTGTGTGCCGAACAGAATGGGGTGGGAACGGTTTCCTGCTCTAATTGGTATTTAGGTTTTTCTATTGTGTGAAACCTACATAATAGTAATCCACGTATGGCTTTTCGACCTTCTATAAACACATTTATTTCTGTCCTCATCAAGACTCACCTCATCAGTAGAGAAAGACCACAAGCATTTTTGCAGATTAGAGCAGTATCAGACATGAAGTATTGGAACCTCTAAAAACTGGCAGTTTCCAAAACCATGCAGTTTTGAAGATACATGGTAGTTCAGAACCTGATTGGTCATGAAATACATTTAGTGATAATGACTTCCTCACGTAAGTCAATTAATGGATAAAGAAATTGTTAAATTTGCACAGATAGTTCTAATCACAAACTCAATCACTACAGGAATAGCCCTCAGAACAAAAAACATATCTTTTTTCATCAAACTTGTTTCATAGTGTAATATATGTCACTTTTAAATGCTATAGCTAATGCAGGCCCATTAGACCCCACTACTGCATTTATTGTTGTTGTTATTATTATTATTTATAATTCTCCATTTATGAAGTTTATTTTACCAACTGCAGTTATGTGGAAAATACAGGAGGTGTGGACATTCTGAAGTTTAAAAGCAAAGCTGAGGGAATAACAAAGTTGTAGAATATGCCGTAAATGCTGCTCCAGCTGGAAAGACTGAGAAGGCTCAAAAAGCACTACAGGTTTTATGGAAATCTTTAAAAGATTAAAATATGTACTAACAACCCTAGCAAAGATTATTAAGATGTCAAGGGATGATATTGTTGACAAGGCATCAGGCCAAGCAATATTTGTCCAAAGCTGATAAGGATAGAGGGGTTAGAAATTGGAGAAGCTTAAGCTGATATATTTTAGATTTTCGATTAGTACAAGCAAGATCTCCAAGGACTGGGCCATGGTTAGCACAACCCCATTATCAAAAAAGCAGGCCAGGGATTTACTTAGAAATTATATATCAGTGGATTTAGCCTCATACGGGACAAAACTGTTTCAACAGATCAAATAGAGATACCCTTGGAAAAATCGACAGCCTGAGAACAGCCACATGTTCTCAGGAAGTGGAGATCATGCCTTAGCTGTTTGGAATTCTTGGTGGATATTATTACTGCAGAGGTGCAGGGTGATTTGCTAGAGTAGCAAAAATAAATAAAGAATTTTCACTGTGGTTATTCAGGTATTTTGATCATATAAACATCTTGGATTTTTAAATCAATTTGGAAGACTTATTTTCTTCAAGAAAAGGCAAAACCACTAAATTAAATTAGAAGTGTTTCTTAGATTCTTAGGATTTCTAAATCACTACCAGGCTTAAGCCCTGCATTTAGGATTCATAGAATTGTGGAGGACTGAACACTGTGAAAAATAAATAAATAAATAAATAAATAAATAAATGAAATAAAAATAAATAAATAAAATAAAAGTGAAGAAGATTGTGAAGAATCTTTTTTTTTTTTTTTTTTTTTTTTTTTTTTGCCTTGCAGTATTAAAACAAAGAACATTGCAAAAGTAACAGGAAGCAAAAAGAAAAAGTACTTTAAAACATTTTAGAGTTTCTCTAAACTGTGTCCTGTCACCTGCAAGATCAAGCAGAGCAGTAGGAGGATAGTACAGTTCAGCTGAGTAAATGGAGGAGCATTAGTTTGGTTAACTTATTTTGTGAACCTGAACAATGTTAAGTACAAGCTAAGAAATGCTTACCAATGCTTTTGGGTAAGTAGGTTGGACATTAGAATCACCTGGAGATTAATGGTTTTGTTTTGGTTTTAGCGCATCCCCTGCTGGGATCAAGTGATTTCTTGCTTCAAATCAAGCAAGATCAAATCACTGGGATCAAGTGATTTCTTGCTTCCTTGTTAACTGCTGGTGGTGAAATATTCAGGTATTTTCTTGGAGAAGTGAGTTATTCTCATTACACAGGGAGGAGCTGTTGTAAGAGAGTAGTGAGGTTATGGCTTCAAGAATAACTTCTTCAGTAATAGTAAGCCTTGCAACTTGGATGATGGTTGAGATTTCATTATCACTACAAAATAGGTTAGACAGAAGAGTTAGCAAAATGAAAACATTTTATATGAAAACTTTTCAATAGAACTTAAGAGCTTTAACCATCTAATCAGATCAAATCATTTTATGAGTGACATAGCATCACAATAAATTGAAGTAATAACAGGATCCTCAAATGAACATATTCCAAATTACCCTAAAAAGTTCAAAAGGTCTTCAGGGAGGGAAAATGCTGAAGGTTATCATTCAAGGAGTGACAAATACATGTAACAGGAAGGTTTTAACCTGCAAATTCTGCTATTTCAGATATGAAAAGGAAAAATTTAAAAAGCAATAGTATCTTCTATATTTATGTTATACTTTCACAGTGAAGTGTTTACTTATGACAGAAAATTAGAGTGGATATTTTCAGTTAAAGAAAATGGAATCTAACTTTTCCCTTAAATATATATGTAAAATTGTGCTATAAAACACAAGAGAAAGGAAGATTTAAGAGGACAAATAATTTTACTTGTTTAACTGCAATAAGGAGATCTACTTCTTGATTAATCCCTTCCCTCTCTCCCAGTTTTTTTCAGGTTTCTTTGAATAAGTGTCTCTTATACATCTCTTGTCCAAATGGATACTGGTCAATCATGAAAAATCAAGGGACTGAGAGGTGAGGATCATTGAGGATCATTTCTTCTCTCTTCTTTATGGCACAGACTGTGTTCAGTGTATGCCAGTTATAGCAAACTTGAACAGCATGTTTTTGGCAAAGGCATTGGCTAAATGCAACAACTGTTGTTGAAGTTTTCCTGCTCAGCATTGTGTTTAATTTCCATCACTGTGAAATCTTAGCAAGGTCCACTGTCTCTAGAGAAGCCACAACATCTAGGGGTGCACTCATATGTTCAAGAGCTATTTTGCTAAGTTTTAGAGCTGAAATTATGACTGCTAATGATTCTTATTTTTGTGATTGAGTCATTGAAATGTTCCCCAGATTTTTGATTTAACACTAAACGTCTTTTTTTTGGCCTTGGATATATTGAAACAGTTAAGCTTGTGGATGTTAGTCCAGATGGAATTGAAACCAGATTTCTGAGGCAAGGAGTCTAAAGTAACAAATTATTGACATATTTAATTACTTCCACCACAGTCTAAAATATTGGACAAATAAGTAATATAAATTCACAGCTTAGATAGCTTTTGGAACAAAGGGAGGCCATGAATACTTCATGGTCAAACACGATATCTAATCATTCAACTAACAGTACTTTGCTTAAAACTGCAGATGTAGTTTTTTTTTTTTTTTTTTTTTTTTTTAGATTAAATTTTATATTACAGTGTTGGTTGTTTTGTGTTTTGTTTTGTTTTTAATATTATTTTTCTTTTGATGATCAAAATTTGGATGATTTCTTTTGTTATATGAATTATCTCTTATTACAGTCTGACATCTATTGTTATGGGGTGGAAATCTACAGAAAACTTGGCTTAAGTTATACTGCTGTAATGGCTTAATTGTTATTTAGAACAGAAAATGGCAATGTTGATAGATCAAAGTCTTCTCAAAACTGAAATGAATTCCTCGGATACTCCAGAGGTTTGTATCCACATTGGATCATATTATCTACAATTCTTACAATAATCATTTTATGTCTGTCTATAAACATAGAGCAGATGCAGGTTTCCCCTTTTCTTAATGCCCTTATGTATCCAACATCAGGAGGGGTTGGCTTAGTCAGTTTGCATAACTTTCTGCATCTAGCAGATAGCTTTTTTTAACCCATTCAAGAGCTGGTCTTTTGTTTGGTGAAAGCTGGTGAGAAATTCAGTGCATTGTCCAGACAATACAGAACACCAGAACTTTGTTCTGCAGAGTGGTTCTCCTTTTTCCTTTGAATTAAGGGACAGTATGTTATGGCATAACTCTTTCCCTAGTTATAACAAATTTCATTTCCATGTGGGCTGCTCAATTAAAGGTGTGTTTGGAATCAGGTTTAGAGGCAACAGCCAAAGGGGATGTGCAGTGAGAAAGGCTTGTTGCACCAGCTAGAACTGGGAGAGGATTCCTGCTACTTTTTTTTTTTTTTTTTTTTAATTTTATTTTTTCCAGGCTATCTTCTTGAGAGCTGCAGGATGCAAAATAGGAAATTGACTGCATTTTTGTTGTAATTGCTCTCAAATCATGCATTATTTTTGAAGAGGCTCAAGGAAAACAGTGTTTCTCCTTTGTGTGTTAATGAAGAAGATACACAACCAAAAACATTTTTACATAAAATTCTGTATTTGGCACTTGATCACAGTAAGGAATATTTCCTCTGCTTGGTTTATCACCTGTAGCTTTATGTGACTATGTCTCCAGCAGATTTGTCTCAGTTATGCATGAGCTACAGAGGTACAGAAATAAGAATGCACTTGAAAGTCTTTATCATGCCTTTATGTTAGTTAACTTATAGAGGGAAGAGGCAGGAAATGCAATTTTTCCCACATTTTTCTTCAGAAAGCCAATAATTATTGTCTCCCATTTATATTTAATTGTTGATTTCCTTAGTGGAATTGGAGGTGGAAACTCAATAAAAAGAAGTTTTCAACCATAACACCAAAATATGTGAATCTTTTGTTGGAAACCCAAATACTTCATTCTGAGGTTTTAAGTGAAACCACAAATAGTTCTAAAAAGAAATCCCCCTGCCCTGAATATTTCTGCTTAATGGCAAATCTTCATTGGAAATCCTTGTTCAGAAGAAATAAAATAGCATTTAGTTTTTTTGGTTGTTCCGTTTTCTAGTTTATTTTTTTATTTATTTTTTTTTGGTTGTTCCATTTTCTGAAGCAACTCTTTTAATCACATAATTTACTTTTTTTTAAAAAAAACAAACAAACAAACTTGGGAACTTTATGAACAAAATCTAGAATATGTGTCAGATATTTATACAAAATAATTTATATGGTAGTATGTTTAATGATATCATAGAAATTTCATAGGCAGTTGGTCAAACCCTGTGCAGTATGAAAATATATATTGCCGCAAAATAAATACTTTTTAGAAAGCTAATCAGTGAAATTTATTGACATTCCAAATATTAAACGCCATTCAAACTAAATAAAAATTCAGGTACCATAACTCAGAATAAAGGATGAGAAGGAGTATTCTTAAAAACTTGGTACAAAGCTACATTTGTACACACACACACAAAAATCTGGGTTCTGCACCATATTCTTCTTCTTCACGTAAATTAATTACTACAGTGACAAATTACTAAAAATGGGAAAAAAAAAAAAGGCATATAATAAAATACAGCCATAGAAAATGAAACAGAATTCTGCAGATACGAGTTCTGACAATCAGGAATCAAAGGAAACTAATTGTTTCATTTTATTTGAGAGATTTTATTTATTTATTTATTTATTGAGGATTCAAGACAAAAATTACATTTATTCAGCCAGGGGATGAACAGCTAGGGGAAGCTGTTAAAAATAATTGCAACTAGAATTGTTTTGCACTGTCTCCTGAGAGATAGCTTAGATATACTGCCACATATATTTTCTGTACACAGAGACATGCATGGGAAATACATTTGCATGTATGAGACTGCTGCCTGAATATGGTATTAGTTATTGTAGGCCACCCACTACAACACCACATTGAAGTAACTCTTCACCACCAGCAATGATTCAGTTAACCTTTGATTAAACATAGGAATTTAAACTATGAAAAGGTCTGAAACCTGACACAGTCCTTTGACACCATGGTGTCTGTCATTAAAGATAACCCTGCATTAGGTACTGATTTCTGAAAATAGAATTAAACTACCTTGGTTTTCAGTCTTAACCCTTCCATATTACCAATGTAACCCTGCTGTGTTAGGAGTCTTCCTGAATTACTGGTTCTCCTTTTAAACCTGTGTGGGAAGCACAGAGGCCAGTGAGCACAAACTGGGAAACCAGTCACCAGCAAATGAAATGACTGCCTGGGTCAAAGTGATCAGTGGACCACAGAAGAAGGAAAAATAATAACAAAAAAAAAAAAAAAAAAAAAAAAAGGACATCAAAATAGACAAGCAGACATTACTTTGCTTTTTTTTTTTTTTTTTTTTTCCTCCCTCATCAGATCATCACCAACAGACAGCACCACCTCTGCCTAATCTTCTCACTGTGCAGATTGTGTTCTGTCTTGTGTTCCTGGTAGGTAAGGCCTCTTTGTGAGCTGTGTTCTTGGGTATGTTTTTATTCCATTTTAACCACTACATCTTGTTCCCTTCTTTCTCTACGCTGTTTATCCAAGTTGCTAACAAAACCTCAGTGGGAGTCTCCTGATATTTCCTCAACCTGCTGTTCTTTTCCTCTGTGCTTTGTTTTAAACACTGGCAAGCAGTGACATGGTTTCATTTTGCAGTGGTTATATCTCACCTGGATATACAAAAGAAAATAAAGATGTCAGAGAAGCGAAACTCAGCAGCAGGTTTCCATTGGAAAGTAATGTGGGGGGGATCCAAAGTTCATTGCCTATGAAATAAGAGAAAGTCTTTGGATTTACACCATTTTTGAGAAATTGCCCATTATTTTTTTGAGTAGGTCATTGTCGTGGTTCCGCTCGAGTGGGCAGCCGAGCTCCACCACAGCCGCTCTCTCACTCCCCCTCCTCAAAGAGGAATGGGGAGAAAATATGTGAAAAGGGCTCAAGGATTGAGATAAGGACGAGAAAATCACGCAATAATTATTGTAACGGGCAAAACAGACTCGGCATAAGGAGATAGTAAGATTTATTGCCTACAACTAACAAGCGAGAGAAGTGAGAAAACAAAGAACAAAAAAACAAAAGCACCTTCCCCCCATCCACCCTCTTCCACCTCCTCCCCCCGAGCGGCGCAGGGGAACGGGGAATGGGGGTTATGGTCAGTCTACAGCACTTCTTCTCTGCCGCTCCTTCTCGGTCACTCTCGTCCCCTGTGCTGTGGGGTCCCACCCACGGGATGCAGTCCTTGATGAACTGATCCGGCGTGGGCTTCCCACAGGCAGCAGCTCTTCCAGAACTGCTCCAGATATGGGTCCGTACCACGGGGTCCATCCCTCAGGAGAAAACTGCTCCAACCTGGCTCCCCTACGGGCAGCAGCTCCTGCCAGATCACCTGCTCCTGCGTGGGCTCCTCTCCACGGGCTACAGGTCCGGCCCAGAATCTGCTCCGGCAGGGGTCTTCCACAGGCGGCAGCCTCCATCGGTGCAGGGCCACCTGCTCCACCGTGGTCTCCTCCACGGGCTGCAGCGTGGAACCCTGCTCCACCGTGGTACTCCATGGGCTGCAGGGGGACATCCTGCTTCACCATGGTCCTCACCACAGGCCGCAGGGGACTTCTGCTCCGGCGCCTGGAGCACCTCTCCCCCTCCTTCTACACTGACCTTGGCGCAAGGCTGTTCCTCACTCCTCTCACTCTCCCGGCTGCTGTGTGGCGCAGCGTTTTTTCCCTGTCTTAAATATGCTCTCACAGAGGCGAAAAACAACATCGCTTATTGGCTCGGATCTGGAAAACAATGGGGCCCTTCTCAAACATGGGGCAGCTTCTAGATCTTTCTCACAGAAACCACCCCTATGGCTCCCTGCTACCAAAACCTTGCCATGTAAACCCACTACAGTCATTTGCTACAACCGAGCTGGAATAAACTGGATCTTGGCTGGGACTAGCCCAGCGAATGAATGTGCTGAAGAGACAGCTTTCACACCCCTAATCACCAGCAACACCGTCGAGGAGCATCACCCCATGAGGAAACTGATTTTGGAAGTACAGTAATCATCTGGTCTGAGCAAAGCAAAAACTGGCCGACTGCAGATGAGTTCTCTAAGCATGAGAACTGACCAGACTCTACAGGGGACAACACCCTCCCAAGCTCTCTCCAAGTCATGCCTATGAACCTGGATGCTGGAATTCCCACCAGCCTTCAGCCTTTCCAAGCCATTGGCAAATAGTTACTAACTTTTAGAAAGCAAGATCTTCTTTTACTCCAGCAGAAGGCCATTGTCAGCCTATACCTTTTTGACAGTGCACACAGGAGTTTCATATCCTTCAACTACCCATAATAAACCAAAAAAAAAAAAAAAGCTTTTTTTTTTTTTTTTGTCTCCATGATGTATGGGCACAGGCCCCATAATAGACAGCTTGGTCTTTGAAAAGTCTTCAAGTGGCACCTATTTCACTTTGTTCCAAGTGGCTGTAATGCGGCTGCAGTTTCCTCAAATTAAAGCCCATCTTGCATGTCTCTCTCTAGCTGAATTTCTAGTTCTTCTTTGCAAGTATCGTGTGAAGAAACAGCCCAAAATTAGCAGAATGATTAGTTTCAATGGGACTGTTGAAAGTTTCTTTCTGAAGGGAGCTGTTTCTGGATCATGCCCACATTAGCTTTTACACATGCATTTACAATAGGAAAAAAAAGTAATAATAAATAAAAAAGGACAATCTAAAGAAGCTTCAGTTTAAAGCTGAATGTAACAAGGAAAGACGGCAGGGGTTGACATGACTCCCTCAGGGATATGGCCTTTATGGAAGGAGGAAGGTGCAATCTTACCCTTGTCAGTGAAGCTTATTTCACAGGACTGAAAAGGGCATTGCATTTTGGCAGGGTCTTGCTGGCTGAGTATTAGTGATGTTTATTGTGTAATCATCGTTTCTGATAACAATGTGCAGAGCACTAAATGGAGATAAATACTTTGGGATGCATTGAGTAACCTGATATTTCCTTGTGGAATACCAAGTTTATCCCATCAATGACACTAATCTCATAATTCACTTACTGAGCACTAAAGATTTCTTTTACAAATTAGATCTGTTAGATAATCCACTCAACGTTTTGACATACTTAGTATGTTGTTGTTCATACTCCTTCCTGGATAGCGGTTTAATATGGTGATTTGTAGATGCCAGCAGGGGAGTCAGAAGGACAGATACTTGAACTGAGTTTTCCCATGTCAGTTGACGATGCAGGAACCTGGTGAACATCAAAAGCCTAGTTTTCCTTGCCTTGCAATTTTTTGTAAAACCCTCATTGAGTGTTATTTCTGACAAACAGAGTGCAGAAAGAAATAATACCAATTAGCCTTTCTTGACTATATTTTAGTGGAAAAAAAAAAACAACATTTATTTTAATTACATTATGTTCTGGGTTAAAAACCCCAAATTCAGAATCCATTTTGATAGACACTGAACCTGAACCAAAGTGCTAGGAGCTAAGGACATCAAGAGACACAGTGTCAAAACCTGTGTTTTAAGCATATGGCCTTAGTATGGATAGGGTATTAATACTTTAGTCTCTGTTGAAGTAGCTTCTTGACTGTCAATGCAGCCACAAATGTTAGTTCCCTAAAATGGGTTTACATTGACTTCATTACCTAAATTCCCCTGCCCACGGTAGGAATTTAGACACTAATCCCACAATTATAGATCTCCAGCTAACTTCTGCCTGAACTGCACCCAAAGTTTTCATTCTGTGAATGGCCCAGAGAGTAGGCTTGTTGTACATTAGGCCATTCATCTTCTCTTATTCATTAGGTGTGACATGCACTGAAAGTGCTGGTTCCCAGATACACTCTTAAAAGGGTAGACAGCTGGCAAATATCCCATTTAAGAAATCTGTAGCAGTTTTGGTCTCTCTACACCAATGTAGTATTAGGATTTTTTATAAGGCAACAAACTGACACATAGAACTATGTCCTCAAAACATTTAACTGTCTAACTTGTCTAAAGGGGAAATGTCTAAACAGACAAAAGCATGTAAAATCATTCTGCTGATTTGGACCCCTTTAGATATATATTAGTGATCCTGAAAATGTGAAAACGGTTGTTTGAGTTAGTGCGGGATGTGGAGGCTGAGCTCCTTCATGGCAAGAGATTCTTCTGACCAGAAGATGAAAAGTGGAAAGAAGGACAGTAGTCTCATTTTCACCCTGGGGCCCCAAGCTTCCAGATTGCATGCAGAGCTGACAAGAAGTCCCATGGCCCAGCTACCGGGAAAAATGGTTCTTCAGCCATAAAGCCTCCATTCAAAACAACACTCCTTTTGGCACATGCTTCATAAGCCTATTTTAGAGACAAGATGCTCAGACTGAAATCTGCACTGTGCATGTAACAGCACCAGGTCCTCCCTGCTGTACAACAGGCACTGTGCAAACCTGGATGTGGAGCTGGAGCAGCTCCTGAGCAGCCATGAGCACATTGGTTTTCATATGTGATGCTTGTGGCCTGCTGATGAAGAAGTGGCTTCCAGTTTTGTTTCATCTGTGCTCTTTTTGTCCTTTCAGAGCTGCAAAATTCACGCTTTTGAAACTCAAAGTGGACAAAAGGGTGCAAACAACTGGATTTCTCTGGCTTTCTAACTATTAATTTACTTCTGGTTTCTGTAAAAAAAATGACATGGAGTCCTAATATCTAAGGTTATCTGTGGCCTTCTGACCTGTGAATGGTAACCTCAGTGCGACTCTGGTT
Organism: Netta rufina; assembly: GCF_964035555.1. Taxonomy (NCBI): domain Eukaryota; kingdom Metazoa; phylum Chordata; class Aves; order Anseriformes; family Anatidae; genus Netta; species Netta rufina. The sequence continues at coordinate 139,970,770 of NC_140124.1, forward strand.
CGAACACTAGAAAGTGAAAGGTCAGAGAAACAAGATAGCTTATGTAGGGTAACAGGATTAGCAGTTTGGGCTGCTCTGGAGAAATTAATTTGAACCATCTTATGTCAAATATTACTCAGGTGCACTTAACAGAAAAAAAGGATTGTTGAACTCTTGAAAAGACAGTGGTCTTGCATTGCTAAGTATGATTCCAGAGTAAATAAAAGTACCAAATGAACTGATGATTTGGGGAGTTAAAATATAATATCATAAGGATATATTTTAATTTCCTGATGACTGTCCATCAAAAGTCAAAAGCCCTATTGCCATGTGATTTTTGTACCATACAATAAAACCAGTGTGCGAAAGAGTAATTAAAGACCTTAAGAGTAAAACATTATGCATAAGTTGGAAAAATTTAGTCTGGAAGAACAAACTGAATTCTTGCATTTAAAACTGCTTTTTGTCTTGAAGACCATTTTAATATGGTTATGAAATATTATTTAGTTCCATTCTTGAAGTATGGCTTTCATTTTCTTTTTCAGTTTCTTTAGGCTTCCTGATGTGTGCTCCATATACTTATATATGGTAGAGTCAGATTTTGGTAAACACAAGACTTTTTACAATGGTTTTGTATGATCCTCCTTTTTCCATCACCATTTTTGCTCTGTAAATATCACTACTTTCTTTAGGGAACTTTTGCGCTGCTACAAAAACAATGTACTTTTGACCCATTTGGGATAAACTGAAAGCAGTGGGAGTTCAGTACTTTTAAAACCAAAAGCATATACCTGAATATATACTTAACTTTAAACATCCATGCTGGATGTCCTAACCATTTTTGTTATTATTACTATTTTTTTTTTCTTTTTCAGATCTTTCATTACATGTTTACTTGATTCTAACAATGAAATGAACTTTGGAAAACCTTCCTTCTGAACCATAGATGGCAGCAGACAGCAGAAACTTCAGAAATAAGGGCTCCTCTGCATTTATGAGTAAACTGTGCTGGCAAGATAGCTTGCTTTGTTGTAGGATGGGTTCTCTATCACTCCCTCCCCACACTCCAAGGCTATTTTAAGTATATCTTTTAACATTTAGGTTATACTTCATTGTATTGAGAATAAAAGCTTTTATTTATTTTATTTTATTTTTTTTATTTTCTTTGTGCTTACATGTGCAAAATATTAACCTGAATATGTTAGCATTTCCATATAACTCTCCTTTGATTTCCTGCCCTGACCATTGACTTGCAGCAGTATCATTTAATCTACTTTAGGCAGTTTTGCTGATCTGGGCTGTGGGCTGTGGGGATTCTCAAAGTATCCTGAAAGGAAATCTGGGAAATGCTGGTGTTGTGGATTTCCACAAGTCTCACAATGGAAAAGATACAATGACAAGCTCCTGACTAAGCTTCTGTTAATAAACCTATAGACCCAGTCACAGAGATAAATTTTCCATCTTTTCATTTTATCCTGTTGGGAACTCAAAAATACTTGTACTTTCAAGGCTATTTTTACTACACAAAGTCCAACGTATTTGTTATTGTCTTTTCCCATGGCCTTTAAAACTTCAAACGAACTCCAGAGCTTTAGTAACACACTTCAAGCGAGTGAGCGTATTGGTCTTCTGCAAGTGAAACTAGACATCTACGTGCTTATGTGTCTATCTCCTCTTGTGGAAAATCCAGCATTTAGTGGAATAGCCTTTGGATAATTAGGCTGTACTTAAAAAATCGTGACATTTACCTTGTATCATCTTTGGCTTGTGACCAGGCAGTCTAAAAGGCAGCACCTCCACTCCACAGGGGCTGCTTTACTGCACAGCCTGGGGTTGTGCAGAGGCAGCACCTTGTGGAAAAGTGCTGCCACTGGGCCATACTCTTCTCCAGTCTTGGGACAGGAACCTTTTCTAGGTGAAGTGGGTAAGAGGAAAACTGAGGGGCTGGAGGACTCCCCACTGGAGATACAGATAGCTCTGATGTGCCTTCCAGACAGAAAAAATTGGGCAGCTGCTAGTCATTGGGCAGTGGTTGGAAAGGATTTACAGGACTAAGGATCTATGCCCAGATGGGTCCAAGGAGTTCATTGATATTGATATTGATATTTGTCTATGTCTATGTCTATGTTTATTTATTTTTATTTTTATTTTTATTTATCTATTTATTTTTCACTAGAGAGACAGATTCCCTGAAAGGACTGAAAGAAACCATTCAGAAAGGACAGCAATGGTGACTTGCTGTGTGAAACTTGCTATGCATGAAGGCAGAGCAGAAGACTGGAGACAAGAACTACTGCATGAGTCCAGATGAAGAATTTTGTTCTTTTTTTTCAGAACAAAAGCATGAAATGAAACTTTCAAAGAGAGTTTAAGTAATCATATGTGGTGGATAAAAGATGAACTCTAAAGCAGAAGCTTTGAAATGAATAAACAAATAAATAAATAAATATAAATTAAAGGTTTGCTTCAAAAGAACAACAAGTAAAACATATATCCAGGAGTCCAGTTCCATTATTCAAAAGAAAATAAACCAGTGGTTCAACACTGTAGCTGAATGAGATCAGGTCTGAGTCTTAGTTTCCTTGAGAGCAGACAATGATTCTAAATATAAGCATGAGAGGGCTGCAAAAGGATGAAGATCCACATCTTTTAGTGGAAGAATAAATATTATCCAAACCTGATTTATCTACTGGTGGATTCTTGTCTCATGCTAAAAGCATGAGCTGTTTCTCAGACAGCATATTAGCAAAAATTCCTGCTAGAATGCATTGCTTTTTAAGTCTTGCTTTAGACTTTACCACATGTCAATATATCTCCATTGCACTGTAAATATTAAATAAAAACAAGAAATTAAATTGCCACACTGTTCCTTTTAGGCTTTGGAAAATTAATTGGATATTAATTCTCCTCTAATAATTTATTTATTTATTCATTTATTATTTTTTTTTTCTAGCTCCCAGAGGCAGAGACACCCTATAGTTTTGTCAGGTGTCATATACATTGGCATTATTATTCATGATTTTTCAACCAGAGAAAAATGCATGTGACAATGTTTGGGAAGTTATTCTGCATGAAAATACATTTTTTTGTCATCACATGTAGTACTATTTTTTAATGCTATTGTACTTTTGCTATAATACTCATGATATAGGGTATGTCTGTTTTTCTTTTCTTTCCTGCTTTTTTTTTTTTTTTTTTTTTTATCCTGCAGTACCTTTCCATCCTTTTTATTTTTTTTTTCCTTGAACTACCTAGAATAAAATATTACACTCATTAATTTATTTCATGTTTGCTTGACATTCATCTTCCTACAGATTCCCCTTTCTAATTTTACCTCATTTTCCTCCTTTTCCTGTGCATTCATCTTTGTTATTTCTCCATATTCTTTCTGTCAAACTGACTTCCTTCTTTTGCTGGCCTTGCACTCAGCTTCCTAATTCCCTTTGTATTCTTTGCTGTATAACCACTTTAATAACCACTTTCTCACTCTTCAGTTCTTTCTTACCTGTCTTTGCACCAAGAGTCTCCAATTTCCTTTTTCTTGCTTTTTCTTCCTTCCTTTTTCTACCAGGCTGAATGAAGCAGATGCCCATGAGTTATTTTCTCTTCTGGGAACTTATTTGGGCTTCTAGAGGTGTGACCTGGCAAAGCATCCACTTTCTGTTTCAGTAGAAAGAATCATAGAATCATAGTGTTCTCTCCCTGTCTGGGAGAGACCAAGGTGCACTAGAGATTATATTAGTTTCCTCTGTTTTCATGTGTGTTTATTTTCCCCTCCACAGTCTTGCAGAGAAAATGAGTGTCAAGAAGAGCTTCTCTTCCATGGGTTTGGCAGGGACAGACCTTGTGAACCCCATAGTTCATGTTCTGGTTGTGACTCAGTGCATTCACAGGTCCTTTGTTTTTGGCTGAATGTGGCACTTCCATTCCTGTGACTAAAATGAGGCATAGGGACACTACCAAAACACGGGACTAGGTCTTCATGTGGCTTTTTTTTTTTTTTTTTTGTCATATTTACAGTGCATATCCATTGAAGACACTGATTTGAAAAAAAATCACAGGCTATTTTTATAGTAATAACATTGGTTCCTGACAGAAATTTTAGACAGTGGAAGAATAAAGGCTCTCATTTCACTAGAATTTAGACACAGGTGTTATTTCCTTATCAGTCCTTAAAAGTCACACAAAAGAAAACAGTGTTTTTCTAAAGAAAACTTTCCACTTCTAAAGGATTTGCTATGGAGCTATCTTGACATAAACATAAGCAGCAAATAAAGCAGCATAACCCTCCCAAAGTTTCACATTGATTTGTTCCCTGTGCAAAAATGTAAAAAGCACACACAAACAAACAAACATACAACAACAACAACAACAAAAAATAACAGCAAAGAATGCAGAAACAAATGAGACCCATAGATTCTGGTCTTTATGGGGAACCAGCAAAATCAGGTTTTGGATGCTCCATAGGAGAAGGGACTCTTTACACTGTGTCACCAGTGTGGCAGGAGCCAGAGGAAATGCAGAGCTGCTATGTCCCATGGTTAATACCTTCCCTTCCAACTCTTCTTTGTATTTCCCCTCTGTTCAGAACAGTACCGTATCCCACTCTTTTTGGTTCTTACTCCCATATACTCCATGTGCTCTCTCTTTATCTCGCCTTACTCTCTTTATCTTGCCTATCTAGAACATTAAGCTATTGCTGTGATTGCTGCTTCAGGTTTGTTCTTCCCAAAGTAGAAGAGTGCTGTGGCAATCCCAAGTGAGGTTGTTGATGGCATGGTCAGAGGGTGGTTTGAGATACTGGTCTACAGAGAAATGATGCTGTTATAATAGCTGGAAATTTTTTTTTAAGGAACTGTGTCTTGTGAACCTTTTGTACAGATGACTATAAATGTGCACGATTTGCTTACTTAATAGGCAAGTACTGGATGTTAAGGAGCTTAGAAAACTGCATTTAAACTACATCTCCAGCCTTAGAGGATATTAAAAACTAAGGATCTATATATGATGGAAAACACACACTGATTTGTTAAAATTGTGTGTATTCCTTTTTTTTAAAAAAAAGAAGAAATTTAACTGTGAAGGGTAAACAGTGAAATTAACTTTACTATTGGCTGTTGACTAATCTTTCAGTCTCTTCCAAGGCAAGTCCCATTTTATATGATGAAATTCAGAAAGACCTTTTTTTTTTTTTTTTTTTTAATGATTGTAACTCTTCAATTCATGCAGTTCATGCATGTTCAACTCAAGGAGCAAAATGTGTTTTAAGAAAGTATTTCCTCAGGTTTTCAGATAGGTTAGGTTAGTCTGAATGAATGCAATAAACAAGTCCATTTATTAAAAAGTACCTGTGAAAATGGGGAAAAACTCACTACAAAGAGACATTAAAACTGAACCTCTGTAGTTTTAAAAGGCATACAAAAGGAGGAGGAAGTATTTGTAGTGAAGAAAACAATGGAAATTTGTCACTGTCATGCAACATGATGGAAAAGATGATGAAAGAATATGTCAAAAGGTAAGAGAAATAGGCATACAGTTCCATTTGTATCTTTGCTAATGGAATTCAAGAAACATTTTCTTTTATAGACTGTTGAATAGTTGTATGACATGCACTTAAGATGAGAAATACAGTCCCTTTATTTTAATCAAAGAATTTGAATAAAAAAGACTGAAATACATATTTGAAAGGTTAGAAATACTGATTTCTGCACAAACTCTAATATGACTCCCTCCTTAGGCCTTAACTAAATTTATTAATATCTCTTAGAGGGAGAGATAGTGGCTGGTAAAATGTTGTCATCCTTTTACAGAAAGGCATTCTCAGAGGAAATCAAATCACAGAGTCTGCAATTTTAAAAAATGTTTTATTATAAAGGACAGGAAACCAAATCCACATTTTTTTTTCCTTCAAACACAGATAAATAAACAGTAAATATGCTTTTGATTTTAAATGTGCGTTGCCTTTTGCAATAGGATTTGCAAAATGGCATTCCTAACTTGGAGACTTGCAAAAAATATAACTTTTGAGAACACAGTAGAAGACGGACCACAGTTTTTGCACATAAATGAAGAGCATTTCAAAAAAACTGCTGGAAAAGAAGACAAAACAGCTCTGTGAAGAAATTGCTGAGCAAGGAGTAGTTTGGTAACATATTCAGCAGAAAACAAAAAATTAACCCTTATGCAGGATTATTTCAAATATATATATAAATATGTACAAATACACACAGACACAAAAAAAAACAAAGATCTTCCCAACAAACATCAAGTTGTAAAAAAACAGAGAGCCCTGTGGGCTTTGTGATTTTTAAGGAGGGATGCTTAAAAAATCCAAACAGTATTTTAAATCTATTTCTTAAAAAGGAAAATTAAAAATAAAATAATAATAATAATAAAAAAGGAACATAAAGCAGTTACTTTGTTAATCTGTTAAAATCTTCTTTTAAAAAAAGATTCAGATCTTCATCATGCCTTATTTCAGGAACAGTTTAATGAATAAAATAAACCAACAAGCAGATAAACAACAAAATTACTACATTCAGGTTTTACATGTGATCTTTGTCCCAGTTTTATCAATGACAATGTTACTTTTAATTTCAGTGGGAGCAGGGCGAGGCATTTCCTTTTATGTATTAGCAGAAGTAGAATGATGGCTAGATACTTTCCTTAATGTACTTTATTAATACGATTAATCATGAGGGACTATAATTGAAAAAGAGTTCTCTCTATAACTTCATTTCATGGGCCAACCAACTACTTTGTTGGTTGTTTTCATAGGAACTTTATCCTTACCAACAGCCGCATTGTGCATCTTGCTACACATTTCTGCAATATTTTAATATATCAGAATTATTTGTTATGACAGTGGAAACCTGTAAGCAGTCTTTTAAAGTTCCTTTAATATTTATACCCTTTTGTGGCTTAGAACCCTTTGAGTAGGGTCAGGGCTACACGTACAAATTAAACAACCATTACAGGAAATATAAACATACTATTTACAGTTCACAATTCTTTATTGTCTATACAGTTCTGCTGAGTATTTTTAATAGTTGTAGCCTAAGCACTGTGTAGACCTGGCATGCTTCTGATATTCACAAAAGTGTAATAATAGAGTGAAGAAACAAAAAATTAATAAAAAGTAAAATAATGAATGATAAATTGCGCACATGCAATGATACTGTAAAATGAATTAATTGATTTAAGCTATGCATTTATGTCATTTTTATATACCCTAACAGTTTGCCTTTCTGTGTTCTTTTGGTGGAAATATTCCATGCAAAATCCCATATTTTCTTTAGGATAATATTTCACATTCTTTAAACCTTCCATCAATTTTCTTATGTGACATTCAGACTGCCTTTAATGAAAAAAAGGAAAAAGCTCAAAACACATCTAAGTTTGTTATCACACTATAAATCCTAGCTCAGGGATTATGCCAATTACCTCATTTACTTCTACAGAGCAACTGAAGAATTTATGCTTTTTACACTCACCATTCTTCATAATTTGACTCAGTTTATTTTTGAGAAATATGTCCTTCCAATATTTAATAAAAATAATTATTAACACAAATTATTTGATTCTGGGACATAAAATCATCATAACATAAATCCATCTGCCCATTCAAATTCAGTTCATTTAAGAAAAACAGTAATTGGAGTGGTCATCTTCAGTGCTTTAAAATGAGTTTTAAAAAAGGTGTCTTTATAATCCTTTTTTTATGTGTATAATGATGGTATTTCACTGCTGAAAAACTTTTCCTCAATGTACCATGGATGATATGTTTCCTATATTGGAATTCTGATGGTGTTGTAGAATAACCTGGTATATTTTCTATTTTTTAATAAAACATTAAAAAAAAAAAAACATAAAAAAAAAAAAAACATTAAAAAAAAAAAACAATAATCCACTGAGAAACACCAGATTTGGTCAGAATAACTGGATCCAGTTGTTCCTCTCTGGAAAATCATTGCAGCCACCTTCTTTGAAACCAAGCCTCTCCATGTCATCAAGACATGGGGTGACTGGTGGGGAGTTTTTGCAGGCTACGAAGTGATAATGAAGTGACTTTGCATCATCCCTACATGTTGTTTCCAAGAAGCCCTTCACCTTTTACCTTCAGACTGTGATACCAGTGCTGTCAAGAACAGTGGCATTCTGATTTTTTTCTTGGATCCACCACTGAATGCCTTTAAAAGTCCAAGGGTCGAATCATCATGGTGGTGGAACGCAAAGAGTAGCTGGGGCCTTTGAAGTAGTGCCACTTGATGCCATTGAGCTTTCCATGGTTTTGCCCAGCCGTATAGAACATCCCATTGAGATTGGAGGGGCCACAGGCATCAAACCACCAGCCTGAAACCATTAAGGATAAACAATTAAACTGCAAATGCACTTAACATTTTTATTTTGTTTTATAAGTTTAGCTGATTAGTAACTTCTGACATTCAGAAGCTCATAAACACTTCTGGAATGTGGTGATGATGAATATTGCTTTCCTATTTCTATTATTTATTTATTTATTATTCTGTATTCAGCTGTGCTGGAGAATACACTGATTATTGACAGATCTGGAAAAGTATTTAACTCCTTCAGTTTGTATACACTGCATGTGAAGCAAGAATAGGAACAATAAAGGCAAATAAACTGCTTTGTGTGCTTAGACAATATTATAGATCACCCAGTTCATGTAAACATATCATAATAAGACTATAACTCATAAGTAATTTGCATAATTTCTGCTTGTTTGGTTATTTAGAACAAAAGTATGATTTGATTTAATTTCATTTACCAGTATTTTTTCTGTTGCTTTAACTGTGACTGTTCTGCTGATCAGACAGTTTACTTTTGCTTTTAGGTTAGATATTCTTAGGAAGCATAAGCTGCAAGTACATTTGTGCTATGCTCTTACAGTAATTACAATATTACAGTAAAGCATCATCAGTATTCAGAGTGGTGTACAAGGAGATAGACTTTGTCTTTAAAACACAGATAAGACATTTTTAAGACTAAGATAAATTTTAAAACCAGACTCTGCAAATGAATGAAAGGACTAAATGCTGAAGACAAAGACAATACCATAGGACATCGATCTTCAGTCAGAATACCTATGTGCATGGGTAGATGGTTTAAATGTTTACATGAGTGTGTATGTATTTAGGTGACAGTATAGCCAACTTCAATCAAGGTAAATTCACTGCATGTACACTTTGGGTCAGAAAAGTCACACTCAATCCCAAATCTTCCTACCATCTTGAATGTGAAAACCTATATTCAATCTTGAGCTTCCTAAACCATATTTTGAAATGTGCTAAACAGAAACACTAAGAAAAAATATTACAAATATTATTGATTGGTGTCTTAGGTAAGCTTAGAAAGTGCTGTCTTTTCCAGACACCCTACTCTGCCTGTTTTTTTTCCCAGTCAGAGGTGCTTCCTACTCAATGACCCTTGATATCCAGGTTCAGCCTCGTATATTTTATTCTACTGCAAAGACAGGACTAGAAATATCTTCCCCAGATGCTTTTTCTTCTAGACTGTTGTTCCTTCAGCTGCACTGTGAGACTCTTCTGAAAAGTGAAATGATGCAGATTTAGGGAAAACAAACAAACAAACAAACTAACTAACTAAAAACTTTATTTTTGAGGACAAACCATCAATCTGGTTTACAGAATGCCTCCATGAACTGTTGTGTTAGCATAACTGAAGGTGAGAAGCTTTATCCCAACTGAGGAGTTGGGATAAAAAAGAAATGCAACAGCACAGGAACTTTTAAATTGGAGATTTCTGTCAAAGAAAATGCATGTAGAACCATACTCTACCTATGTGAGTGCTCTATTAGCATAGCACTGAAAATAATCCAGAAATCAAATACTTGTGAATATTACTAACAATTACAGAGGTTTTGCTACCATTTGTTATGACTGTATACAGTGAATTCAAACTTGCTATAAGCACACCTTTGGTGTACAGCTGTGGTTGCAAATTGTATGCAAAAAAATTCATCTTGGCTTTAGACTTCTATAGTAGATGTATTTATGTCTTTAACTCATGGAGAAAATGGAACCAGTGGTGAAAACAGTGTGATTCTTCATATCTATTTTAACTATTTGCTTTAAGATGAGATTAATCAGTAACCCTTCTTGATTACATCCCCAAGATCTCCAATAATAAAAATAAAAAAAAATAAACTAGTTAACTGTGATGAAGACACTTACAGGTAGTGAGCAAATTCCACTCAAACCACTTGTGCACGTTAGAATAGAAGAGCCCTGGGCTCTGCTTGCAGCATCTTTGTAGTATGATTTTAATCTCAGGCCTCCAAGAGTTACAGAGATTATCAAACATAACAAAACAAAAACAACAACAAAATAACATAAAAATAAGGCAACTTTTCTTTCAGTTCCTGTTTCTTTTTTGTTTGTTTGTTTGTTTTTTTCTGTTTTGTTTTGGTTTTGCTTTCAGTATGAAAAGCTGAAACATTTTCATGTAAAGGTGAATTTTAGATTGTAATAGGAGTTTGAATATTAAGGAAAACCCCAATCAATTTGAAACTTGGCAACATTGAGATTACAGAACACAATCTGACAAAGATAAACTAGGTGATGTGCTGACTCCATTGAAGTTAGTGGGAGTTTTGGTGTATATCTTGATGGGAAAAGAATTTTTCTCTTCCAGACCTTACAGGGTATCTATTTAATATAATGTAAAGATTCTTAGTTCAGATTGAGAGAGGCAGAATGAATCCCCAAACTGGAAAGAGCTAATATTCCCAATGACAAGAATATATTAACCTTGACGATGAGAAGCTCTATTTGTCAGAAAGATTTCTGCAGTTCTTTCTTTACAGTAAGACCTATAGTCTTTATGAATCTTCAGCATAGGTCTTATGTATCCTTCCATGTAATACTGTTTTACCTTTTTATGCACAGCTGTACACCAAAGGTGTGCTTATAGCAAGTTTGGATTCACTGTATACAGTCATAAAAAGGTAAAACATTTGCCTTTATGTTTTAAGGCAAATAAGGTCATAAAGATTACATAGTGGCTGTTACTTTTAGTGGTTAAATGTTACTTTCTTTTAAAAAGTAATTACAGACTGCGTATCATAGCATTGTAATCTGTCCAGGACCCCCTTTTCAGGCACCACCAGTAAAGGCAAACAATGGCTGTCTAACAAGTGGCTACTAAACTCTGCAGGTGTCACTGTGGACTGAAATGTATAATTGTAATTTTCAGTGCAGTTCCCCCTCTAACTTTTGAAAATGGAATTAACATGTTAGAAGCTCCTTTTAGACAATGTGCATTGGCATAGTGAATCCTCCGATTTCCTCATACCCAGCCTTTTATCTATCTATAATGAAGACATTGTATTTTAAGCTATACCCCACTACTATTGATATGATATTGACAGTGATTAGCCTATAAATCCAGTGCTTTTACTCTGTCCTTTGCATTCAAATCCATGTAATTTATATTTCTAGCCTTGTAAAGTAATTTCTTAGATTTTGGATAATACTTTTTAAAGTATTAAATAAAATGTCTTCTTTTTTCAGAACTAACACTTCATAATGAAATCTTGAGGGAAGGATCTATGCCAGATATATTCTGGCAAACTTCTATTTTGATACAATTGACCTCTCTTTGATTACAATGATATACCTAAGGGGGTAATAAGCAAAGAAAGAGAAAGCTGTACAGCTGATGTTTTACTGTAACCAGAGTACAATCTTGTAGAAACTTAAGACAAATTTAAACAGAGAAAATCTAATCCTTATTTTTCAAAGCTGGAACACAGATGCAGCTGGGTTCTGTTTATGATGCTGGGATGAAGACATGGCAAGCTGTGCTAGTTACCATTTCATTCATCTTAAAGGAATAGCAACAGACACATAAATGGACATTTAGGTAAAAGGTATCCAGTGGTGCCCTAAAAAATCTATGTTAAACAATGGAATGAGTTGAAGATGCACAATATTTAAAAATTGTTCTGTGAGGACCTACTCAAATCTCTTTTAAATAATTACTTTTTTTTTTTTTTTTTCCAAAATATTTTTAATGAGCGTCTTTTTTTTTGGCCTACTATACTGTTCTTGTTAATGAGACTGTACAATTTTTAAAGAAGAAATTTCCTAATACTACTTTATGATGTTGGGTTTACTTTCTCCTATCTTTCAGCTTTTTCACATTTTTGTGTTAATTTTTTTTCTCTTACTTTTCTCTCTGGATAGCTGGGCCCAAAGAATCATGGTGAATGGAGTCAAATCCAGTTGGAGGCCAGTCACTAGTGGCGTTCCCCAGGACTCGGTACTGGGGCCAGTCCTCTTTAATATCTTTGTCGATGATCTGGATGAGGGCATCGAGTGCACCCTCAGTAAGTTTGCAAACGACACCAAGTTAGGTGCGTGTGTCGATCTGCTTGAGGGTAGGAAGGCTCTGCAGGAGGATCTGGATAGGCGGGACCAATGGGCTGAGGTCAACTGTATGAAGTTCAACAAGGCCAAGTGTCAGGTCCTGCACCTCGGGCACAACAACCCCAAGCAGTGTTACAGGATGGGAGGTGAGTGGTTAGAAAGCAGCCTGGCAGAGAACGACCTGGGAGTATTGGTTGATAGTCAGATGAATATAAGGCAGCAGTGTGCTCAGGTGACCAAGAAGGCCAACAGCATCCTGGCTTGTATAAGAAGCAGTGTGGCCAGCAGGTCTAGGGAAGTGATTGTCCCCCTGTACTCAGCTCTGGTGAGGCCGCACCTTGAGTACTGTGTTCAGTTTTGGGCCCCTCACTACAAGAAGGACATGAAGGTGCTCAAGTGAGTCCACAGAAGGGCAACGAAGCTGGTGAGGGGTCTGGAGAACAAGTCTTACAAGGAGCAGCCAAGGCAGTTGGGGTTGTTCAGCCTGGAGAAAAGAAGGCCCAGGGGTGACCTTATCACTCTCCGTAGGTACATTAAAGGAGGCTGTAGCGAGGTGGGGATTGGTCTATTCTCCCACATGCCTGGTGACAGGATGAGGGGGAATGGGCTAAAGTTGCACCAGGGGAGGTTTAGGTTGGATATTAGGAAGAACTTCTTTACTGAAAGTGTTGTTAGGCACTGGAATGGGCTGCCCAGGAAAGTGGTAGAGTCACCATCCCTGGAGGTGTTTAAAAGATGTTTAGACGTTGAGCTTAGTGATATGGTTTAATGAAGGACTTGCTAGTGCTAGGTCAGAAGTTGGGGTTGGTAATTTTGGAGGTGTCTTCCAACCTAGACAATTCCGTGATTCTGTGATACTTTGTGTGTTTGTGTGTGTGTGTGTGTGTGTGTCTGTAACCATATACATGTATATAGTTACTTTTCTCCTTCCTCTCATGTAGTGCTCTAAAAGCTATTCATTCCCCATGAGGCCTCAGATTATCATAAAACATCCTTGTCTCAAAACCAAATCAACTTGTTTGGATACATGTAAAGGAATTGTTTTTCCACAAGCATGACTTTCAGATATTTGTATGAATTAAAGGAAAGAGGAAAAGAACCAGCACCTTTCTTGGTAGCTATGACGTAACATAAAACTGAAGTACCTGAAAGAGATACCTGCAATATTGGACACTGTATAAAACACGAAACAAAGCAGTTCCAGGGCTGTAAGACAGTCTGACCCAAGGAACACTCTCAATAAGTAAATATTTTCTGAAGTTCAGGAGATTTCCTCCCATGAAAAATCTTGTTTATTTTTTTCACTATAAGGTAATGGCTTTCCCAAGTAGGCATCAAGAACCCTCTGAATAGCAGTAAGATTTTAACCTCAGATATAACTTTTGGCAATAATTCCTGTGGGATCATGCATGTGAATCATGAAGGGTGGATATTGTGAGAAATATAGGAGAAAGTTTTTAAAGTGACTAATGCAGAGATAAAGAAGAGGCTTTCATGAAGTGATTAAGAGAGTTTGTACTCAGAAACACAGGTAGTTTCTTCAAGTCATTACCATCTGGCCTTCAGTTGCTTATTTGAACTGAGGAGAGCCTTACAGTCTTTTGAGGTTAGCCCACTTCTAATAATTTGTTTGTATAGTACAGGCAATGCTATCATCTCTGTTTGCAATAAAAATCCTTAGGTCATAAAATGTATTGTCTAAACAGAAAGTAATTTAGATAATGCATTGTTTGTTTGAAAGTTCAGCTATACAAATAAACATGAATCACCCTTGTAGACAGTTGATCTTCTGGAACAGTTAAAACACACTGACACTTTGTGGAATCCTATGCTTTGCTGTTTAATTATAATTACTCTTGCTATTACCACTGAGAAGTTATTAAAATTCATGTCAGCTCTTTCCATTAAATAAATTTATTTTGAATAGTTCATTTTAAACAAGCTATCACCAGAGCAGCCTCACAGGCCTGCTCTTACTGTGTCTTTGGCTGAATATGAAAGTATTGAGATCATTTCCACAAATTCTTGCAAAAAAAAAAAACCCTACCTAATAAATGTGCATTGCTCAAATGAGTGATGTTATTACTAGAAAAATATAATGGAAATCTTTTGGAAAGGTTTTATGAAGTTACAAATATAATCTTCACATGGCAGAATCTTCATTGTTGAAAGTACCAATGTAAAAAGGGTTTTAGTATGCCAATGCTAACAGCTTTTGGCTTTGGCTTGTTGTATAAATTGCAGTTAAACATGTATGCATGTAAAATTATTTTTTAGTAACCTAGTGCTCATCAATCAAAAATGCACTGTAAATCTTGCTTGAATTGCAAGCTTACTAGTGATCACTTAGCTTTGATGACAGGCTATTAGTTGTCTTTACATGTTAAAGGAATAGGTGACCAGTTGATGACAGACCCTTTCTTTACACATTGGTCTCTCCTCTCCCTCATGATTACAATGAATGTTTCCAAATACAGTAAGATCCAAACACAGTCTGTTCAATCATATCCAAATTTTGAATTGTACATTTGTATGCCTTTATGGGACAAATGCATTCTAAGAAAAGCCAATATCTGTCTCTAGGCCTTTGGGTTTGTTCATAAAATTTAGTGCATTTGGCAATAAAGCTAATAAGAAATGCAAAAATATTTAATATTTAAAATAAATATTTAAAAATATTTAATATTTAAAAATATTTAATGCAAAAATATTTGAACGGTGTTCACTGATTGAAAGACAATTTATTTTATGAAAGTTTTCAATGTTTCTGAGCTTCTAATTCCTTTAGAGGAATTAGATGGTAATGCTTAGGCTATGTCTGAAAACTTCTTGGCTAGAAAACTGGGTCCTGTTTTATATGACACCTTAAGTTCTACATGGAGCAACTTGACAGGGACCAAAAGAGTTAATGTAAAAGTAAAGATTTAGGTTTGTTTAATCCAGAATACAAAAGACAGAAAGGAAATGCTAACAATCTCAAATCCATAAGAAGTCTGCTTGAAAATAAAATAAAAAAAAAAAAAAAAAAAAAAAAAAAAAAGCATTTATTCTAAAGAATGAAAAGCTATGGTTTATTCTTTCCAGTAACGTAGGACAGGACAAGACCAAGACAGAACAAACTTAAGTTGTCACAGATTTAGTTAAGACATCAAGAAAAGCTTTTTTATACTAAGGGTAGACAAACTCAGTAACATATTGCAAGAATGAATCTCTATCATTAGAAATAATGAGTAGAGTAGAGTAGAGTAGAGTAGAGTAGAGTAGAGTAGAGTAGAGTAGAGTAGAGTAGAGTAGAGTAGAGTAGTTAATAACAGAATTAGAATAGAATAGCTAGAGAAGATTCTATCTCTTGGAGAGGAACTAAAAGAACTCTGGAGTTTTTTTCCGGGCCTGTTTTTTATTGTTTGATAGAGTTATTGTTTATTGTTTGATTGGTTAGCCTAAGATTTAGCAGCACGTAATCTCTGAGGATTAAATAAGATTTTAACTGTCAGGACATAGGATGTTAAGTCACTAGCTTTTCACATCACATAGACAATGTAGTCCTTTTATAATTCTAATAAATCACAAGCTAAAAATAACATGAAACTTACAGACTGGTGAGCATGCTCTGATCTTCTAAATGTATAGACTAATATTTAAGTCAGTCACTGGTTTGTCATCTCCTTTATTACTATTGTCCATACTTAACCTTTATAAACAGCATAATACAGTGATGATTTTCTTAAAAGTGCTCAGTAGCATTTCATTATCTAATGAAATACATCTAACATTTTTAGCATAAATCAATCCAATTCCAGTCACTTATTATCTACATGGTGGTTATATTTTTCTATCTACAAACTGTTAGGTAATATAAATTATACTCTGTGAAAGTTGTTGGAACATCTTCATGAAAACAACAATATACAAAACCTAAAAATTGGTGCTTTTCTTTGTAAGTGGGCATGATTTCTGGGGTTCAGGTCAAAAACTTTCAAGTGTACTGAGGTACTACTTTCAAAGTTTTTGTTTCAAACAAAATGTAACAGAAATGGTGGGTTTTTCTGATTAGACTATATATGGATAGACTACTACATTTAGCCAAGAACTTCCCTACAAGACAGGAGAAGAATCCTCTATATTGCTCTTGACGGAGGTTCAAAAAATTTGCCACTTGGAGAAAAAAAATGCAGTGAAACAACAAGCAATAAATGCATCACTGTTTGGGACTTTCATTGAACATCGTTTTACCAAACAGAGGAGAAATCCACTGAGGATTGCTAAATACATGGGAAATGTGTCTGACTCAGGAAGCCTCTGATATGCAAAATGTTGAGACTGGGAAAATATTCAGGGAAAGTATCATCTATTTGTATTGTTCTTACGCCCATCCTGAGGCATCTGCTGTTGACTGCTGTCAGAGAAAGGAGACTGCAGACAGATGGACCTCTGTTCCCAGTCAATTCAAAAAATAAATAAATAAATAAAAATCTTTCAGTCATTCTATGCTGTTTCAATCTTAGCTAGGAATCTAGAAAGTCTCCCCAGCACTTTGGCAAGCTATTTTATTTCAGGCATCATGAGTTTAGCAATGTTGTCACATAACCATCAAAAGCAATGTTAATGCCTGTGTAAATGTCTCTCAAATGCAAAACAAAGCAAATTGCATTAAGACTTTTACTATGGGCCAAGTTACTGTAAGTCATTTTGTGGTGCCTGTAGATGATAGCACAAACAATTCCTGGGACTCAGTTGACAGGTGGTATCCTGGCAGGATGCTCTGACATGGCCTGCTGCCCGCAGATCTTATCCAGAGATGCTAAGTGCTCTTCTATTGGCAATCTGTCTGAAGTACCTTGGACATCTAATCAGTGCTTCATTCTGATTAGAGTTTGTTATATTTTAACTGATGTATCTTGCAAAACGTAGTATGTATGCTCATTGGGGTACTCTTCTATTCATAACATTTGATATTATATGGAAATAAAAGCTTTTGTTCAGTTTACAGGCTTGAGATGTTACACCAGTCCCTGATGGTTATTTTCACAAAAGAAAAAGTGACACTATTTAACAAACTTTAGGTTTAAATGAAGAAATTATGTGAATAAATATGCCTTGTCTCCACTTAAATTAAACCGAGGTTGCGGAGTTGAAATTTTCCATGTTTTCCACAAAAACTAACTAAAATATTTAACTACCACAAAAAGGTCACAGGATATAAAAATCCAGCTCAGGCATATACATTTGGAAACTATTCCCTAAAATCAACATTAAGATAGAGTCAGCTAGCAGAATATGGTGCTCAAAAGGACAAGGAGCTCACACACAAAATTCTGTTGATGCTACTCTTCCACTATTTAATTTTTTATTCTGAGGGAGAAGAAGGAGGGAAAGGAGGAGTGAGAGAATATTTTTGATACAGAACAAATAAAACTGACAACTAGTAAGATCACAGAGAGAAATGTGTGTTTTCCTTACATTTTTATTTTCAGCCTTGACTATAACCATATCACAGTCTCGAGCTTCAGCTTATCTCAGCCTTTTTTCCTGACATAAATATATTCAGTTCACCTCATAGAGATAACGGGATCATCGGAACTGTCAAGATAGCAAGGAACCTGCCTTTAGATTTCATATCATTCATCATTCAAGTGCTGTCTGTGATGCTGCCAAAACTAACAGAGAGTCTGATATCTTCTGGAAAAAAAAAAAAAAAAAAAAAAAGAGAGAAAAAAAAAAGAGAGGTTTCCCAAAAACCTCTTTTGGATTGCTACTTTTCTTAATCAGTCTTTTTCTGTGGCACAAAACTGACATCTATTTGTTAAACAAATGTTTTGGTATTTAATTCAATTTCTGCTACTTCTCAAGGAATGAAAAGGTCTATTTCATGAAGCAATGCAAAAGGTGTTTTTGAGGAGAAATCTAGCAGGGAGATCAATTTACATTTTTTTATGGCAATTTGCATGATTGAGGTATTTCTCAAAGTACTACAACTTAGTGTAACACAGCTGCTTCAGTCACCTTTCTCTGAAGCCTAGCTGCATCTCCTTTTACACATCAATGATGTGTTCTATTTGTGATTTCCTCACCCTTTGGTAATTCACCCCCCTCCACCTTATTCCTTTCATTTGCTACCAGTACATTCCAATATGTGGTTTTCCTGTTGATTTACAGGACTACTGCAGCAAAATATATGTGAAACTTGTGAAATGGTTGTTTAACAGCAGACTGACCTTAGCAGGGCAATGACCTGCCACAGAAGTCAGGGTAAGAAAATAAACAAAACCCTCAGCTCCCAGAATTAGATGTCTGGGAGTGGAGGTGTTTCCAGGCAGCTCAGATACATGAATGAGTCTGCACTTCACCACAGACACAACTCACATTTAGGAGATTTTCACTGGACTGTGACCCGCTCTGGAAGTGAAATACATTACTTTAGCATGATCTTTGAGGGGAAAGATCATCAGTTGTTAATTAAAATAAACTCTTAATTCCCATTATTTGCCCCAGAACTGGTCAGATACCTTTGTTATACAAATGGGAAGGTATCATCTGATCACCTGTCTTCTAGAAAGTTTCCCACAGAAACTTTCATTAAATTGAAGTTTTCCATTTAATAAGATTTTAGTAGAGGAAGTTAGGAAAGTTTGAGAAGCAGGCTCCTTAAGGATTCTCCCAGCTGGGCAACTTCCAATTAGCAAAAGGAATGAGGAGGTAGGCTGTGTGTTTGATGCAAATTTCCACTGACAGAAACACATCTTCTGTCAGCAGATAATAGCCTTAAGAGGCTCATATATGCCTGAATGTGGCCTGAGCTGGATGCAGTCATAGTGCCAGTAACCACAAATAATATCAGTTTAAAAGTCTGATCCAAAACACTGAATAACTTTTATGCTATAGGTTTTTTTTTTTTTTTTTTCCCAGGCATGTTAGAAATCACTGAGGGAGATTCTTAGAAGATCAGATGTGAAGATAAGGGCCTTTCTTGGTCATACATTCTAAGAACCAAAGAATCCTAATACAAGCTTTCTGCTCTAGTGTGACATGATAGAGATAAAAATGAGCTTGCCTCTTCATGGACTCAGAATAAGCAACATTTGCAAAAGTTCTCACTCTTGTGCAGACCTTTAGGTATCTGTCTGGGGAGATAATGGATATTCCCCCTCCACAATGGAGGGAAATGATATTAATCATATTCACTACACTTGCTTGCAGTTAGTTTGATTTTATACTTAAACCCATCCTAGTGTAACTTCTCTGTGCTGTTTTAAAAGTTCTAGAACAGCAAGGTGTCACAATTTAAACAGGGGGCTGTAGGTCTACTCTTTCACAGGTGAGTGAATTAGCCATTATATTAACTAATTAAATAGCTTGTATAAGACAAACAGAAAGCTTAATCACTGTAATTATTTAAATAATAGCATCACCCCCTAAGTGAACTTAGGGAACTTTTAAACTTTACCTTCTAATAACCTATTTACATGTCCTTTCTTCTTTTTCTGGGTGAGTCCTTTCCCAGTTCTCATAAGGATCTTCCCCTTTTCTTCATCTCTTAGTTTATTCTCTCTTACTTGACCTTTCTTGACTCAACAATAACACTAACCTTTCCCTCTTGAAATCGCTGCAACAGTTTCGGTGCAGAAGTATACTGACTGCATCTCTGAATAAACCCTTCCCTGCTGATAGGAACCTGGGGGTGTTGGCACTACCACAACATACATAAAGAAAAGAGTAGGAGTAATAATAATAAAAGGAATTTTCACACAGTATTTACAAATCCATGAATTCAACTTCATCCATGATTGCTTAAGGAAAACAGAGCAGATTCCTAACAATATACCACATGTTTTCAGAGTTGTACTCACCTCCAGTTAACATGAGAGCACATTTACACATGCAGTTGTCATTGTCAGCATCTTTTGTACTGAATTCAGCACCATGTAGTATCAGGCTACTCTGTTTTCCAGCTGTTCCACTGTGACCTTTTAAATAAAGCCTGAAACAGCAAGAAAAAACAATCAGTGTCACCAAAAGGAACAATAAAAGATCGAGATCTCTTTCCACATGAGGTTTGCCTTGTATTAAGTACATTCAGAAACTTCAGAAATGTCTTGTGTTTTGGCTCAATCTCTTTGTTGTTTCAGGTGTAAAATGAGGAAATTTAGGGTTTTTCAATGCGTCTGTAGTAGGACATAGTCCCTGAGCTGGAGCAGAACTGAGTAATCCACACTGGAAAATGCAAGAAAGTGTAAGGAGTGAGAGACACAAAAGAGAATGAGAGGTGCCCAGAGATGTGGAACACATTGACATAATAATTGAGTATTTGAATAGCTGGTCCCTTTACTTTGTCACAAAACAGCACTTAACAGTTAATGGCAGCCACGTTATTAATCCCTGGTCTTGAAAGAGGATTTCAGCACTTTCAGAATCTTTAATTCAACCAGTTACAGGACAAGCCAGCAACCCAGTTCTGCCAAAGCTGTCTCTGAGTGATGAATGGAGAATAACTTAGAGTCCAAGCCACAGAAGTCTTCATGATTTGCAATGCTAAATATTCCTTTCTGTAAGGGGTCTTGTCAACTAGCTGAAACCACAACCACGAGTTAGGAACCTAATCCCAGCTCCAGGAAGTAACAAGAGAATTTGTGTTGTTCAGTGCTTTTCAGTCCAAAGTCAAATGTGCCAGCTGCAGGGATGTTGAGTGGAGCACCTCTGTCTCACCAGAGGAACAATGGGGGACCTGGGCCTGTCTGACCTTAGTGCACAGTTGCAGGGACGTACACAAGGAAATGCTGAAGAGAGAAATACGAGGTTGCATACAGTGGTTTTCCATGCCTCTGCAAAACCATGTCTGGGAGTCAGACATCCCCAGGAGACTGACACTTCCAGCAAAAACTAATTTATGCACCTAGCTACCTAAATTAGACATCTGACCACTGTATTCCTATTTTTTCACAAAATAGTTCTGAAAGAGAAGGGCATTTTTTGTCATAATAGCTTCACATGCAGGAAGGAGGACACAGGATCTCAGTGTCTACTGGAGAAATAGGAAGCCATAATGCCTACATCCCAGGAACAAGCCCTAGTCATTGGGTCAAGAGAGGAGGGGAATAAGCATCCCACACCTATCTCACTGAAAATTTACAGGCAAGAATACGTCTGCCACAAGGGAAACTAAAAACATGATTTGATATCTAGTGGAATAGACCACTCCACTGAAAAGAAGGTGAGAAACATCTGTTCTGCTTCTTCTAGGGTTATGGAAGAGGTGTGAGTATATATCTTGAATATCTGATGTAAAATACAAAAGGATCCATGGGAGAATAAGTAGGGCTTAAGAACGTGAAATAGGAGAGATGCCTCTTTCTTTCTGGGATTTAGAACTGGGAGTGCTGTCCTATAAAATGCCTTCCCAGCTTCTCCATCAAACTCAGTGAAAAACAGTTGTGAGTCAGTGATTTTCGTGGCTGCCTCTTAGATTGTTCTTCAACTTAATCCAGTGACTTTGGATGTATAAAAAAGAGCAAATATCTTTACCAGAGTGCCATTCTTCCATTTGTTTAGATGGAAGATAAATAATTTGCTGCAAAGTGGTCACATTGTCAACAGCAGAGGTAGGGAGCATCTCTAACCCACTCTCTTACACATGAGTAGTTAAGATAAGGGCAGCTTTCTGAGATGGGGAGGATAGTATGTTCCCTAGACTGATTTATATAAAACCCAGTCCTCCCACAGAACTTTGGGTATGGAGCGCTCCTTCTGAAAGAGAGGAGAAGGGGCATACAGCTACCATATGGAAGCATTCCTTAATCAAGTGCATAGATAATGATTTTGTTGTCTTGCACACATCTGTGGATGCTAGATACAAATACAGCCAATGTTATTAAACTTGCCATGGAGCCTTGTTACAGAAAAGCCTCTTCTCAGTACCTCAGTGATGTTGTGTAGGAGATAGATGCTGAGTTACTGATCCATTTCAAGATGTGAAAGTGCAGAACTAATTTTTGGGGCTCTAGAAAGTCTAAAATTCACACTTTCAAACTGATTTAAACTTCATCTAATTTTCAATTAAATTCTTCCTATGAATCCTTCTCGATCTTTAAAAATAGAAACAATAGCAGCTCCACATGCTATTCATGAATATATTAAAATAAAAATGTATTAAGAGAACCATGAGAGCTATCCTTCCAAAGCAGTTATACCAGCTACCTCCATTTGATTTTAAATGGTACTTGTCACCTGATCTGAGCCTGATGATCACATAACTTTGGATTTAATCCTTAAAGTCAATTTTGTATGTAGATAAGTAAATACATGCATACACATATAAAAATCTTGGATTATATATAAAAGCTTTTGATAGCCAAATACTTTTGGATAGTACAGAAATGGATAAGGCAAGATGTAAGCCACAATAAAACATCATGAAGTCTGTCAGAAGCTTAACAAGGAACGACCAAGGAGCAGAAATCCAGCAAGATCATTGCATTATTCTATTGTCCAATCACAGTGTCAATTACCATAATTACCATGTTACTCTATCAAAGGATGCTTGCTTTAGACAAGATTACACTAAATCTGGCTCTGATCATTGTCCTTTCTTTGTTCCACACAAAGTAAAGGCTGGAATTAATCACTGGAGTTTTGCCTTGTTTTGCAAGCTGTGCCTAATTTTTTGCAGAACAAAATAAACTTCCCTGAGGTTGTGTTGATAGAAAAATTACTTTGTCACATGATATCTACAATCTGATTTTGAACTGCCATACGTCCTCACTATATCAGCAACACCAAAGCTCACAGAAGTGTCATAAAGTCAATACAGAAAGCAATAGCTGTTTACTTAAATCAGAAAGACAATGCTAGCCAGACCTTATTTTATTAACAATCAACACTATAAAACCCACTTAGTCTAATAAAAAATATTCTTATACTGTAAGAAAACAATAAAGAAATGAGCAATGTGTGATGGTGTGCAATGTTTTCCCCAAAGGGGTAGGGCATTAGGATTATTTACAAGCTCATACTCTTGCAACGATATTTTACAAACATTCCACTCAGCACAGATTTAGATCTTTCCAGTAATGTTTGACTTTCCCTCAACACCACTTGTCTGGTAGGTCTCCAGTGACTTTACAAGGATAGAGCTTAGGTTAGCTCTAAACCTGAAACAAGCAACTGTAGTAGGCTTACCATACTGCAGCAGTGAAGAAGTGAGCCATATTTTAAAGCAGGAATTCTCTTGCTAGGGCAGCTCTCCCTGAACAGGCATTGCCAAAAGTTAGGAAATAAATAAATAAATACTTTAAAGTTGGCACTACTTTGGGCCAAAATCAGGCCTGAAGTAAAAAATAAAACTGAGACTGAAGCAGTCAGTTCTTTTCTTTCTGAACTTCTATTTAAGCCAGATGGATCAGAACCAACCTGATGTGAGATATCAAGTCTGCACACCACTGTCCTGCACTAGTGACTGATGAACCTTGTAGCTCTTGGCAGCAGTAGCTAACCTTAATATTTAGGCTTAGGTAAGTTTTTATTATTCTCAGAACAAAATTGGTAGGATTGGACCTTTAAAGTAAACTCTGAATAAGGACAGAATTGCCCTGCCTTAGAAAAGACAGAAATTCATGGTGGAGTTCTTCTTGGTTGCTCCTGAAGAAATGGGAAAGGAAGTTAAAAACAAACAAACAAACAAAACAAAACAAAACAAAACAAACAAACAAACAAGAAAATAATTCCAGACAAAAGCCAAGGAGCTACATTTCCATCATTCCCACTTGCTAACAGCTGGGAAGTTCTGAGGATCTGGGACAGCAGTAGAAATGCTACTCAGATTTACAGTTTTGGTGGGAAAAACAAATTCATGCTCAAATAAACTCAAAGTCTACCTTATCTGTGTAGAGTGGAATTGAAATGGCAACAAATAAGCTTTAGCAAATAAATCATGAGTTAACAGAAGTAAGAGAAATATTGCATGTGTATATTAAGTTTTGAGGCCATCTGATGATGTCATTATGAAATGCTAAGATCACTATGAGGAACGCAGAAGCTAATAGCATTAATTTAGAGAACTTTCTTAGTTGATGTACTACAGGAAAGACAGAATATTAAAAAAAAATAAAAAAAGGCAACTGTTACCTTATATCTAACATGAGTGTTAGAAATTCCCTCTGCATTTTTTCCATGTGATTATTGTTGCAATGACAGCTAGGATCTATATAAACAGATGGTGAGGAAGAACTCTCAAGCATATTTTGCTTTTTGCTTTTCACCATTCCTACTGTGTGACACAACTCCACTATCTGTTAGTCCCTTAAAACCAAGGCAAAGTATATTGTGTGGAAAGAATAGTTCTAAAAATGTCACACAAAAATCTGTAGGGAAGCCTGAAAAGACAATTCAAATTTGCATTTTGAGTAAATTTCCCTTTTGATCACCTTGATAATCTGGAATTCTTCTTTCAAACATAACAAGCTTAGCTGTGTTCACACCATGTTTGATGAGTTTAACAGATGAACCTGGAATAAGTCCAAAAAAAGTTCAAAAACAGTTCTATATTTCTGGAACCTGCAATCATAAAGATTGCATCATAGATAACGAGACATTAGAAGAACTAAAAAACAAGTGCAATCAAAAAATCCTGTGAAAAATTAGTGTGCTAAATTTTAATTAAAAGTAAAGGAGATGGTTTCTTCTTTTGTATTGTATTTGCTTATAGAGCACCTAACATCAGATTTTTATTTATTTATTTTTTATTGGAACTAGTGAGAGCTTCCAGTCTAGGACTCCGAGAATTTAGGTATGATCTATTTCTTTCTGTAATGTCTGTGTCTTTAGATATCACTCAGTCCTTCATTTAAAGCAGTCTCTCAATGACGGAGTTAAGAAGTCTGCAAGTCTCTTCCAGCTTTTTTGGTGATTAATGCATACTTTGGAAATCAACAAAAAATACATTAGCTCACTGCAAACATTAGTAGTCATCATTAGGAGATGCGGAATACCACCTCAACTACCCCAGTGTTCATGGTCATTTTTATGAGTTAACATAAGCTCCAAATTCATAACTGCTATTTCCATTGTCATAGCAATAAAGATTTGGGCACAAATCATTATTGCAGTTTACAAACACCAGTAATGGCCTATGTTTCTTAACATAGAAAAATAGAGAAAAACAAGATTCTCGAAGTAGGGTTTAAAAGATACAATATGATGAATGAGAAGGACATATCAAAAGCTTGCCTTTGGGAAATCTGCAGAGAGATGCCTCTGAATTCCCACAGCCCTTTTGTCTCTCATTTAGCCTCAACAGGTTAAAATGTCTCTCTCTGTCACCTGCTCATTCCACATGACTGGCAGGAAGGAATCCTGAATAACAATCCCTCCTCAAGGGAGGTGTTGTTAATTTTGATGGTAAGTGTCTTTGAACAGAATGGATATATGGGGATTGGAATCCTAAACCCGTTTCCTGTTCTGAGCCTTCTCCTTACTGGATTTTTTTTTTTTCACCCAGTTTCAATAGGAGCAGAAGGTACCTAAATCTCAGCCCTGCCCATAAACTGTTGGTTACTCCTGGAGTGTGGGAATATGTCTACACATGTTAATGTAAAAGTTCACATTGTCTGTACTCTGCATTAGCTGTGTGAAAGGCATGTTTGTTTTTACAACGCAAAAGACTATCATTATTTTGTCCTCTAGGTTTGAAGTGCCTGAGGCTGAAGCATTATTTTACTAATAACTAACTTGCATGTGATTCACACTTGCTTAGGTATAAAAATAAAGGTAATTAAGAAGCAAGATAGATGGCTTAAATCTGCATCCAGTAACAAGCTCATTTTGAGGTTCAACAACTCATTCTGTCAAGTAGTGGGCTTTGATATATAATTAATATAGAGCAAGATTATTTCCTAAAAATGCTTATTTTCTTACACTAGTTAACTAGTTTCTTACACTAGTTAACTTAGGCCAGAATGGTCAGTGTGAAGTAGACATCTAAAATTTAGATAGCTTCAGTCTGATGAAGTGAAACCCATTACTAAAGACCCTTACTTAGATTAGGTAGAGCTTTATGAATTGCTATATTAGTCAACTGAACTCCATTTGTGATATGTAGGCAATAAAGTCCCTTTATGAACCAAAGCCCATTGGCCTGCAAACATTTAGGAGGACCCATTAAGAGATTATTCTCAGGTCACTCTTTTATTTCTAGACGTTAACAGTAATAATATTAAGTAAAAATAAATAAATAAATAAATCAGAAACAGAGAGCAACTTTCTTTTAAGTTCATATTTCTGGTCAAAAATGCTTTGATTATTAGGAATCATGTATAATTTATCTATTAAATAAAACATAACAACTACTAAAATTATATTAATTATTGTTGGCTCTTCGTAAATTTTCTCAATAAGCCTTTTCCTGAATACATTAGAAAACTGCATGAACCCCCAGTAACAGTTGCCCCTGAATAGGAAAAGTACCTTTATAATAAAGACGTATTCCAAATATTTAATGATAGATAATATACAGTAAAGAGGAGACAAAATCTAAATAATCATTCCAAAGAAAATCTGCTGTGGCTGAGAATCCTGTTAAAGATTAAAGACTAAAACTAACATGTTAACTATCTGGGAGGCTTAATTCTGGTATTCAACTTTTTCAATATTGAATTCTCTCACTAAAGGGTAAAGAGAAACATCCCTTTGCACACATTTCTCAATTCAGTGGAAACATGGGCTCCTTGTTGGAGATGGAGCATGAATCACTTGTGGTTATTGGGTAGTGTCCTGAGAGACTGAATTGGGTTGCAAAGTGCAAGGCATTATTGTCAGTGCTTCTGCCCTTCAGATTACAGTTAGATTGCCTGGGTACCTATATGAATGCTTATAAGGGAAGAAGAAAATAAACTTTATTCCTAAGTATAGCCTACATTTTCAGGGAAAAATATATATAACAAGTTTTGTTAGGGCAGTGACTACTCTCTTTATGAAAGCAAAACTAACACAAAACCTAATGTTTCATCATATATTTAAATTGTTTAACTATCAAGAACATAACAGCAGATGAGATCATTAGATGATCATTAGAATTAAATTAAAAGCCACTCTCAACAAAAGAAAATTACATTGGAGAAATTAAAACAACAAGATAGGGTTCATTCACCACTACTCTCACAATCTTTTGAGGTGTTTCTAACCCACTTATATGAGTTGATAACTTTATTGATGCCCATTCCAGAATGACTGATATAAAAGTATCAACAATATGAAGAACAGAAATGTCACAGCTGATGTCTGTCTGCAGAAAAACATCACTATTAACTGTAAAGGCACAGCAATTCTAAAGTCTTCCTACTCCTAAATTTAGACCAAACTGAGCAACAGTGCATGTAGTAAATTCATAATTTATTTAACTTTATTGCACTCCTAATAGAATATGTAACTCTGCAAACAGTTGACACAGTGGTTCTGCAAACTGTCAAAAACCTGAATAATGGAGTAAGTAGCTCTGACAGCTTGAACAGATTTTTAATTTGGCACTGAATATTCTTGCTGCCAGCACATGAAAATAATTTCCTCCCACAATTCCTTAAGAAAAGTGTAAAACAAGATGACCTCTGTATTCCTCCTCTGCTGCTCTGTAGCAATGACTCAATGTTTTAATTATTAAGTTTGACATTACTGCAACTCCTTGCCCATTCCCCTGTTGAGACAAGTGAAATGTGCCAGCCCTTCATAACATAAAAAATATTAATTCAATATATCCGGAGTAAGAACATATATCTTCCAGTTTTAAAGATAAAATGGTGAAATAAAATACAGAAGTAAATGTATTTGAACAGTTTTCCTTTATAATTGCCTCAGTATAGCCTATGGGACATCAAACACCATGTGGTAAGTAGACTCTTCTTGGGATGGCGCACTATTAACAGAAATCCTTGCTTTCTCTCTGAAGAGCTTGTGCTAATTTTAGGTTGTGTTTGAGCCACGCACACCTGACAGGTCAAAGGAGAAAAACCTGATAAAGAGGAGGCTTCTGATGATGCAGGCTGACATGTGTCAGCTAATAACTGAGCCATGAGAAAAACAGAGCTACACATTACACCAAACTAAGTTGGTGTAACATTACTAAGAGCCTAGTAACCTTCTGTGATGTACTGGATGTGAATTTATAGAAATAACGTAACAAATTTGTCTTTCCTATATTAAATTTCTTTAGTAACTGACTCAAGTACTATATTCCCTGGGACCAGGTACAGTAAGCAGGGATAAAAAGATATCCAAAAAGATATCCAGACTTACTGCTAGACAATTTTTTCCTACCACAAGGCGAGCGGCCTGCCATACTGCTTTATGCAGACAAATGGTGCTTTGTCACAGCTTACAAAAAATGTCTAAAAATATGTTTATTCTGGATAGTGAACAAGCAAACATATGCTTCTACTACTTGAAATACTTGCTACAGAAGCCACAGAAACAGTCTCTGCAGCAGTGTGAGCTAAGTTTGCAGCTGATGTCCGTAACATGGTGGTGATGGAGAGGAAACATACGGCAACACTCATTTTTGCTGCTAACAGGGACAGAAACATATTTAAAGGCTACCATGACAATGATGTGTTGAACAGAACTAATTCCCTCTACTCTAATCTCTCACCAAACACAGTGCAGTGGAGAGACTTTAAAACAATACTACCATTTTCTGTTAAAACTGTTTTTCATCACAATACTTGTTAAAACAAAATCATCCACCATATTTCTTTTTTCCACAGAAATCTGAAACTAAACTTTCCAGTTATTAGATTCGTTACCTCCTTACTAATGAAAAGTTTAAATCTTGCTACTGTACCACCACCTAATTAAATGCTAAGATTTTCTGCTGCTACAGAAACTACCACTTTCATCACGATTCATCACTTTATAATGTATACTGTGTTCATGTAGAAAGTATAGGGACAATTTTCATTTTTAAACTTGAAGTAACTCAATGTGATCAATGTTTCAGACATACATGTAAACAGTAAACGTATTAGTATATGTTTACTATACTAATTTGTTATATATTACTATATATATATATTACTATACAATTTGTTATATATATATACACAAATTGTTATGCTAGCATTATAGATAGATGAACTTCTTAAAAAATAAAATTCAAAGATAGAGGTTCTAACTGAACATTTGCCGAGGACTCAAGCATAGCCAAGTTTAGAGAAATTTGGTTAACTTAAAATGTAAAAATATCTTTCACCGAATTTAACTATACTCCCTGGGTTTGGCTGAAGCCAACAGCAAAAATGCCAAAACTGATTCTCAAGGGGATTTTTCAGCACAGAAATAAAGGGACCCTCCACAGAAACTCATATTTAAAAAGTTTTTAAGGTTTAGATAAGTAATCAGACATTCTGCTGCTTACCTTTACTGAATTGCTGAAACTTGCAATGTTTGTTTATTTTTATTTTAATATTTACCATCCATTGAAGCTTTGGGCTCATTGGAAATTGTAAAGCTTTGGTATAACTGAGCATTAGTTTGAAATTTTATTTAGCTCTGAACTGATTAATCCTGCTTGAAAATGCATTTACAAAGACCCACAAAACTCTAAGAAAATTTAAATTTAATAATTCCTCCAAAATATGCTTGGAGTTCTAAACATCTCCTAAATATAGTCTGTTGAAATTCATGTGGGTATTTAATAATAGTGGATTTCATAAATCTATGCTTTCCTTGTACTGAGGGTGGCATTACCCTCTAATCACCTTAATTGGGTTAATTACCCAATGCCATCCACATGGGTTGTATATTATCCTAATTAGCTGTTTTAGATAAAATATAATGGAAAACTTCATGTATCAGCATGCTCTAAGTGCTAAATTTATTCTGATGACTACTGTAGAGATACTAGCATCTTGTTACCCTGAAGTGTCATTGAAAAATATCATTTACAGACCACAATAAAATACTTATCACATTGTTTACATAATTGAAAAAAAAAATTAATCATAAGTCACTGCAAAAGTTACAAATTTCATAGATAGACTTATCTCAAAGAATTAAATAAATCTTAATGAGATAGGTTGATGCTCAACAATTAATGTGTGCAAGTAGTATATAATAAATGCAGTTTTGTTTCTGTTGGCTGTTATTTGTTTTTTACTTTATAAAGAGTGTGCTGAAAATTACAAAACTATGGTTTTGATATAAGAAGGTTAAGTACCACAAGTCCATCTCTACAACTGAATTATTCTAATTCAATCTTTTCTATGTTTCATGCCATTCATGCCAATTAGGACAGAAAAACTGTGTCAATGACATTTAAATGTGGCATTTTTTCTCCATTTACAGTGAAGCAAAAGAAAACATAGCTACGTACTTTCTTTTTCTCCTCAGTATTTGCCTGAAGCTACGATATCAGTAAAACCTATTTAAGAATGCTTGCTTATTAATTTATGAATTAATCTATTAATTCATAAATATCCTTTTACAAAATACAGTTTAAAGTCCTAAAGGCCTAACTGTTTAAAAGAAAAAAAAAAAAGAAAAAAGAAAAAAAAAAGTCATTATAGCATTATCTGTGTACTCAGCAATTACACATTCTCTTTATATACTGGAATAACAACCTACTGTGCTTATTACAAGAAAACTCAGGCTTATTCAGATGAAAGCCTTTTGTGATTAGAAAGTCATTGTCACTGTATTAGATGAGTTTTATATAATGTCTAATTCTCAAGGTTCCAAAATTGTATATACATATTTATATGCATTTATGTATATATGCATATACTACTATATATAACATGTACAAACTAACAAAAAATAAAAGTAACTTCCTAAATGTAGACAGTTCTTTATTTTACTGCACTCTCACTTTTTCTTTAACTGTGGAGGTTCAATCAAATGTTTGTACAGCTTTGCCTGCCTTAGTCTGCCTGAAACAAGTAACTGTCCTAAGGGTCTGGACTATTTTTCAGAACAAAAATTGATATTTTAAATAATAATGTCCCTTTTCTTAAATATTAGTCTATCTCTTTCAAGTTCCACATTTGTGATAACATCGCAGGTCACAAATCAAGCATTGAGATAACTAATTAACATTTATGTGGGCCTGCCCTGCAGGAGAAACAGAGATCAGGAGTAGTATACAGTATGAACTATTTTGTTTGCAATGAAAGCAAGTGGTAAAAATAAGATAGAAGAGAATAGAATATGAAAAATAAAAGAGAAAACAAGGACTAATACTGAGACAATGTATTCAGAATCCAGAGACTTTACATAAAACAAAATAGGACAATATCCTTGAAATAACTTATGCTAAAAAATGCCATTGATTTGATCTATCTCCTATAAGGAGACCACCTCCTGTGATTCACCTCATGGAAACATTTACACTTTTACACAGTGAAAATAAAATGCTGTCACTCTGATCAAGAATCATGCCTGATATTCCTTCAAGTCGTGCATATGGGCTAAGGCTGCTGGCTAAAAAAACAATGAGAGGAACACTACCTCGTATAATTACTGAGCTGAAATATCAAAACTGAAATTTTGTTTTTCTCAAAAAGTATCTTTTTTTTTTTTCATAAATTGTATATTGAATAAGGTGTAATCTCTAATCACCTTAAGAAATTATTTAAATACTGAATAGGAAATATCATCTAGGTTGAATAAACTTTTTCCACACATTTCACAAAATCTCAGAATCACCTAGGTTGGAAGAGACCCCTAAGATCACCGAGTCCAACCTCTGACCTAACACTAACAATTAAACCGTATCACTAAGCTCTACATCTAAATGTCTTTTAAACACCTCCAGGGATGGTGACTCTACCACTTTCCTGGGCAGCCCATTCCAGTGCCTAACAACACTTTCAGTAAAGAAGTTCTTCCTAATATCCAACCTAAACCTCCCCTGGTGCAACTTTAGCCCATTCCCCCTCATCCTGTCACCAGGCATGTGGGAGAATAGACCAATCCCCACCTTGCTACAGCCTCCTTTAATGTACCTACAGAGAGTGATAAGGTCACCCCTGAGCCTCCAGGTTGAACAATCCCAACTCCCTTGGCTGCTCCTCGTAGGACTTGTTCTCCAGACCCCTCACCAGCTTTGTTGCCCTTCTGTGGACTCACTTGAGCACCTCCATGTCCTTCTTGTAGTGAGGGGCCCAAAACTGAACACAGTACTCAAGGTGCGGCCTCACCAGAGCTGAGTACAGGGGGACAATCACTTCCCTAGACCTGCTGGCCACACTGCTTCTTATACAAGCCAGGATGCTGTTGGCCTTCTTGGTCACCTGAGCACACTGCTGCCTTATATTCATCTGACTATCAACCAATACTCCCAGGTCGTTCTCTGCCAGGCTGCTTTCTAACCACTCACCTCCCATCCTGTAACACTGCTTGGGGTTGTTGTGCCCGAGGTGCAGGACCTGACACTTGGCCTTGTTGAACTTCATACAGTTGACCTCAGCCCATTGGTCCAGCCTATCCAGATCCTCCTGCAGAGCCTTCCTACCCTCAAGCAGATCGACACACGCACCTAACTTGGTGTCGTTTGCAAACTTACTGAGGGTGCACTCGATGCCCTCATCCAGATCATCGACAAAGATATTAAAGAGGACTGGCCCCAGTACCGAGTCCTGGGGAACGCCACAAGTGACTGGCCTCCAACTGGATTTGACTCCATTTACCACGACTCTTTGGGCCTGGCTATCCAGCCAGTTTTTAACCCAACGAATTGTACACCAGTCAAAGCCATGAGCAGACAGTTTCTTCAGAAGAATGCTGTGTGAGACGGTGTCAAAAGCCTTGCTGAAGTCAAGGTAGACCACAACCACAGCCTTTCCCTCATCCACCCAGCATGTCACTTTGTCATAGAAGGAGATCAGGTTCGTCAAGCAGGATCTGCCTTTCAAAAACCCATGCTGACTGGGCCTGATCGCCTGCTTCCCCTGCAAGTGCCACATGATGACACTCAAGATAATCTTCTCCATGAGCTTCCCTGGCACTGAGGTCAAACGAACAGGCTTATAGTTTCCTGGGTCTACCTTCCGGCCCTTCTTGAAGATGGGCGTCACGTTTGCTAGCCGCCAGCTGACTGGGACCTCCCCCGATAGCCAGAACTGCTGATAAATGATGGAAAGTGGCTTAGCCAGCTCTTCCACCAGTTCTCTCAGTACCCTTGGGTGGATCTCATTGACTTGCATACATCTAAGTGCTGTAGTAGGTCGCCAACCATTTCCTTGTGGATTGGGAGGGCCACATTCTGCTCCTTATCCCCTTCCACCAGATCAGGGTACATTACCACAGGCACAATAGCTAATTGAAATTGTGGGAGGCATCTTTAAAATACTTACACTATATTTTTTCTTTGTGAAGAGCTTTACTGTACAGAAAATAATCATTATTGACAGAAATGGTAATAGTCTACAATTAATTTTTCATCAATTTTGTTTGGATTATTTATACTTTGAAATTATTCTGTGCTAGCAGTGCAATCTTACATTTGTGCTCCTTTGGGCATTTACAGATTTTGTTTTTGAAATTTTTCCAGTGTTAATGACCCTCTCAAATCATACTGCAGCATTGCTATAATGTGTCTGGAAAGGAATGAGTTTGTAGCTGCCAACAGACTAAAATTTAAAGAAATAAGGAATAACACATTAAAATAAATATTTTGGGTTCTGCATGAGATTTTCAAGATTTATGATGGGATTCATGTCAAGGGATATGTCCTTCCCACTGGGTGAATCTCAGAGGAAAATACAAATCTGTTTTTCTGGAACGTTATGTTCAGATAAATTGTTCATTAAGATTTCTATTCACTTACCTATGTTTGTTCAGTCCTGATGGAGAAGCCAGTTGACAGTTTATGAATTTCTACTAATTAGATTAATGGGGTTAATTTGGTAGCTGAGGAAAATGACATTAGCAAATGGTAAAGGATACTGAAGAATTGCTTTGTGGAAATGACAGGAAATGTAATTATTTCCAAGTATGGAAATAATAAAAAGTTGTATTGAGGACAACATAATTGTCATGATCTCCTTCTTATCATAGTATATATTTTTATTTATTTATTTATTTTTGCATGCACACTAAAGAGTGTGCAACAGTAATGAAACAAGAATGATTTGACCTTCAGTGACAAGTGACAGCTCTGGTGGCCCAGACTCAGCAAAGTACTTAGTATATGCTTAAAAAAAAAAAAAAAAAAAAGTGTTTAAGTGCATCGCTGAATCAGGGCCTCAGTCCACTTTGGAAAAAAAATAATAATAATAAAAAAATAATAATAAAAAAGAGGAGGGAAAAGAGAAGAAAAAGGGCAAAGAGGAAGAAAGGCTTACTCATATAGGGTTATTTACATTGCAAGTATGACACTAAGTTTTGTTGTTTGTTTGTTTGTTTGTTTTTTTAATTTAAAGATTATGACATTGAAAACAGGATGTAGAATGAAAATACATACCGAAGCATGTCCCTCCCCCAGACTGAATAATTTGCAACAGCTCTTGCTTGATCTGTTTACTCTTTATTGGCTCTGCCCTACAACATGCTATGCTCATTCTCTGGTTTTCTCCATTATCATACAAAGATTGTACTTTCATTTTGATTGTAAGTACCTAAGAAAAGGTAACATTTTAAAAGTGACTGACACAGAGTGTCTCTGTGCAATGTTTATAGTTATTTGAAAAATAAATATTAGCTTCACTGTTTGCTTG
Organism: Netta rufina; assembly: GCF_964035555.1. NCBI lineage: Eukaryota > Metazoa > Chordata > Aves > Anseriformes > Anatidae > Netta > Netta rufina. Next base: position 140,005,850 of record NC_140124.1, read on the forward strand.
GTTTTCTGAATGCAAAATTTAGTTTAAAAAATGCCAAAATGAGTTATGTGGCTCTAAGACCTCTGTAGAAAAATATAAACAGACTGTTAAAACATATTTCAACTCCCTTGGCGTCATTTGTGGCTGATAAACAGTCATATATGAGTGAAAGGTTCACTGACTGTCACCCATTTATGATCCAAGTTTTTTGCTGGTGCCACACTGACCAGGCTAACAGTGATCAGCATGTCTTACATTTTTTTTGTTGGTTTTGTTTTTTCCCTAAAAACACAGGTCATGACCTCCTAAGAGCTGAGATTCAGAATAATGTTTCTCTCATTCAGATGTCATTGAGGTAGGTACATAGGGTTTTACTTCAATGCAACCAAATTACAACACTAAATAAAACAAAATAGAACATAAAGGGTGCATATGTGTTCAGGTCAAGTGTTATGATCTGTTCCTGTACTAATTTAAAACTGACACATCAGCCTCTAGCATCTGATGAAACAGAAGACTGGTTTCTCTGTGGCACAAGACACATTCATCTTTTTTTTTTTTTTTTTTTTTTTTTTTTCCTAGTTAGACTTCCAATGTTATTGAGTACCTTTTTCCTTTGAGATTATGAAGAAAATTTATTTTAACTTTGCAGACCAATCAACCAACAACAACCACAACAAAAAAAGCACAGTGCTTCAGATACCAGAATAGTTCTGTACTCAGATGTTCAAATGTGATCTATTTGTAGGTTTATGTGAAGTTGTAGCTCTGTAGACATGGTGTATGCCTTCAGTTTTTGCTCTAACTCATCAACTGCACTGCTGCTGTGGAACAAATACTGTATAATAAAACTTTTTATTACTTTCACTTCAGAGGGAGACACAGCAAAATCAGCTATGATTTTATTCAGTAGGAAAAACAAAGTAAAACAAAACAACAAACTCTTTACGACTGTTTTAGCTACTGACTCCGGAAAAAGCCGGGATGATCCCGTTCTCTAATTCTCTTCAAGCCTCATAGATACACTCTGCTTTTTAACTCCTGAAAAAAAAAAATTCACAGAAAATAACGCACTGTTTTGCTGGCACTATCCTGAAAATACAATAAATCAGGGCAGAAAGTTCACAGATTCAGGGTTGATAATGATAGGAAAAAAAAAAAAAAAAAAAAAAAAAAGAACCTAGAGTTGGTAGGCTGTGCAGTTGCTAACATACATTGGAGAATTTAACAATGAACATACTAGATTAAATAAGGGTCACTATAAGAATTCCTACATGTTTTTTTGCAGGCAGATGAAAGCTTAGTCTGTTGGGTCTCTGAGCAGACATGAGCTCATTCTGCCCACACTCCATCCTGGCTGGAAGCTCTAGTGTCGTAATAAGCACGACACTGAGCCCACTCAAGGGCAGGATATATTAGCTTGGGCTTGGTGCCACATAGACAGGTCTGTCCAGCTTCTGTTTAGCTCAGAGAGTGGGCAGAGAGAACCAACCCCTATGCAGGCACAGAAAATGAACATCACTCTGTTAGAATCTCTACAGAGATTTTCTCCAGTCCATGCCATTCTTCGCTTCCACATTGTGGAGATTTTAAGTTTGAACTTTCAGCTAATGAAAGGTGAAATTAATCTCATGCCTGTCAGGGTGGGGTCCCATTTAGTAAACCAGAAAAATGTGGATGTTTCAGAAAACTTTCTGAATTATTACTTTTTTTATCTGCAGATATTGTCAATAAAGCTAAATAAATTATTCATAATCTTGTCAACACTTCGGAGTCAAGTTCACTTTTATAGAAAACTTGGTCATCCACAGGAAGATACTTGTCTAACTGAAATCCTTTAAAGACACATCTCATTGGATGTATCCACATTCCTTTTTTTTTTTTTTTTTTTTTTTGGCCTAGCATTTGGAAAAGTCAGTTTCTTCAGGTTTAACTAGATTTACGACAAGAACAATGTACAGGTTAAATCGTTTGACCTGGACCTGTATCTGCATCTTGAAAATGCTTTCCATGCCATTATGTAATACTAGGAAGAGTGATACGGCCATGGAATCTGCATTAAAGAAACCTAAATTTTACTGAGATACTTTTCTCATCACAGAATATCAGAATCACAGAATCATCTAGGTTTGAAGAGACCTCCAAGATCACCAAGTCCAACCTCTGACTTAACACCAACAAGTCCTCCACTAAACCATATCACTAAGCTCTACATCTAAACATCTTTTAAAGACCTTCAGGGATGGTAACTCAACCACTTCCCTGGGCAGCCTATTCCAATGCCTAACAACCCTTTCAGTAAAGAAGTTCTTCCAGATGTCATTTTACTTCTGAATTTTACTTCTTTTACAGTCATTTAATGTTTGTGCCCTTGAACTCAAAGATTCATTATGTTGTAATGTCAAATCATCAGTGTACCAGTGATTTGCAACCAGTAATGAAAAAGTCTAAATGCTAACAATGCTAACATGTCCTTCTTACACTTGGTGCACAAATTTTTACTATGGTAATCAACATTTTGATGGTTACTATAAATATTATAGAATTTTAACACTTCTGGCATTATACAAGACCTAAGTAAATTTACAGAAGGAAAAAGTGGCAACAAGAATTCTAAAGTGCTGATTAAGAAAACTATTGTAACATTTAAAATTTTTGTGCTATTTAATTTATTATTAGAAACAGAAACAATTGAAGACATTACTTATGTCCCTGTGATGGACAGCCTGAATTTAAATGCCATCTAATCTTGAAGATACCTGGATATCCTACACAGCCTACTTTTGATATAAAAAAATCCCTCATAGGAACAAATATAGTGACAAATATGCAGAAATATCTCAGCTTCACAAAGTTCTTTTATTCAGGAACTGTTTCATGTCAAAGCCCGACTGAGAAAAAGAAATTACTTTGACTTGATGTTTCTAGTTTCTACAATACGCTAAATTCTACTCTAATACAAATATTCATAGGTTGAAGATCTTTGTAAATGTTTCATCAGAAGAGGATTAAAGAAACACAGAGCCCCTTTTGCCATTGTTATTGGATAAGTCGGAGCTGTTACCTTGATGATAATGAAGTCCATTGGCACTAGGCTTTTATAAACATTGCTAAAATACTTGTTTTACACTCATGCTTAATACAAACATATATGGATGGCATAAAGAAACAGAGGCTTAAAAGGGAGAAACACCGTACAAAAATAATTATTACTCATCAAGATAATCCTATCAAAATGACAATATTTTACATTGGAAAACAGAAAAAAAAAAAAAGCCATTAGCTTATAAAAACCCATTCAGCTTTCTCCTCAGTGCCCCTCTTCATGCTTTGCCTGTCCCTGATAGCTGGTGAAATCCCCACTGAATTACAATATGTAAGTTGAACAAGTAAGATCACTACTGAGTTTACATATGTGTTTTTCTGCAAACATTTACATACATTAAAGACTTCTCACAGATTTGTGTGCATATGTGGCAGCCCTCAGTGTGGTTTCACTACAGTGTTCTTGCTTTCCATTATATTACTTTCACAAACAAGTCTAATATTTTTTTAATATATATATATATTTCTGTACAGATAAATACCAGTAGTAGAGCCACCAGTAGTCCTTCTGCTCAACCTTTCATATAACAATTTACTGTTCCAAGTTGATACTCCACACATAACAGTTGTGGTTTCTATTCACTCAGCAAGAGAAGGGTTTTAAACCACAAAGATTCCCTCACAACGGTGATGTAACCAGCAACGTGTCCTACTGCAAAAAAAAAAAATAAAATTGTTCAAGATTTGCCGAGTCTTGGAGTGCAAGTATAAGCAGAGTTGTTTATACAGTGTCCAGAGTTTAGGGATACTCCTCTCTGTTTAATACCATATTTGCATCATTTATCAAAGACTAGTAATTCAAAGTACAACGTAGCCTGTGTAGCAGGGAGCACAATCTTGTATTTCCCTTTCCCACCTCATTGACAAGTGGTATCTCACCAAGTACCTACCATCTGCTGAGCAGTGAATTCCTTCCTGTGTACTATCAGAGATTCAATGAAGAGCCTTTCCCCTTCAGTACGTATTGCTGCATTCTCTTGGGAAACAGTAACTGTGCTCTGGATTCTCTCTAGTGAATGAAGGGCTTAGCCCATTTTTTTTAATTATTATTATTATTTTTTTTTTTTCTGAGTAAGACAGGACATTGTCTGCTACTTTCAGGCCATGGGCTGTGAATCATCAGTGGATATAAATGACTTGCTATTTTCAGAATTTACTAATGGTTACTCTAGGCAGTTCTCTGCTCCACATGTTGCCTGATTTGGCTTTCAGTCTAAGGAGCTTATCTCTTCCTAGGCATGCAAAGAGAATTGAGTGTCCCAGTTAGGGTCCTGCAGTCTGTTTGTAGAGCCCAACAACTTTAATATTAGATATAGATATATAGATATTAGAAATAAAGATTTCATCTCATCCACCTGTAAGAAACCATGTCTGATTTGTGTATAAGTACTAAATTCACTAAATCCAGGATGATGTTTAAGTCTAGTAAATTGTTACAAACTCTTTCTTTTTTTCTTGCCTTAAGTAATCAGTAGCTTGAATTGATGTGCTTATTTTATTGTAGATAAGCTTTTTGGGAAAATAAGATACTTTTGTTCTTACTCGTGTTATTTTCTTTTCTTTTCTTTAAAAAAAAAAAAAAAATGTGTGTAGGAGCCTGGAGGAAGAGATAATGACATTCCCACTATGTTCCACAGTGATAGCTCTGGTGGAACATATTGGAAAACAAGCTTCTGTCCAGCGATGAAGCTGAAATGCCCTAAAACACCAAAGGGAAGAAACTTTTCTAAAAATATAAGAACACAATCAAATGTAATTATTGAAAACTTCTTATTAATAACCTACCCCAAAAAAAAAAAAAGGAAAAAAAAAAAAAGAAAAAGGAAGATAGCTACAAGAAAATATAGATATATGAAAATATGTATGAATATATGAAGAAGAGTTAATTCACTTTTGGTGAAATAAGTATATCAATCTGAAGAAGATAATTGGAAATTAACCAGTTGAGAAAAACAAAACAAACAAACAAAAAAAAAAAAAAACACAAAAAACAAGACTGACGACAGCAGCAATTTAGAGGCAGCTTGAAAGTTCTAATAATGAAAATTGACTAATAAATATTTATGTTCTGTTGATGGATAAGTGGATACACAGAAATGTTTTGGTCAGTTATGTTACATATACTCTGGGTAACTCACACTGAAGGCTTTAGTTTTGTCCAGAAAAGCAGGCTTGTTGTCAAAAAGTGTATACCTTGTAAAACAAGTGAAATACTTTCCTAAAGTCTCAAGGAAAGAATCTCTTAGAGTTTATGGGATACCTTTTCTGTCTTTATGACATATCCTAGATATTGATACATTATAGAGTTCTAGAGCCATCTGTGACCAAAACAAGGCATGGAATGAAATATTAGGGGCTTTTAATGGTGTATTTTTACAGATACAGTCTGTAAAATACAAACTTGCATTTTCAGAATTGTATACAGAACTGTATATAATTGTATACATAATTTAATTTCTGTATGAAAATTGTACTATTTTCAGGCTGACCTTACATATATGAATGCTCGTTTGGTGTTCCTAAAAAAAAAAAAAAAGGAGTATTTTGCAATTTTCTGAAATGCAAAAAAAGAAAAAATATTGTGATTTATTGATTGATTTTGAAAGTTGAGGAAGTCTGTGCTCTTCAAAGTATATTACTGTAACTGAGTGTACAGATACTCTTTATCAAAAGGGCCTGAAGACTAATACCAGCCTTCATTTGACTTGGGATTAGAATCATACAATCATTCAGGTTGGAAAAAAACTCTAAGATTATCTAGTCCAAGGCCCTGCTATAATTTTCCCAGAGAGTTGTGGTCAATGGCTCCATGTCCAGTTGGAGGCTGGTGATGAGTGATGTCCCTCAGGGGTCACTCTATCAGAGGAAATAACACATGTTCTGTGCATGAAATTATTTTTTCCTATGATAACTATCATGTACCACATTCCTTAATACAAATTTAATTTAATTTTTATTTATTTATTTTTTTTTTTAATTTCTCACTTTTCAGGATAACTAAGTTGTAGTTAGAGAAAAGTAAACATCACTGCCTTTCTGTCATGTGAAAATGAACTATGTTAGTACAATAATTAGTACAATTGGTAGTTCTGTAACAATTTGTAGTTCTTGGAAAATCAACTATTATACTTCATATAGACAGATACAGTTTGAATATCTGTTATCCCAGAATCATAGAATGGCTTGGATTGGAAGGAACCTTGAAGATCATCCAGTTCTAACCCCCCTGCCATATGCAAGGATGCTACCCACTAGATCAGGTTGCCCAGGACCTTGTCCAACCTGGCCTTGAGCACCTCCAGGGATGGGGCATGCACAGGTTCTCTGGGCAACATGTTCCAATGCCTCACCATCCTCTGAGTGCAGAATTTCCTCCTAACATCTATTCTAACTCTCCCATCTTTTAGTTTAAAACCATTCCTCCTGTCCTATCATTATCTGCCCATGTAAAAAGTTGCTCTCTATCATTTTTATGAGCTCCCTTTAAGTATTGAAAGACTGCAATGAGACTCCCCAGAGACTTGTCTTCTTCAGGCTGAACATGGCCCACTCTCTCAGCCTTTCTTCATATGAAGTATGGAAGTATTAGGAAGTATTAATAGTTCGAGCCCTCTGATCATCTTCATGGCCCTTATCTGGACCTGTTCTAACAGCCACATCCTTCTGGTGCTGGAGGACCCAGACCTGGATGCAGCACTCCAGGTGAAGCCTAACAAGGGCAGAGTAGAGGAGGACAATCACTTCCCTCCACCTGCTGGCCACTCCTCATCACTGGGGATGTAGCCCTTTTGGGCTGCATGCATGCACTGATGGCTTGTGTCAAACTTTTTGTCCACCAGAACCCTCAAGTCCTTCTCTGCAGGGCTGCTCTCAGTGAATTCTCCCAGTCTGTCCTCATGTCTGGGATTGCCCCAACCCAGGTGCAGCACCTTGCATTTAGCCTTGTTGAACCTCATTAGGCTTACCTGAGCCCAATATTTAAGCTTGCCCAGGTCCCTTTGGATGGCATCCATTTCTTCTGTTGTATCAGCTGCACCACTCAGTGTCATCTGCAGACTTGCTGAGGGTGCACTCAATCCCACTGTCTTTGTCACTGTAAAGATACGAAACAGCACTGGTCCCAGGACAGACCCCTGAGGGATACCACTCATCATTGGCCTACATCTTAACATAGAAGCATTGACCACATCTCTCTGCCTTCAAGCCAATTATGGCAGGGTCATGGCTTCATGGCTGCAGCCCATGCTTTATCTTCTCTCAAACACAGCAGATAGGCACTAAATTGTGCAGATCTGCCTGTTACATAGTTTCAGGGTGATAATAAAGAACAATGCACCACTTCACAGAGGGCCTATTTTGCTAAAATGAATCTGTCTTCTTTGTTCTTGGAGAGAATACAGGGGGCAAAATTCTTTGGTGATGGCAAATGCCCCCTCCTCCCCACCTAGTAACCCACCAAAATGAGTGTGGGGCACGGGGGGAAGAAGTACACTACTGCCTTACCTACCATTCAACAGAGCCTTCTTCGCTTGCCCTCAGGAGCTTCATCCCCCTTCTTTATTTTCTTCATTCTTTCTTACTATTCAATTGCCCTTCACTATTCAATCATTCACTGTACATGCATTCTCACTATATTCCTCCTTAACACAGAAGACCTCTCTCCATTCCTGTCCCAGGATAGTCAGGGCTATGGCACAGTGAACTACAAATGAGCTTTGTAAAGTTAGAGGTGGGAAATGATTGACTGTGGATAGATTGCATACATGGAGATTTATGAGGATGAAGTTACATTTTATTATTCACAAAATCCTCAAGAATATTTGCATCAACTTTCAGTTAGTCAAAGAAAATATATCCTTTCTGCTTACATTTGGAGATAGTGCATAGACTGTCAGTGAGTTTTAGTCACTGATATCATATAGCAATGATATGACACTGGCCTGTTTCCAGAAAGACTGATGGATAATGGGCATCAGATTGAATCTCCACATTTGCAGTATTTCAACCTCACAGAATATCATTGGACTGAGAGTGTTCTTAAATAGAAAAAAGATATTTCAGCCAGATATTTATATATACATAGAGATATTAAATCTTTGTTCCATATTATCTATTTTATACCATGGCTTGGTGAAAAAAAATGTTAAATATATTTTAAAATTATGTAAAGTATGTATACCACAGATATCATTCTGACTGTTGATAGAATTTTTGCATGGGTATTTCCTCTGAAGCAAACTTGAAAATTGAATTTTAAGCTTCCAGAGAAGCATGAATTACTATGGGTTCAAATTTTTATACCATGTCTATTTTTTTTGAGTAGATTTCTTATTTTCATATCAGGCTGGGGTCTGGGCACAGAATTTGTGTTTATTTTCTTGCTTTGATACAGATTTCATATGTGTCCTCCACTGTACTTTTTCTTCTCTAACTGAGAATGGGGCCTTTGAAGGTTTACTGTGATACTAGCAAAGAAGCTAAGAAGATGGCTCAGAAAAACTTCCAAGACAGGCTGATCCCCTGTTTTACTTAAATTACTAGAATTGCTTAAATTACAAAAGAAGAAAATTTTGCTTATGCTAAATGAATCACTGAAAAACACGGGTAATAGCAAAGAACAACAATATTTAAAAGTGAAGTTTTGTACACTGAGGAGAGTAACACTAGGTTGTTAATATCCTGCTTGTGAGACAGCAATAGATTGCAGAATGTTTTTTAGAATAAATAAACATAAAACCAGGTGTTGCCATTAAAATTATGCTTTAAAAATAATATCTCCTTTTACCTATTGTAGCATTTTAATTGGTAGAATTTAAAAGGCTGTGCAAAAAAAAAAAAAAGTTTTTTTCTCCACTTTACTAAGAGAAAAGTGTGATATATATATATTTTTTTGGTACCAAGTTCCAGCATTTGTTCAAAAATGGTGATTAAATAAATCATTAAGTTCCATCTTAAACAAACAAACAAAATCAATATTCAAAAACTAACAATACATCAAGGCCTCTGGCTCCAGGCTACCTACCTAGGTTGCTTAAGAAATCAGACAGATGTTATACTATTGCTGAAACTAAGTATACAAACTCTTAAAAAAAGCAAGAGCTAAAAAGTCCACTAAAAACTCTCTGCTACCAGCTCCCATAAAGTTTAAAGATCACTAGTTTACATTGAACACCTGATCTGGTTTCCCAAATCAAAAACTGGAGAGAGACAGTATTTTGTAGAGTTTGGAAACTTTGCTACATAAATAAGTATGAAGTACAAGACCACATCAGTGGTTTGAAATGATTTGAAATCCAGTTTGCAACAAATTCTACCAACTGCTTGCCTCTGAGGACCCCGTAGATCTACATCTTCCCTACATAACTGATATTCCCGTCAACTTGTCTCTTGCTTATTATTGACACCTTAAGTCAATGGTCTCTGTTCATCCTGAGTTCTCACTTCTGTCTTTACCAATCTCAAAGTCCTGTCCACCTAGCAGCACTGACTTTTCATTTAATCATATTCCTCCACGAATAAGACCAGATGTAGTCAGTCTTTGCAGTGATGGAACCTTTTTTAAATAACAGAATGACTAAATACTAGAATACATTGTCATAGGGTATATTGGAAGGGTATATTTAATCTCTTTAAGGATTCTGAGGTACAAACAGTCTGGCCAATTTAATGTTTGAAGACTCCCAGTCTTCATACCATGCCTTGCTCCCCCATGCTGCTCCTGCAACATGAGTAGCAAAACCAGATGTGCCTGCAGCCTGATTTTCAGAATCACAGAATCACAGAACTGTAGGAGTTGTAAGGGACCTCGAAAGATCATCGGGTCCAACCCCCCTGCCAAAGCACGTTCCTCAGAGCAGGCTGCCCAGGTAGGCATCCAGACAGGCCTTGAATATCTCCAGAGAAGGAGACTCCACAACCTCCCTAGGCAGCCTGTTCCAGTGCTCCGTCACCCTCACCGTGAAGAAGTTCTTTCACATGTCAGTGCGGAACTTCCTGTGCTTTAACTTGCAGCCATTGCCCCTTGTCCTATCCCCACAAACCACTGAGAAGAGGTTGGCTACATCCTTCTGTCCCCCACCCCTCAGATATTTATATACACTGAGGAGATCCCCTCTCAGTCTTCTCTTCTCCAGGCTGAACAGACCCAGGTTTCTCAGCCTTTCCTCATAAGGAAGATGCTCCAGGCCCCGTATCATCTTTGTGGCCCTCCGCTGGACTCCTTCCAGGAGATCCCTGTCTTTCTTGTACCGGGGAGCCCAGAACTGGACACAGTACTCCAGGTGAGGCCTGACCAGGGCAGAATAGAGGGGGAGGATCACCTCCTTTGACCTGCTGGCCACGCTCCTTTTAATGCACGCCAGGATCCCATTAGCCCTCTTGGCCACAAGGGCACAGTGGTGGCTCATGGTCAACCTGTCATCCACCAGGACCCCCAGGTCCTTCTCCTCAGAGCTCCTCTCCAGCAGGTCGTCCCCCAGCCTGTACTGATATTTTGGGTTGATCCTTCCCAGGTCCCGGATTCTACACTTGCTCTTATTAAATCTCATTTGGTTTCTTCCTGCCCACCTCTCCAGCCGGTCCAGGCCTCACTGAATGGCAGCACAGCCTTCTGGAAAGTCAGCCACTCCTCCCAGCTTTGTGTCATCGGCATACTTGCTGAGGGCAGACACTATTCCCTCATCAAGGTCATCGATGAAGATGTTGAACAAGACCGGAACCAGCACCGACCCCTGGGGAACACTGCTAGTCAGAGGCCTCCAGCCAATCACCACCCTCTGAGCTTGGCCAGTCAGCCAGTTCTCAACCTACCTTGCCGTCCACTCATCTATCCCACACTTTCTCAGCTTTGCTAGTAGGATCTCATGGGAGACAGTATTGAAAGCCTTGCTAAAGTCAAGGTAGATGAAATCCACCGCTCTCCCCCCATCTACCCAGCTGGTGATGCCATCATAGAAGGCAACGAGGTTGGTCGAGCACAACTTCCCCTTGGTGAATCCATGCTGACTACTCCTCATAACCTTCTCTTCCAATTGCTTGGTTATGGCATCCAGAAAAAGCTGCTTCAATACCTTTCCAGGGACAGAGGTGAGACTGACTGGCCTGTAGTTTCCCGGATCCTCCTTCCTGCCCTTCTTGAAGACCGGAGTGACATTGGCTATCCTCCAGTCTTCAGGCACTTCACCCGTTCTCCAGGACCTTTCAAAGATGATAGAGAGCAGTTCGGCAATCACATCTGCCAGCTCCCTTAGCACACGTGGATGCATCCCATCGGGACCCATGGATTTGTGTGCATTGAGCCCACTCAGACGCTCCCGAACCACTCTCACGTCCACCGGGGGGAGCCCTCCATTTCCCAGACTCTTTGTCCTATTGCCAGGGGCGAGGAGTCTGGTGGGAGCATCCTTGAAGCAAGGACTGAAGCAAAGAAAGCATTCAGTATCTCTGTCTTCTCAGCATCTCCCGTGACCAGGACACCCCCCTCATTCAGCAAGGGACCCACATTATCCCTAGTATTTTTCTTGCTGTTTATATACTAGAAAAAACCCTTCTTATTATCCTTTATCTCTTTTGCAAACCTCATCTCTAGGTGGGCTTTAGCCTTTCTCGTCGTGTCCCTGCAGGCCCTGACAACACATCCATACTCCTCCCAAGAGGACAGGCCCTTTTTCCACATTTCATAGACCTTCCTCTTCCTTTTGTTCTTATTGATGAGCTCCTTGCTCATCCACACGGGTTTCCTGCCCCCCTTCCCTGATTTCCTATTCTTTGGGATGCACCAATCCTGAGCATGGAAGAAGTGCTGCTTAAATGTAGCCCAGCTCTCACAAGTACCCTTGCCTTCTAGCAACCTATCCCATGAGATACTCCCAAGCAGGTCCCAGAAGAGGTCAAAGTTGGCTCTTCGAAAGTCCAGGGTAGCAATCCTGCTTTTAGCCTTACTTCCTTTGCCTAGTTCCATCTGGAATTCCACCATCTCATGGTCACTGCATCCCAAGATGCCCCCAACCTTCACATCCCTAACAAGGCCATCCCTGTTGGTAAGAACGAGGTCCAGGAGCACCCCCCGCCTCGTCGGCTCCTCCACCACCTACGTCAGAAAATTGTCCTCAACGCATTGTAGGAACCATTTGGACTGCTCGTGCCTGGCTGAGTTGCTTACCCAGCAGGGGTCTGAGTAATTGAAGTCCCCCATGAGGACCAGTGCTCGTGATCGTGAGGCTACTAGCAGCTGCTCGTAGAAGGCCTCATCGACTTCCTCCTCCTGATCTGGAGACCTATAGTAGGCCCCTACCACCGTGTCTCCCATACCAGCCCACCCCTTAATTCTTACCCACAAGCTCTCCACTTGTCCTTCACCCTCCCCCAGCTGGAGCTGGGTACACTCTAATTGCTCCCTCACATAAAGGGCAACCCCACCCCCTCGCTTCCCCAGCCTGTCTTTCCTAAAGAGGACATAGCCCTCCATGACTGCATTCCAGTCATGCGAGCTGTCCTACCACGTCTCAGTGATCACAACGAGATCGTGGCCCCGCGACTGAACACAGATCTTGAGCTCATCCTGTTTATTTCCCATGCTCTGTGCATTGGTGTACAGGCACTTTAGGGAAGCAGCAGGTGCAGTTACCCCTGGGGGAATACAAGAAGAAGATACTGGACAGGGGATCGGGAATGCTACCTTCTCTGAGGAGCCCTCAGTCAATCCTATGGGAGAGCTCACAAGTTTTTCCCTGTCTTCAACAGTGACAGTAGTGATGACTTCCCACAGCCCTTCTCTGTCACCTTTAGCTCCCCTCCCTTCCCCCATCAAACCTAGTTTAAAGCCCTGGTAATCAGCCCAGAGAGCTTGCTCCCCAACACACTTGCGCCCCACTTGCTCAGTTGGTGTCTGTCCATAGCCCACATACCTGGCTGCTCAAAGGATGGCCCAAGATCAAAATACCCAAATCCCTGGTCCAGACACCACCCCCCTCAGCCAGTCATTTACCTGTCCTGTTCTGCTCCTTCTATCTGCATCCCACTCACCCAGCAGGAGGACAGAGGAGAACACTACCTGCACCCCAGTCCCCTCAACAACCTCCCCAGGGATGCAAAGTCCTTTTTAATATTCTTCATTTTTCTAATAGCAGCTTCCTGGGATCCAACCTGAATGACTACGAGAGGATAGTAGTCCTCTGGTTTAACGAGTCATGGCAGAGCCTTCCTAACATCTCTGACACGTGCCCCAGGAAGACAGCACACTTCTCTGGATAGGTTATTTGGGTGGCAGATAGGAGCCTCAGTGCCCCTCAGTAAGGAGTCCCCAATCAACAGGACTCAGCTTTTTTTTTTTTTTTTTTTTTTTTTTTTTTTTTTTTTTGTGGCACAGGTTACAATGCGGTGCTCCATCCGTTCCTGATCCTTATGTTTTGCACTTTCCCCAATCTTGACTCTCTTCTCGGGGTTGCTTCCCGGGTTCGGACTACTGCCCAGATCCTCAGCCTCCCTGAGAGCCTCAAATCTATTTCCCAGGGACACCATGGGGGTAGGTGGCACCGTAGGTGTCAGGGGCAGACGTCTCTTTCTGCTCTGAGTTGAGACAAGGGTCCAGCCCCTTGTCTCTTGCGGACAGTCTAGCCCTCTGTTCTGCGTGTGTTCAATGGGGGCAGCCTCTACCCCTAGTCAGGACATAGGAGAGGGCTGCCGAGCAACAGCAGGGGCAGGGAGAACCCTCCTATCTGTCACCCTCAGAGACTCCCTCAGGCTGACGATTTCTCACTGCAGCCCAGCCACCTGCTCGAGGAGTCCCTGAAGCAGGGCACACCTGCACTCGTGACAGTGCTCTCTTCCCTCATGGCCCAGATGGGCCTCCAGATTCCAGAGTTTCCCGCAGTCATCTGTCTGGACTGCCACCTCCCCCCTCAGGGGATCCACCTGGGTGCCCACATGAGCCCAGAGGGGCAGCATCTCCTCTGTTTAGGTTGCCACCTTGGACCGACCGCTGCAATGGGTGCCCACCATGGTGGGGTCTAGGTTCTCCTCCCTGTCCCACTTGAACTGCCCCGTGCAAACTGCCTGAACTAACTGCCAAGCCGGTCCTGTTAGCGTGTCCTGTTTGCGACGCTACAAAACCCAACATCAAACATGCTGTTCAAAACCCAACATCAGCAAATCTTCTTTCATTGACTAATGTGTAGGATTATGAAGTGTGGTGCCCAAAATTCCAGCACATTCTTACTTTCCCTGGTTAATTTTGGAGCGTCTGAGGACACAGGTCAGCATATAGCTCCTAAAAGCAGCTAACAACATTGATAGAGTATCAAGAGTGCACAATTTAGATTCTACATAGGAAAAGAGGAGAAGCTATGTGGATTCTGGAAATCTCTTCTAACTTAATTTTTTATAGTTCCATGAATACATCTTTTGACTTAAATTAAGAAACACTGTACTAAATGAGAGCTTGTAAGATTGGACTCATCTTACTCTATGGAGATTTTACCTGACACAGGACAAGACTTACAGAGATGTTCAGAGAGAGTTTTCACCTTGTTTACAGACTGCCCTGTAAATCTTTTTGTGTAAATAAGAAGCCTAAGGATGTTCTAAAGGAAATCAATCACTTTGATACTTCCAGGCTATTGAAGCTTTCATGTGAGGTGCAACATTGGTTTTCCTGTTTCAGTTATTTATCATCATGCATTTGCTATTCCAGTGTACACATTCTTATCTCAACTTTCTTCTTTGCAGTCATCATCTGGGATAAATAGATTTTATTCTGCAATCCCAGAAACCCTTTTGGAGCTGTCTCATTTTGAAAAAGAAACAAGTATATTTTTAATATACATGTGTTCAGCATTACTTTTTTTAATCATAGATTCTTTAGGCTAATAAAAAGTAGTAAAGAGAATACAAACAGCCTGGAGAAAAAACAGAACCCTCTGAAATCACCAATTGGGAGTAATCCAGAATGAATCGAACTTTGCAAAACATTGGGATTGGATTTTGGAAAAACAGCATGAAAATGATTATTCATATTTTCTTAGACATCTTTTAGCAGTTTTTTTTTTTTTTTTTTTCTTTCCCAATCATTTTCTAACTTACTCTATTCAAATGCTAGAACTAGAACCTTTATAATATTTTTTTGTGTCTTCCAAATGTATAGGTACTGCTACAGCATGCACAAAAGATGTTCAACTTTTTGAGCTTTTCCTTTCTTTTCAATAACTTTCCTCTGTTTCAGATTTCCTTGATCTACTGCCCAGACCAGCTTGGAAATTTGTCTCTTTACTGGTTATTACTTCGTTACCTTGTATTATTTGAAACTAATATAGAGTGCAGCTGGTCTACAATTACTTACTTTTGCAAACAGTGTTGAAGAAGCAACATTTAATGTGGGTCACCAGCAGAAAATCCTAATAGCTTCCAAAATAAAAGAGCATCTAATTTGTTTGGAAGAATAATTCCAAATTATCAGTCAGTGAAGTTTTGAAAAGGTATGCTGTTCTGTGTTTGAGGTATTGAAAGCAAACATGGCAAACGCCTGACTACTGACAACTGTGAAAGAAAGGCACTGCATGCAGAAGGTTGTGAACTGTGCTTTACAACTTCAGAGGGATTATTTAAATTCATAATGGCAGCTCCTCTGATAAAGGGAAAACAGTATCCTCTGAAGAGTGGCCAGCTGTTGAGGGCTCAATAATCAGGCTTTTATTTGGCTTCCCTTCTGGAGTTGCTTTTATCAAAGATAGTGATGCTGGCAAACAAAATAAAGTGCTGCTATGTCATAGATACATTTTTGTAATAATTTCTGGAAGAGCCCAATTTAACTTTGTTTTGCAAAATGTCTGTTAGACATATATCTGTCTGGGTATAGGTCCTAGTACATTTGTCAAGCATAAAAATTAATTTAGATTTGCATGTGTCTTCCAAATCTTTATTTCCAGAACTGTCAGCCTGTTTCTTGTTTGTTTTCTTCAAATATTCAGATATGTATGAGTAAAAAGTATCAATGATTTCATCTGAAACTGCAAGGGCCAACAGAGATGGACAGAGCCTTTTGACATCTTCATGTTTCCCTCTCTGTTTATTCCAGAATAACGTGAATGGAATTGATTCCCTGTTCCCTGGACTGAGGATCTTCATTACTACCTTAAGGAGGCCATGCAGCCAGCTTGAGCCAAGTACATTCTGGCCTTTAATTGGATTATGAAGCAGAACAGGAACCAGAACTGCAGTCACTGTTCTCAAGATAAATTCCTACTGAATTTTGTGTATATGTGACTTGAACAAGAGTAGCAGAATTCAGCCTTGTTTCCTAATCTTATATTTCTTTTGAGGCTTGCACACACATTCTGATTTAATTTCTGCACTTTTGAAATACACCCCTTTTGGTTTGTCTTGTTTAGGAAGAAGAAATTTTGTGGATCAGTTTTCACAATTGTTTCCACATTCAGAAAATATGGTTTATACTACCAAAAGATGTCCCTTTCTTCTAATGAAGGAGGGTTTACTTTCCTTTCTTGAATACCTCCCTGTTCCTATAGACATATTGGAGACCTACAGTTATTCAGGATGATTTTCCAGGGCTATGCTGATGTCCATCAACATGTTAAATCTAATCTATTTAAGAAATCTCCAGGAGTCTGTCTCAACAGCCATAATGGAGAAACAAATTCTATGCCCAAGTCCTTTAAGGGCCTTTTAGCCCTTAAGGTATAGATGACAAAGGACATATGAAGAAAGGACATATGAAGAACCTATTGGGCTAAGGCTTGCTATTTGGCCTTGAAATTAACTGGCTCACAATATCCTTGTCCGTATGGTTTGGCTTACCGAAAAACCTAACATGGACTTGCTCACAGTGTATATTGAGAAAGTCACTGCCCCCTGGGGTCCCCTAGTTGTGTTTAGTAATTGCCTGGATATGTACTGTTTAGATCAGGCTAAAACTATTCCAGAAAAAGGACAAGTGATTAAATATACATAGGCATATAAATATACATAGTACATCCTTTCTTAAGCCCATGTCCTGGTCCTGGTTTGTTGTTAGCACCTGAGGCAGACTCAGGTCACAGTACACAGCAGAGTTCCCAGGCTGTTGGAGGGAAAACAACACAGCTCCTCTCCAAAACTTCTTGCCTTTTCTTCTACTCGAGGCACTTCACATGTACTTATGATAGACAGACATCCCTTAGGCATTTCCAAGTTGGTCTACTGTATTACCAGAAGTGCAGCACAGAATTTTAAAAGAAAAGAAATACATTGCCATGAATAAACCCAGATGAGTCATGAATAGAAGAAATACTCTCTTAACATATGTGTAAACATAAGTTAAATTTTCTATACCGTTCTGATCCCTAAATCATCCATGTAGGCCCTGTTTAGTCCAGAATAAATGTGAGAAAAAAATATGCTATTTTTTTAATGAATTCAACCATTTTAATTTACAGTCCTGGCAACTTCTCTGATTTTCACCATATTTTTTAAAGCTATGTGTAATTCTGTCCTTTGACACTTTTCCTTACTTGACAAGTGTTTCTCCCTTCTTTTCCTCTTATTTTTGAACATCTTCTTCAAACGCATAAGACACACATAGTCCAGTTTTATACTGTTTACACTTCTTTATAGCCTTTGTTTTGAGAGATGTCCTATACTTGTTTTTACTCTTTGCTTAAGAGTGTGTGAGAATGATTGTTCCTCCTCCACTTTCCTGAATCAGCAGAACCACTGAATCCTTCCTGAAACCTTAATCATTGCTACCAGCAGCCTGTGTGCCTTCAATACTGCAGAAGCTCTTCAGAGGTTCTTGGTGTTTGAAGAGAGTGTCTTCAGGGTTCACAGCGCACACCACTGCACACAGTCAGCTCTGAGCACCCATGTTCTTTAAGTCAGGGGATAAGCAGGGAGTTGACAGGATATGTCTTATTCCAAAGAACCCAAAAAAACATCAAAAATGAGCCAGATAAATCGCATCCTTAAAGTTCCCATTTCTCACCATGGAATTCAAAATTCAAGATGACTAGATCAGATGCAATTTTGTTTAAATAGCTTTAGATGCATCTCTAACTGAACCTGTTGTCTCATATGCTTCACTTGAATAGATTTGAGGCTCAGAATTCCAGTTTGTCTCCAGTAGTGCTTCTGCTTGACACACACTACCCAGAATATTTACATTTGTACTCTCTCAGAAGCAAACTCATACCACTTCTCATATTTTCTTCTTAGAGTACCATACAGTTCATACAACCCTGAGCCATGTATTATGCAGTTCCAATTACAGAACAGTCCTTTGTGTGCCACGGGATAGCCTTTGCATTACATGGGAGCAAAGTTCATACAAGCTGCTTCTAAACATAGCCTATGCTCTTATACGCCATGCAGTAATATTGTATGACAAACTCAATAGGACAGAGATTCTATTTTGTGTCCCACCTGGGTAGATTCTTGTCAGCAGAAAGAGCCAATTGCTCTCACTTCCGTTTCCGGAGGCTGTGCAAGGAGTGTGCAATAAGCATTTCTGAGAATGTTACTTGAATTTAAAAATCTGAGTATCAACCCAATTTCACACGTTGTGACTTGAATGTTTAGTTTTACAATGTATAGGTTTCTCTCTTATTATAACTAAATGTGCTGCAATAATTTAAGATGGTTTCTTTTTGTGTTTCATTTTTCTTCTCCAAGGTCATATTTTTGTTCACAGGAAGTGGTGATAGAAAAAAAATAACCATTTAGGCCATCCATATCAATTTTTTCACCGTGTTTTTTTTTTTTTTTTTTTTTTTTTTTTTTTAATAATAATCAGACTCTGTTTCCTACTTTTTTCACCCTACTTTTCTTTTTCCTTAAAAAATGTTCTAAGAAAAAACGTATTATTAGAAGAAATTTTAACTTCATATGACATTTTCAAACTATAATAAATGTTATGCTGTTACTAAGTCAAGACATTTGGTTCTGTGTTTTGTCTCCTCTAAGTAAAATCCAGCATTATGTTTTTATTTTTCTTTTGCACTAAATTTTGGGTTGGAAATATCAGATATTCTAACAGCATTTTTTGGTATTTTTTTTTCCTATCTCCATTGTTTCACTCAACATTTCTGAGACAGAAATCTTTCAAGTTGTAATGGAGAATCCTTTTTTTTTTTTTCTAGTTAGTAAGTTACCTGGTAATCTCAGAATGTTTTAAAAGTTATACATTTTTTCAGCAGTTCTTCCAGTTGGTGTAATTAATTGTTCTCAAATGTGCCAGTTTAGTCTAACCTTCCAACTCTGAAAAATCAGATTTCATTTTTTTTTTTTAGCATCTTTTCCACTTTAGATGAAAACTATATTATGATCCTTTTATCAGGCAAACAATGAACAAGATTTATCACTCAGTAGAGTCAAAAGAATTTCAGGAGATACTTACCTGTAATTCTGCTTTTCATTTCCTATGTGAAATCTGTCATACTGTGAATATGCCCGGTTTCCTTCCCAGTCCATTAATTCAATTCTTAGAGAATATTGCCTCTGACTCGTCATTGCAAAGATAAATTCATTCCCTAGCCAATGTTCACCTGATGGGCTACCAAAACCCTATAAAAAAATGGCAAAATAAATAGATATAATTAGTGCAATTGGTAGAATCTTTATATAATAATAAAATCATTATTGCATTTTTACCTTTGCGTTCTAATTACTGGTCACATAGCTTTCTGTGCTATGTGACCAGTAATTAGAACGCAAAGGTAAAATGCAATAATGCAGTCTGACAACCTCTAAAATGTGTCAGTAAATACTTACCACGTAGGAGAAGAGTTGTGTAATTCAACTGATATTTTTAAAGGCAGTTGAGATTTTTCAATTGAAAATTACAATTACAAGATATTAATAGTATGATGCAACATCTTTAAATGGCAATATTGAACAGTCAGCTTCTATAATACATTTCATATGATGTTAATATGACTAATTAGCATTAAGACAATTAAACCAAAACAGAATTCTGCTATACACTATAAAAGGTTTAAGAGACTAATCTAGATTATACCCTGAATTCAAATTAGCTGTGATGGACAACTCATGCTTTAATGTCTGAAAAATAAATTAGTGTACCTCTGCTATGACTGTCTGTCACAACAGAAGGAAGGAGGATTTTGGTTTAAAATCCTTTTCTGTATATAAGACCTGTTGGACAGGATATGGCCTGTGAAATATCCCCTGTTATAATATGTATTTCTCTCATTCTTAATCTGTTAAGGGTTATATTGTCTAGGATTTTGTCTACTATAAAGCTTATTTTTCCTCATCCTGCTGAGGTGGCATAAGATATCTGTATGTGTTATTTCATGTTAAGATCTTTAACTTAAGGAATTAAGAATATTTGTATAGACTATCCCAAGCACAGGAAAGCATACTGTAACTTTATTTTCTAAGAATGAAAAATAAGCAGTAGTACAAAATTTAAGTTACTTAATTCTTCTCGCGTTTCATATATTCAGATGGTCTTATTTCCAGTTAAGCAAGCTATCCACTTTTCAAACATGGAAAAATAAAGTGTGACCATTTTTCAAACTGCACTCTTAAACTGATATTTTTGTGCATCTTCCAGGTTTAAAAGTTGTATAAATTTTAATTAATATTTTACCATATTAAATTTAAAGTTTCCATTAATGTAATGAATTTCATTTACTATTTATATATATATATTATATTTATATATTTAATATGTAATATGTAATACATGTATGTAATATTAAAATTACTGTTCTTTATAAACTATTACTTTAGTCATACCTGGGAACTGCCAGCTTCATTCTTTTGTCCTCAGTATATTAAAATTGCAATCTATTTCTGTGAAGATCTACTTCAACATGACTACTTCATGCTTATTCATATTTCTCAAGTTAGGAAAAAGGAGAACTGGAAACTTGCTGGTTTGCCTATACTGATATCCCAAGAATGTTTTTAGAAGACTCTTGTGAAAATTTCTTCATCATATGAAAAGAAAGATTGGATTATGTTCTTGTCTTTGATACAATTCACCCTCTGTAGCTAATCTGTGACTTCCATATATACGAAAGAAACAACAGAAAAGAACAGTAAAACATTTCTACTTTTGGAGACTAGACTGGATCCAATCTCATGTATTTTCCTTCGTCATTCACAATGGTACATTTCTCTCTGCAATAACAATTGACATTTTCTCCCAGTTTCAAATCACAAATTAAACCATGTGATCTGTCATTAATTGATTCATTGCAATTTTCAAGAACAAATGTGAACATTTTCAGAAAGCATTTATTTTTTAAATGAGGGCAATATGAAAAGACTTCTTTTGGACTATGTTTCAGGAAGCACGGCCGAAAGCACGACAGACACCAGTAGAGTCAGATCATGCTCCATTTTATTGCCCAAATAGCCTAACTTTTATAGTGAACTTAACAGGGGCGGACAGTGTTTCACACAAGATTATTGGTCAAAAGCACTCAGACAAACAACTGCAAGAAAACAACCCCACCTGCAAGAAAACAACCCCCTTGTGATTAGCAGTCACATAGACCTTGTCCTTGAAGCCAGCTACTGGTAACAATATTTTCCTGAATTCCTCAATTGGGCAATGTGGGAACACTGTCATGGGAACTTCTCATAGTTGCCCTGGTAGCTTGGTTTGCTCAGCTACAGCAAGCCATGGTATTCTTGCTGTTTCAAAAATCCCTCAACAGGACTAGAAGTTAGGGAAATATGTCTGTAAGAAACGTTCAAAAGAAATCAACGTCATGTAAGATGTTTTAGTCACTCCTAATGTGAGATGGAAACACTGAAAATATGGTCCTCTCTCTTTTGTTGTCTTTTCTCTTTCACTGTCCAAGCTCCAGCCTCAGCTAGTTGGGGCATATGAGGATGAAATCCTGCCTTCCCGGTAGGTGTGCTGCCCCTGTTTGAAGGTGCATCATAGCTAAGACTTTAGTCAAGCAAAGCACAGGTATCCTAGCTGCAAACTTCTAAAGAAAATGAATTTGAAAACCTTGGACTGTGATGACTATCAGAGAAGACTCAAGCTGAAATATAGAAGGATATTATTATTTGGCATTTCCTTTCCTGCACATTCTTTAATTATGTCCTTATTTCTAATTGATAATTTCCTATTTAAGCCACTGTAAAATTGATTGTAGCTAATCCTGTCAAAATCTTGCTCTGACCATATCAGTCTCTCAGTGTGAGCCCTGCTCTTCAAGCAGGGCTCCTCAAGCTCCCCTGCTCCATAATGCTGTGTCTGTATCTCTAACCTACTGCTTTGATTGCATTTGCATGCATATTTGACTTTGTAAATACTTCCCTAAAATACAAGGGCTCCTTCCTCACCAGCATAAACTCTAAATGCAGCTAAATAGCTTTCAACATTTTATACTTGTTCCTTTTGTTCTTTTATAGAATCATAGAAAGGTTTGAGTTGGAAGGGACCTTAAGGATTATCTCATTCCAACCGTGCTGGAACACCTCCCACATTTCATCTCCTTGCCTTATCTCTCTGCCCAGTGGCTCACACACATGGTCATTCCTTTTCCAGAAACTTTGGCAGTGCCACACCAGAGCAGCCAGTGGTTGATCTCTGATCAACATCTTTTACCCGTGGCCACTGCCACTTGTTGCCGAGGAACATGCTTTGCCGTGACTACCATGGCAAGCAGACACTTTCCCCCCCTAAAATCCAGAAGTCAGAAGTTGGTTTATCATTGGAGCATAGGTGTTTAAATACCAGCTAAAATATATTTCTTTAATATCTGTATGGTTTCTTATTCATAAAAGATATATTATTCCTATCAGCTCTATCCCTTTAAAAGAAGATTTTCAGGAAATCCTTTCTCCCATTTTCCCAGTGCTGTCAAGCAGAGGGATCTCCCCTTTGAACTGTGGCTTTATTGAACTATATGTGTCTTATCTTATTTAGATTACAGCCTATTCAGGATGTAATACATGTGGCTTTTTAACATTATGTGTTCCCATATGTGTTCTATATAAACTCCAGACACCGTATATAATTATTCTGAAATAAAAACAAAAATAATTTTTCTTATTCACATTTACACTTTCTTCTCCCTTTTCTCACATGTTATTACACTAAGATGAAAATCTATCACTAAGTGGTTTGCTCCCCTGACCAGAGGAAATGAAGTTGCAGCAAAAGAGAACAGAAGGAATATAAAAAGAAATATAAAAAAAAATATGGGGAAAGTCACTACATAAGTTACGTTAGAAAGAGCTATATTATTGAAACTCAGTAGAAATTACTAGACTAAAAATATTCCTGTTTCATTTGCACTGTTGAATCCAATGAGTAATAGTTTTGCTTTACTGAAGACCTGCATTATTGAAACCAATTTTCATTAAAAACAAACAAACAAACAAACAAGCAAAAAAAACCTGTATTTTATTTCTTTGTCACGAGCAACTTCTTTTTAATTAAACTCATTGCTGCTGCGAAACCAAGGAAGTAAGTGGAATAGAAAAAGTAACTCTGAAGAAAGGAACATTCCTAAGAATGGGCAGTATATTTTATTAAACACCTGATATGTCTGGAAAAGCAAACAAACAAACAGGTATTCCTATTTAGACCTATATATTAGGTCTAAATCAGACAGGATTAGTACATTTATGCAAAGCAAAGAGTTGAAAACAATAAAATCTCATTATGCCAAACTCAGCTGTTTACATCTTGTCTGCAATTTACTGCCCCTGTGTCAGATGTGCCAGAGACTTGTGTCCAAGACTTGCATGGTCGTTGTAGTTACCAGATATTTGGGCTTACTTCAAAACTACACCACTTTTCTATTTTATATCTTACTTAGACTGCCACTGGTAAAAGAACACTACTACTTTACCTACTTTTGTGTGCAGAGGAAAATGGCGTATTCTTCTCAAACAAACAAACAAAAAAAATGAAAAGCATGAATTAATTTTTAATTTCTATTCCCAACCCCAAGGGTGGCATAGAAAATGGTAGTAAAAAAAAGGTCATGCCAAACTCTTGATTTTTCTTCAGTGTCTTTAACCTTCAAATACATCAAATACAGCTCAGAATTTTATCTTCAAATACTTTTTTTTTTTTTTTTTTTTTCTCTTCAGCCAGAAAACTTAAGGAAACAAGCTAATGAAATTGTGAAGCCCACCTGACTGCTACTTTTGCACAATGCCTTTTGAACACTTTTGAGAATGGGATAGACAAACAAACATTCACAAACATGAAGTTTAGCAAAGTTTCAGAACTGCTGCCTGGGACGAGTAGCCCCAGGGAGAAAGGCTACCAACTACCAGCTAGTTCCAACTACCTCTATCAGCAGACACAGACTCACCAGCCAAGTGCAGATGCTTAGCACATATTGCCTCTGAGGGATCCTTAGACATCTGGGAGAAATTTGAGGGACATAAAAGGGGAACTCAAGCTATTGCCACAGAAAATCTTAGAAAGTAACAGATTAGGGAGATTATTAATAAAGTGAATGGCACTTCTATGCGGTACACAGAACAAAAAAATCCACAGAAAAGCAGACCTCATTAGTCTTACTGTTCATGATGCAATTCAGTAATCATTCAGTACTGAAAATCAAATAATGAAAGCCAAGCATTTTAGTTAACAGAACAGTTATGCCCATACTGTTGCTTAACTCTGTGGGGCGTCAAGTGATAAAATGACTTCAGCCTTGCCTAAAACCATGTTTGTTAATTTCTATAGACTAGAAGTTTCATTTTGAGAGTAGCTTTGGGCATAGTGTTTTATCTTAAAAGTTAAAATTAAAAGCTACATATTACTGACCCTAAGCAGTCACCTGTCATTAAATACATTTTTTTTTTCCCATTAGATATCGACTCTGTAAATATACTTGTCTTTTTTTCATTACTTTTTTTTTTTTTTTTTTTTAATTTTTATTTATTCATATGGCTATAAGAGATACTTCATGTTAAAAGCTTTGCACTTAAACTCAAGGAAGCACATGAGGTGATCCAAGTTATCCTCAGCTATCAATCTACTAGGAGAAGGAACATCTGTATTTTGTGAATGTGTTTATAGTTAACTACATTTTACGTCCCTTTAAAACCCAGAGGGCTTTAAGTACTGTTCCAAAACTGCATTCTAAGTGACTAAGAGACACTATTTTGTCATTAGCTTTCTATATTTCGTCCATTAGATGTTTCCAAGTACAGGGATTTACTCCTTAAACTTTATATTTTATTCCAAAAAACTAATTTTGCTTTTCCATTAAAATCTGCAAAAGGTTTTGGGATGAATGGCAAACCAGACACTTTAAGTTCCCAAAAGAGTGGTTATCATAATAGGGAAAGGCCAGAAATTTCCAGAAGTTTTCAAAGCTGTCATACATTTTCCTCATTAATACTCTATGGAAGCTGGGAGACTGCTTGCATTCACTAATATGCTTTCTTAACGGCCCACCACTAGCCACAGGCAGGATACAGAAATATCTACAGTGTGTCTATATACACTGACCTAGTATAAATTATTTTCTTGTTTCATTTCATTTTTCACAAACTGGAAACATTTATATTTTTGCTGCTGATGAAAAACTGCATTATGATTGTATTTTGGCCAAGTTTGATAAAAATAAGTTGTTAAAAAGATGTAAAAGATCACAATAAGTCAATGTTTTTGTTTGTTTGTTTGTTTGTTTAAAAAAAAAAAAAAAAAGGAATCATCTGTTAATGCTTTGTACTACATTTAGAATAGATTGTTCTTGTAGACATGATAACACAACTTATTTTCAGACCAAAGAAAGCAGAAATTATACATATTATTATACATATATGTACTAGGATGAAGCAAAGGTTCTTTACACCTACAGCTATATAGTAAATTGTTAAATTGTGTATATTCAGACACAATGCCCAATTGTTATGATAAAAAAGTAAAAAGAAACAAAAATATTTTCCTGTTATATGTATTAATGCATTTAGCACCCAGAATCAGAGAATAGTACCATATTTTATAATATTTACTCTAGATGACATCCGGGTTCAATATCAGCTCATTTCCAATTGCACAATCATTAACAGAGACAAAAGTACTAAAGCAGTCATGAGTACAAAGAGGCTGAATTCAGTACTGGTTTAAAAAATGACCTGAAGAATTTACAGAGTTGATACTTATTCAAAAATAATAAGTAGGGTGCAAAAGAGTTTTATTAGGCTTGGCAAAAGCTGTGGGGGTATTCTGCTTGAATCATGTTACTTCAAGTTCATTAAACAATTATCTCTCTTACTTTATTTATTTTGTCTGATAATGTTCATAGGAAGCTTTGACTTTTTATAGACAAAACAAAATTGAAACCAGACACAGTCAATATATTCTATGGGTTCATCTCCTGTCAGACAATTCACTGAATAAAGCAGATAATAATTCAGTGTTTTAAAGCAGCAGTGTCTTCCAGAAGACATAAAGTGTATTCAGCTCCTTTTGCCTCAGCTGAGAATGTGGAATGGATTTTGTTTAAGATAAATTCTAAATCATTCAGTTTACTTCTCCATTTCCATCATGTCAAATTATTCATTGTATATATATATTTAAATATAGAAATAACTTTAATTTTCCTCAAAGAATGAATGAGTTAAAGAATGTTAACTTTAAAAATTTAGTAAAATATTTATAATTATTTCTATGAAATACCCATAAATATTTGGTGGAAAGTTTTAAAAATATGTTTGGAAGCTAGAGGTACCTTCTGAGAAGACTAAAACAAAACTTAAGTTACTTTCAATTTAAATACAGAAACGAATGTCTCCACCAGTGTTCCAAGTTTGAAAAGTACCTCTCGCAATCTTGTTCATGTCCTGCAGCAGTTCAGGTTGCAGCACTTCATTCTAAACCAAACGTTTCAGTAGACATACAGAAGTTAAATTCACTTCTTCCTTTCTCTTTCCCAAACACACACAGTATCAGCAGTGTGTGTTTCCCATGAAACACGCTTCCCAGCCTTCCCCATGAAGAAGAATCCCAGCATCAGAGCTCAGGTTTGAAGTGCAAACAAATGGTACCTCTGGCTTGGCAATGTGCCCCAGACAACTAATTTTCCTCCACCGATCCACATCAAACACCCAATCTGGCCCAGCCAGATTGCACATCACTGAGGCACTAATAACTGAATGACACTAGAAAATGACTGACACCAGACTTAAATAATTATAGCGCTAATATGACATGAATCCCAAGGTGAAGGACTGCTCTGGTGAGTCCCAAATGGAACTGATAAGGCGGGATGCACCTCCCTGAAGAGAAAGCTGTGCCATGATGAAAGCACACAACTGTCATTTGGAGAACAGCAGAGCAGATACCTAATGATCTCTGCTAAAACTCTGCTGAATCTTCAAATCACTAATTAAAAGCAAACATGCAGACAAAAACCTCTCAAAATCTCACCTGGATGTTGTACAATAGCATGTCCATTTTTGGTAAGAAAATTTCTTTAATAAACTTTAATCTTAATGATGATATTCTAGGAAAGGTTGTTACCATGATTACGCTTAAGAATTAAGATAAATAATTGTTTAATTAAGTTGAAACATTGCATACAATTTATTAAAAGTCTTACATGTAAGGAATAACCTGCATGGTTCTGTTAACAGACTGGAAGACTACATGGGCCTTATCAACATACCCTGATGGTGTAAAAGCACTGAAGACAGAGTAAGCAAAAGTGCCAACACCACTCTTGAAACTGGTATTAATATTTGGTAATATTTGCATAGTAAAGACTGCTCAGTGTAACACAGTTAAAACACAACTGTGCTACTGTTAAAATAACACTTTATTTGTTTATTTATTTTAATTTTGCCATCCAAAAATATTCAAAAATGTAAAGATGAGACCTTCTTTGGTAACAGCTCCATTGCCCAGTCTAGTGATCCAAAACTCTCTGGAACAAATATGATTTCATCCTTGCTCCCTTAGATGTAGTAGAAATGCACGCTGTAGCTTAAGCCTTCATCAGAACCCAATTACTTTCATGAACATGTTTTAATAAAAGTGAATACTGTCTCTCATCATTTTGCTATCATGTCTGTCTCCACTGGACATGCTTTAGACTCAGCAAAAGCAGAGAACATGCTGGCTCTTTCTGTAACACTGATGAAAGTAACAATCATCTGAGTAACAGTTTAAGTCAGAAGTGACTTTTTAATAAAGTAGGGTGACATGTAACTCTTTATCAAAGAGTTGTGGGTCTCCATGAAAGGCGTTACTCACAGAATATCTTAATGCACGTTCCAGTCACTAAAAATCATTTCCTTATATTCAAATTACTTTGTAAATATTTCAAAGAAACAAATGACTTCCATGCCATATATCCCAGTCTCTTGAAGTAAATGGCTTTTTCAGATGCAGACAATTTGTAACTCATGACTTTGAAATGTACTATCGTAAGGCATGTACTTGTGCCTATGTCACAGTTATTCGTATCTGAAGTGTGCCTTTTTTATCCCCTTGCACTCCTAATTCTCATGAGCTTATCCATTTAACATAATAATTCTACTCCTCTCCCTCTCCCCCTTGCCTCCCATCTTGTTTGTTTCCATTACAGAAGCAGCACGCCTTCTGTCTTTTCTAAGGACATGTTTTCCCGAGCTCTTGCCTTTCTCACAGGTCCATCCTTTCCTCCATTTTTCAGGAAGAACCATGCTGATATTGCAATGTATTTTATATAATTCTTTACACTACTTCCAGGGAAAAAAGTGAATTGGTTTCTGCAGAAAAAAATAAAGTAAAGTATAGGATGTGTCTCCAATACTACAGAGAGGCATATAGATAGACGGATGGATGGAGCACAGGTAGTGCTCTGAAGGCTCTCCTGCTTTCAGGAAACCTTTTATATTCTTTTCCTAATCCCATATCATCTTCAAAATGCCTCATGTTCTATGATCCAGCAATTCTTCTCTTCACACCTGTTTCACTCAGCCACAGAAGAAAAGAGAAACTGTTCTGATGTGTGCTCTGAAGTCCCTACTGAAGCAACAAGTCCCTGCCTTTGCTGAGATGAAGAATAGAATAATTTGTACTTAGAGCAAAAATTTCTCGCCTCTGAAAACAAGGCAAACTTATGCAAACTGCCAGTCGAGAATGGCCCATTACTCCTAACTACTTGGGCATTATTTAGGGAATTAAGTTAGACCAAAACTCCAATAAAAAATTAACATTGTGGATTTTGTGTCAAAAGTCTGTGTTCACACTTAGGCTATAGCTCTGTTCAGTGTGCTAGCACAGATATGGTAAAGGAGTTGAAGAAGGAGAAACTGAATCAAATGCAAGTAGGACCACCATCCTCTTAATCCCTTCTGTGCAAAACAGGGAACCACAGGCCTTCTTGGCAGAAAGACATAAGATCTTATTATAACATCCTGTTAGCTAGTTATCAAGAGCAGCTGCATATCTTTGCCCTTGGTGTGATCCTTCATAGTCAGATGATTTTGGGGTAACAACAGTGGAGATGAAAATTTCTTCTAATATGAGAGCAGTCAAAGATCACACTTTTCAGGTAATGTACGCATGTTATGGTTTTGTTGCTTGGCTTATGCTTCTTTAAATTAATGTCTGTGAACAAAAAAAAAAGAAAAAAAAAAAAAGAAAAAGAAAAAAAGAAAAGGAAGATTGATTTGAATGTAGCTCAAGCCAAATCAATGAAGATGTTTTACATCTTACTGTTGTAAAACCACAGGCACGTTGGTAGCTAGGAATCTCTAGCTATTACATGTATCATTACAGACAGGTGAAGTTAGTGTCAGTAGCCATTGCTGTACTTGACATCCTGTGAAGCCAGTGAGCTACATTATATGCTTGCAAAAGAACATACTATTTAGCTCACAGTAATTGCTTTTCTTTATCCTAAAAGGAAAACATTAGCATCAATGAAGATTCAAAAAATGTGCTTTTGACAAAATCATCTAATATGGAATAGTCACAGACAGAGTATTGTAACCATCTCCAGAGCTGTTATTTGATAGTATGTGAGCTCTGTTTCAAAGAACATGGAAATACAGAAATGTGTCAGTAAAATTAGACTACTGTACAAGTGGTGTAAAGATTTTGTGGCCATATCAATGCATAACAGCTTAATTACTGATAACCCACAAGAAGATATATAATTAATTTAGAATAACTAGATTTAATGAAACTGAGGACTACAAAATATATTTTTTTCATAACATGAGCATTCAAATTTGTCTTTTTTTTTTTTTTTTGTCAAGAATATTCTACTCAGCCAGGCCATATGGTTTATGTATTTTTTGTTTTAAAAATAAACACATGTGCATCTAAAGTTGTTCTCCACAAAAATAATGGAACAAGAATCATAAAGCATGCACAAACAATTTAAAAATGTGCCTTGTGCATTGCTTTTTACACAGTCTGTCTCACTTGAAAGAGAAAGTGATGAACATAATAATCTAATATGACAGGAAGGGGGCAGAGCTCTGTCTGTATTTTTTTTTTCACTGTTTCTTGTATTTGGGGAAAAAAGGAATCTGCATACTCTTTGTAAATGGACAAAATTGCAACAGAGAAATATTCATCATCAATTAATGTTCCAGAAGGGAACAGTACAACAGCTTGAGGTTTTGCCTCTTGGCTCAGGTCAAACACAATGTTAATTGTGGTGAGGACTTATTTTTAGAAAAAAAAAAAAAAAATCAAGTTAATATTGCTACTGAGGCAATATGTAACAAAACAAAAGTCAGAATTTGGAGATAATTTGAAAGGTGGGCAGAAACAATTGTACCAAAAGTGAACATAGGAATAGCTGGAGACCACAAAAGGAGTTAGGAGACCACCTTCTAAAACAGGAGCTAGACACTTTGAAAATAAAAATTAAATGTAAGTGATGTCTGGAAGTTTTCAAAATGAACATGGCAGACAGAAGTAAAATCTTTGTTGGAGCAGTAGCTCTTGCTATGAATAGTTCAGGCAGACTCAGAAGCCTAAATACACAGCTTACAGTCAGACTTGCAAGGACTGGTGAATAACTTAACCATTAATTTGACTGCCGCAAGACAGACAGTCTTCAAGAAATTGGGAGAGACTTATCTTTGAGCAAGAACTTACTCACAGAAATGATGTGTAGTAACCATACCAAAAAGGTTTTCATTTTCATTTTCATCATGCCAAGAAGAAAATTAAAGATGTACTTACAATGTATAGAGGAGTTCAGATGTCTTTTAGGTAAGCATAAGACATGGCTCACAAGACTTGCTACACCAGTTATAGTTCACTGAGGCTCTGACAAAAGTCAGATTATTCCAGATAACATAATCCAAATGCCCACTAAAGCTGCATTGAGAAATATTTCCTGAGAAAGTTCTGATAACCACCTCTATGGTCCAGCTCTCATTAGGCCATAAAAAAGTCAAAATTATCCTACTCTGGCATCTTACCACATAGGCACTATGGAGCTAAAGATCAATCTGACCCAGCATCTTTAAGAAGAAAAAAAGAAATCCCAACACAAATGAAATGTAGATGTGCTTTTCGGGCATGCACAGATGCTAGTGATGACTTTTAAGATAAATTGGCAGCACATTTGTTTTAAGCACTGAACTGGTGTTGGACTCAGATACTAATCAGGAACATGAGGTTAAGGGGGTGTGAAATTTACTGCTGTAGTTCATGCTTGCCTCAAAAAAACAAAAGAAAACCAGCTGCTGGTCACGAAGATAGGGGGTAGTTACCATAAAGCTTAGAAATGCAGCTGTGGATCTAATATACACTTGTGATCCCAATCTAGATCATGACATTATGAACGATTAAGAAAGTGATAGCTTTTTTTCATTAGAGAAAGGAAATGGCAATACTGTAGCAATAAAGGCATGCAGTACAGTTAAATACTGACATGCATGGAGAAAAAAAAAAAAAAAAAATGGCAAGGAAAAGGATTGCTGTGAGCTGGCCAAGGCATGCAATTTCAAATACCTACTGAGAGTCTTTACTCAATGACAGAAAGAAAGAAAATATTTTAAAGGTCTGAGGAAGACCCCAGTTGACTTGGCTCCCTAGAACCCCTCCAGGAAACTGATAGTGAATGTTTAGATATTGAGCATGGAATAATTTCTGTGAGATTCATGGAAATTTTTAAATTAGGCATGCTGAAAGGCTAGAGAATAGGGAATCCAATATCCATCACCCAATTTGGCAGAAATGGAGACAATGACTGGGAAAGGTATATTTATCCAAGAACTGAAAATCTGGAATTTGAGCAAGGAGTCTCAATAGCCAAGTTAGCACATGACCTAATACTTTGTTTGGATGTGATTATTGCTAATGACCGCCTAATAAAAGCCAGAAACTGCCTTAGAAATTCAGCCTGTAGAAACCCCCTTTATAAAAGTGGCTCAGGTAAGCAATTTTTTTTTTTTTTAAGACATTCTCTTTCCAGAAGTCATAACTCTAATTCCCACTTCAAACAAGGAAGTATGAAAAATGGTAGAAACCTGCTTCAGGGTGATATTAGCTGCTGTTGTTAAAGGAATTACTTGATGCTCAAC
The DNA here is from genome assembly GCF_964035555.1 of Netta rufina. Classification (NCBI taxonomy): domain Eukaryota; kingdom Metazoa; phylum Chordata; class Aves; order Anseriformes; family Anatidae; genus Netta; species Netta rufina. Next base: position 140,038,421 of record NC_140124.1, read on the forward strand.
TTTAAATGTTTCTCATAAGAAACAAATAGTAACATGGAAAATCCACTGCAAATACTGGTAAGAAAAGGACAGGAGGAGGAACTCAAAGGATTCCCTCTGAAATTCTTCAAATTTGTATATCTGAATATTTAAAAGTGAAATTGTTGAAGAGAATTTGTAGTCAGAAATGAGTTCTTAGGAGTGAATGCAAGAATTATACTGCATGGCACATGACTGAGGCCAAAAATGAACGATACTGGTAAGCACTTTTGCCACTGAGAAAGAAGATGGCATCGCTAGTCTTGTATAGCAGAATAGAAGTGAATAAGAGAATTTTTATTCATCAGCTACTGTTTTAGGTACCAAAGAATGTTTGATTTTATTTTCCAGAGTAGAGATTGGACACCTGCAGCAATGGAGCCAAAAGAAAAAGAAGAAAATGTTAATGCCACTACTATTGCAGTATCACTGACTTTCTGCTTATTCAAGTATGGATTGAGCTGTGTATTTCCTAATTTTGAAATATTTATAGCTACTTTATCTCTCTATCAATGTGTTTCCTGTGTTGGTGTCTGGAAAATTGAACAGAAACTCAGGTAATTCTATATACACTGAAGGCACCAGCATGAAACTGAATAAAAGACAATGATCGTCTCAAAGACTGTCTGCAGGGTGAATTGGTGCTGGGTAATTCCTGTAACCCAGCAGTGCTGTCACTCACCTTTGCAGAGATTATGCCAAGTTGCTGAGAGAAGCTGTGTATGCCCCATCCCCGGAGGTGTTCAAGACCAGGTTGGATGATGCCCTGGGTAACCTGATCTAGTGGGTGGCATCCCTGACCATGTCAGGGGGGTTGGAACTAGATGATCTTTAAGGTCCCTTCCAACTCAAGCTATTCTATGATTCATTCTATGATACACCCTTTATGAGTTACCTGCTATAAGGACCTCAGTTTATAGTCAGAGAAAATGTGCGATGGCCTCCTAAAACCAGACAAGCCAGTAACTTCTAAGGGTACTTGCAGTACTGCAGTCTGGTGGCCTGAGTCCCAGCTCAAAAGCTGTCAGTCAGTAGCTGTTTGTAACTGAAAATTTCCCAGTTTTCAAGATTCTTTTCCAATAAGAACCAAATGCACTGAAAGTAAAAGAACCCCCAGAGACTTATTATTGTTGATATTATGTTGTTATGATATTGTTTATTTCAGTTAGATTAGAGGCCCTAGTGAACTACTAGCAAAACAAGAATGTTTTAGCAAATCTGGAAAGCAATGTCTGAACTCGTTTTAAGAAACATTGCATCTCCTACCATACTACCTCACTTCCTTTGGAAGAAAGAGCAGGTAGATATGTCAAGAAGGAGCTATGATGTTATCTAATAAAACCTGGACACACTTTCTGAATAATGAGGAAATTATGACATCAGTGATGTTCTTGAAGCTCATAGTCCATCATATTTCAGTAATCTGCAGAGTTTCCACTGTCCTCCATCATCCAATATTTGTTCGTATAAAATATTCGCAGCTAGGAACCTCAATTAGTTACTTTAGTAGAACGGTTCAGAAAGCAGAGACAAACCTATGTCCCAACTTTTCTCATTACTCCTAGGATAATTATCAGTAAAAGTCCAAAACAGATCCTTTTTATTTGGTATAAAAAAAAGTATCTCTTATAAGAAAGACTATGGTATCTGTAAGGAAAAGCAAAATGAATTCAGACTGCATGAACCAGACATAAACTTCATAACTGTTAACAGGTTCATACCATTGCAAAGGAAAGTTTTAAATAGAAGAGCTGTTATTTTTAAGTGGTCTAAGAAAATTTTCAGGAGAAAATACCAGAGTAAATCTCAAATAACTAATGTAGTGTCTATAAGTTCAAACAACAGATATGTAGAGAGCTAGTTTGTTTGCATATACAAATTCTAATTTCCTTGTAAGTAAAACTAAGATAATCTTAAAATTTCTGGTTCCCCAAATAAATTATGTTTTAAAATTTATTTGACTCCAAATCAAAATAGAGTAGAATAGTTTTCATATTTTCTGCTAACTTAAAACTCCAAACAGAATCTGATTTTTCATTCTGTATGAATTCTAAAAAATTGTGTTCAATTTTGAAAATAAATTCAAAAATATTTGTTATTTCAATATTATTTTTACTTCACATATATTATGAAATAGATTGCATCGTCTAACTTTCCATAGTAGGAGAGATCTGAATCCAAATGACTAATTCTATCCCTGTAGCTTATATTTTCCAGTGATATACAAATATTGAAAACAAAGGATCCATGGAATCCAAAAGGACATTTTGGTTGTTAAATAATTTGATTTTTTTTTTCTGAAATAATAAGTTCCATAAAAGAACTTTTTCCCATATAAATTATTACTGATGTAAGATTGCTTTCTTATTAAAACATTCTAAATTCTATTTTCATATGGTGTTTTTTGAAAAACATTGGAAAAAAGATTTTCCTATTCCAAGCTGATTGCATAGTTCTGAAAATTTCATTGGGAATGTCACTGTAATATAAGCCAGTCCATAGGGACTCAAAGAAAAGGAGAAGCTCCATCAAGAAGTGTGATCATGGAGCAAATGAAAAGTTCAGAAGTTGTTTAGACTGGAGTAAAATTTTTTTGAGTTTGCAATGGGAAAATAGCCAGATAAAGTCATGGCATCTGTAATTTGGTAAGTTATTTATTTTCTTTTAATCTTATCTGAAGTATCAACATTTCCAGTGCATTGGCTTGATTGGCAGAGGTGTTGTATGGCTTGGGATAGACCCCAGTAAAACTCTTCATTCCTATCTAAGATGCTCCAAGTTCTGAAGGAGCTCCCCTTAGCTGAAAACATCTATGGATTAGGAACATCATCTCATCCTCATTACACGTTAACATCAAAGCAAGTCAAAACTTCAGAAGGGCAGACAATGATATTCTTTACTGCTTATGCCTGAGCATGACCTCATTTTAAACTTAGTAACTGATCTGACAGAAAGCCTACGTTATGGGAAATAATACCAAACTAGTTGAGTAAAAATAATATTATGACTTTAAAAAACTAACAGACTTGAAAAAGGTAGCTCATAAAAGACTATATCAGACCATTATAGACAGACCTATCAGCATAAGACAGTACTAATTGACAGTACTATTTGAAATGTAACCAACTGTACAGCTATTCCATATTTTTCACCTTACCATTTTGTATTCTTTCCAGCCTTTTTGGAAATCCAAACTCCCGTCTTCTCGGTGCTGTATAACTGTCCATCCTCCTCCAGCTATTTCCATATTGCAAAAGACCTGTGCAGTAATAAAAAAAAAGAAGAGATACTTGCTTTGGAATTCTGTCATTTTAGAGAGGCGAAAATGTGAATAATGGCATTAAGGAAGTCTGTTTTCCTATGGATTCATGCCTCATTCTCACAACCCTCATTAGAACATTCTGAGCTCTTATGTTCAGAGTAATTATCCCTGTAAAGTTTCCTATTCGTTCAGCATATTGTACAAGAATATTTCCCCATCACCTCCCTCAGCATCCTCAGTTTTCCTCTTCACATTCCTTTTATGTTCCTTCTGTATTTTCTCTGCAGTTCCCCTGAAACTTCTGCCTTCTTCCAAACAGAGGTGTGTTTTTCAGTGATAATAATGTTCCCTATAGTTATATCACATTCTAAGAAAGAAGCTTTAGGAATTCTTACAGGAAATACCAATTCAAGGGGTCCAAAATGTAGCAAAGATGAGATTATTCTGGTTTGACTTGCATTGTAATGTGTCAGTGTGTCAGGCAGTGTCTGAAAACACAGATAATTGATCTCAGTCTAGCCTGTTTTGTGGATGACAGAGAACATAGGAACAGACTCAAGTACAGAGGTCTTATCACACTAACACCTGTGCTGAACCTCTAAGATCATATCCTGCCATCATTGCACTGATAAAATTCTAACTTTGATATTGAAAGTCTGTGTATTAAGGGTAATTTAACAGTTTAACAGTGTTGCTGAAGCTTAATGTTAGAATATTGTGTCAATTGAAATCTATTAACAATCTTAAATTTTAAAAACGGATATTATTTTTTTATTATTTTTCCACTCATTACATTATCTTTTTTAAATCATACAAAATAAATTATGAAAAATTATGAACACTGCTTAGCCATTCACTTTTCTTGGTGTGTGGCAAATGATAGTACTCATTATTATAGGACACTTGATTTTAAGACCCAACTAAGTCTCTCAGTGCTACTCATTGAAGCAAATTTTCATTCCCAGGTATTCATCTATCACATAATGGCACTGCAGCTATCCTAAATTTCACTTGACTGTGCACTTGTATTGTTATAATCACCTTTTTTAGAAAGATGTTCATATGTAAGAAGGTCGAAGAGGTGTCATCTACCTGCTTAGCTTCTGGCATTCCCATCAACAAGGCAACACTGGACAGTAACTTAAAGCTTTAAGTTGCTTTGCCAAATTGAAGGTTAGTATCCAATACAGTTAAATAAAAAATCTTCCTTAGACAGCCATATTCCACCCTCAGGCAAAACAATTTGAAGTATTTCCTAGTCATAAGCATTGTCATAGTAATCCTGTGCAAGTGCTTTTGTTTTAAGTTGCTCTAGGCATGCCAAATGAAGTCCCAGTGTAGGTAGAGGAAGGAAACAGAATATTGAACAGTGCAAGCATGTGAACTTGATTTAGAGAAACCACAAAAAAAAAAAAAAAAAAAAAAAACAACACTCATGACTGCTTGACAAACTTCTTGGCCCTGTTCCTCATTCAGGGAAGACACTGTGAGTCAAAACATTTATCTACAGGATTTATTTTTTTTTAGACTGATTTATAGTGAGAATTTCTAAATGATGGATTCACTTTCCTTATAAGTCATTTCAAGCTGCTATGAATCCTCTGCCAATTTTTAAAGCATTAAATCTTCATCTGTATTAAGACTACTTATTTTAAAGATAGGAAAAAAAAAGTGTAAGTCTTTTTCTATTCAAAAATATAACAAAATACCTATTAGAATACTCCGGTACTTTTTAAATAATATAGCAGATTAAAAGAGAAAACTATAGTGAAAGAAAGATTTACAGCAGCACGTAATTCACTAGCTTTCATTGTGTGGTCTGGCACTTTACATGGTGGTAGACGCAAACACCTGCCATATTAGCAGGAGTGCCAAGCTCCTTATAGATGTTTGCTGCTTATAATTCTAGCCAACAAGTGTCCTGGACTGGCTTCTGTCCCAGACAAGGTCAGAGCACTCAACCATTAAACAACTTTCTAACATGTTCTGATGTTTAATCCTCTACTAAAAAAGAAAAGGAGGAAGAAAACTGATTTAGAATTTTTATTCATCTGTAGATTCTATCATCAATTAAAGAACCCAATTTAGATTAAAAAGGTATCCAAAGCAGTGCACTACTGCCTTCCTTAAATGCATGGGTAAAAATACCCAAGCTATTGAAAGGCATATTAAAGCATATTAGATATGTGATTATTAGTACATATGGGATTGTTAGTACATATTTACATATGTACATATAGTACATATTTAAACTCTATGGACTAAATTATTATAAACATTACAATAACCATTTAAAGATCAGAACAATTCTAAAGTAGACAAAAGGAGAGAGATTACCTTATACTGTACTGTAAGTGCTTGCACACTAGTCTACATTGTTGGCCTATAGCAAAAAGCTCAAGATCAGCCATTTGCGATTCAGGGAATGTCTTTACTATGCAGATACCAAGGATGTTGGCAAGCATGCCAGAATCACAGTCTCCACAGTGTATGTGGTCTGCATGTAGTCAACGGGCTAAAATTCTGGCAGATACACTCAGAGAAGTCATCAATGTGAAGCTGGTAGGCAGTCCACAGGCAGAAAGCAGGGCAGAAGGGGTTGAAGACTGAGTTCATGCCAACACAGAATTTTTGCAGAGTTGTAAGGACACAGCTATAAACACCCCACTACTAACATGACATTTTCAGTGCAGTTCACACAGAAGTTAGTAGAAGTCATCCTTTTGATAACTTTGGAGGATGTTAGAGCAAGTAGCAAGAAAGTCCAATACCATGGGAAAATGTTATCAGCACTCCTAGAGCTGTCCCCTTGGCTTCCTTCAGCTCCCTAAACAGTGACAGTTTCACCCTCACTGCCCCTTCCCTTCTCATCAGCCACTGTTTCCCCAGTAGCTGACCTCAGCTTTACGGGACACTGAGAGGACTCTTACTGCCTTTGCTGTCACTATGACCCAAGGACAATCATCTGTCAAACACCATGAGGCATTGCACGCACACACACACAGACTCCAAAGTCAGCCATTCAATTAGCTTAGTACTTTAAAGCAATCCTTTTTTTTTTTTTTTCTCCCCCCTTTTTGCCAGGAAGCTTCCTAACCTGGTACGCCCCTCTGACTATTACCCCCTTTTGATAGTCCAGGCGGGCAGTGATAACATCGAAGAGAGAAGCCTCAAGGCTATCAAAAGGGACTTTAGGGGACTGGGTCGGTTAGTGGATGGAGCGGGAGTGCAGGTGGTGTTTTCGTCCATCCCTATGGTGGCAGGGAGGGGTTCAGAGAGGACACGGAAAGCCCACCTGTTAAACACGTGGCTCCGGGACTGGTGCCAACGCAGAAATCTTGGGTTTTTTGATCATGGGGCACTTTACTCGGCACCTGGCCTGATGGCCGCAGACGGGTCCCTATCTTTTAGGGGAAAAAGGATCCTGGGCCAGGAACTGGCAGGGCTCATTGAGAGGGCTTTAAACTAGGTAGGAAGGGGGATGGGGCTGAGGCTAGGATTGTTGGGGCTGTGCCAGGGGGAACAATGGCAAGGCTGGGGGATAAGGCAATGGCCCAGCTGAAGTGCATCTACACCAATGCACGCAGCATGGGTAACAAACAGGAGGAGCTGGAAGCCATCGTGCAGCAGGCAGGCTATGACTTGGTTGCCATCACGGAGACGTGGTGGGACCAGTCTCATGACTGGAGTGCTGCAATGCCTGGCTATAAGCTCTATAGAAGGGACAGGCAGCATAGAAGGGGTGGTGGTGTGGCTCTCTATATTAGAGAGTCTTTCGAGGTTGTAGAACTCGAGGTTGGGAATGACAAGGTCGAGTCCCTTTGGGTTAGGATCGGCAGGGACAACAAGGCTAGTGTCCTGGTCGGGGTCTGCTATAGACCGCCGAACCAGGATGAGGAGACGGATGAGGAATTCTACAGGCAGCTGACAGAGGTTGCAAAATCATCAGCTCTTGTACTCGTGGGGGACTTCAACTTCCCTGACATATCCTGGAAGCACAACACAGCCCTGAGAAAGCAGTCTAGGAGGTTTCTGGAGAGCGTGGAAGATAGCTTCCTGATGCAGCTGGTTAGTGAACCTACCAGGGGTGGTGCCCCGCTAGACCTTCTCTTCACAAACAGAGAAGGACTGGTGGAGGACGTGATCGTCGGGAGCTGTCTTGGGCAGAGTGACCACGCAATGGTGGAGTTCACTATTCTTGGCGAGGCCAGGAAGGGGACCAGTAAAACCGCTGTATTGGACTTTCGAAGGGCTGACTTTGAGCTGCTCAGGACACTAGTTGGTGGAGTCCCTTGGGAGGTGGTTCTGAAGGGCAGAGGGGTCCAGGAAGGCTGGGCGCTCTTCAAGAGGGAAGTCTTAATGGCGCAGGAACAGTCTGTCCCCACGTGCCCAAAGACGAGCTGGCGGGGAAGAAGACCGGCCTGGCTCAACAGAGAATTGTGGCTTGATCTTAGGAGGAAAAAGAGGGTTTATAAGCTTTGGAAAAGTGGGCAGGCCACTAAGGAGGACTATAAGGATGTTGCGAGGCTGTGCAGGGACAAAATTAGGAAGGCCAAAGCTCATCTGGAGCTCAATCTGGCTACTGCCGTTAAAGATAACAAAAAACGTTTCTATAAATACATCAACACAGAAAGGAGGACTAAGGAGAATCTCCATCCTTTACTGGATGCGGGGGGAAACTTAGTTACAAGAGATGAGGAAAAGGCGGAGGTGCTCAATGCCTTCTTTGCCTCAGTCTTTAGCGGCAATACCGGATGTTCTCTGGATACTCAGTACCCTGAGCTGGTGGAAGGGGATGGGGAGCAGGATGTGGCCCTCATTATCCATGAAGAACTGGTTGGTGACCTGGTACGGCACTTGGATGTGCACAAGTCGATGGGGCCGGATGGGATCCACCCAAGGGTACTGAGGGAACTGGCAGAGGAGCTGGCCAAGCCACTATCCATCATTTATCAACAGTCCTGGCTATCAGGGGAGGTTCCAATCGACTGGCGGCTAGCAAACGTGACACCCATCTACAAGAAGGGCCGGAGGGCAGACCCGGGAAACTACAGGCCTGTCAGTTTGACCTCAGTGCCAGGAAAGCTCATGGAGCAGATCCTCCTGAGAGTCATCATGCAGCACTTGCAGGGGAAGCAGGCGATCAGGCCCAGTCAGCATGGCTTTATGAAAGGCAGGTCATGCCTGACGAACCTGATCTCCTTCTATGACAGAGTGACGCGCTGGGTGGATGAGGGAAAGGCTGTGGATGTGGTCTACCTTGACTTCAGCAAGGCTTTTGACACCGTCTCCCACAGCATTCTCCTCAAGAAACTGGCTGCTCTTGGCTTGGACTGGCGCACGCTTCGTTGGGTTAGAAACTGGCTGGATAGCCGGGCCCAAAGAGTCGTGGTGAATGGAGCCAAGTCCAGTTGGAGGCCAGTCACTAGTGGCGTCCCCCAGGGCTCGGTGCTGGGGCCGGTCCTCTTTAATATCTTCATCGATGATCTGGACGAGGGCATCGAGTGCACCCTCAGTAAGTTCGCAGATGACACCAAGTTAGGTGCGTGTGTCGATCTGCTTGAGGGTAGGAAAGCTCTGCAGGAGGATCTGGATAGGCTGGACCGATGGGCTGAGGTCAACTGCATGAAGTTCAACAAGGCCAAGTGCCGGGTCCTGCACCTGGGGCGCAATAACCCCAAGCAGAGCTACAGGCTGGGAGAGGAATGGTTGGAGAGCTGCCAGGCAGAGAAGGACCTGGGAGTGATGGTGGATAGTCGGCTGAATATGAGCCAGCAGTGTGCTCAGGTAGCCAAGAAGGCCAACGGCATCCTGGCTTGTATCAGGAACAGCGTGACCAGCAGGGCTAGGGAGGTGATCGTCCCCCTGTACTCAGCTCTGGTGAGGCCGCACCTCGAGTACTGTGTTCAGTTTTGGGCCTCTCGCTACAAGAAGGACATGGAGGTGCTTGAGCGGGTGCAGAGAAGGGCGACGAAGCTGGTGAGGGGCCTGGAGAACAAGTCCTACGAGGAGCGGCTGAGGGAGCTGGGCTTGTTCAGCCTGGAGAAGAGGAGGCTCAGGGGTGACCTTATCGCTCTTTTTAGGTACCTCAAGGGAGGCTGTAGCGAGGTGGGGGTTGGCCTGTTCTCCCATGTGCCTGGTGACAGGACGAGGGGGAATGGGCTTAAGTTGAGCCAGGGGAGTTTTAGGTTAGATGTTAGGAAGAACTTCTTCACTGAAAGGGTTGTGAGGCACTGGAACAGGCTGCCCAGGGAAGTGGTGGAGTCACCATCCCTGGAAGTCTTCAAAAGACGTTTAGATGTAGAGCTTAGGGATATGGTTTAGTGGAGGGCTGTTAGCGTTAGGTTGGAGGTTGGACTCAATGACCTTGAGGTCTCTTCCAACCTAGAAAATTCTGTGATTCTGTGATTTTTTCTCTTCCCTTCTAAATAATGATAATAATAATAATGGAATATTATTAAGGTCCTTTTTTAAAAAATGATTCACTTATTTTTGATGCAGGGTTTGAAGACACTTTAAGCTAATAAACTGTTGAAGCTGAAGACATGAAAGAAAAATTGCAAGTTACATTTTTATGCATATAAAAATGAGGGATATAAATGGTAAGGAAGGTAATAAAGAGCAAAAAAATAGAACTGACAGTAACATTTATATAGATGATGAAAGGATATTTTCTAGTGTATGTCAGGATGCTAGTAAGTATCCCTTAGGAAATATAAAATGAAGGTCTGTTTTTGTAACACGAAATATAAAATTACTATAAATGAGATAGTTAACAGTGGTTGTGAGTATTACAGAAGGCAACAATATATTAGTCCTCTTAAGACATGTCAGAACTGTGCATTGCATTGTGATACTCCAGGTAACTAAGCCTGCTTTAAACACGTGAGTATGTCTCCACAGAATACCTATCGGGATATTAGTTTGGGTCCTGGAGTAATCTAACTGTGTCAGTATGGTGCTACCTCTGGGCTAATTAGTCCTGGCACAGTGCTGCACTGATGTGATTTTTAAGCTATCTCAGCTGGAATTAGTTCAGCTATCTCTGCACAGCACTAACTTGCAGAGTGCTAATACAACCTTAATGTCTGAAAAAACATCTGTTAAAGCAATCAGACTCCTCACTTGACTAACAGGAACATGCTCAGGATCAGCTCTTGCTGTGTTATCACTAGTGCAAGACAGAAACAGGTGCTAGCAGAAACCCCTCAGCATACTGACACACATTCCCACATTTTCTTGCTAAAAACAGGAAACCTCCAGGAAAAAAATAATTCAATGATACTAGCTGATTTGGGCTGCCTGTATTGATTGATAACAGTGTCTGCAAATGGTGATATAGCAGAAACACAGAATAGCTTCCATAGTGCCATTGTCTTTGTGTTACCAGTGGAGGATGTTTAGGGTAAATATACCAGGAGCATCGGTGTTGTAGTGCTTTCAGGTAACCGCTGTTTTTCCATGCAGTCCAACTTCTGGAGGTTGTCTATGAACTTTAATAAGGCTAAGAAAATCCAATACTAATCTGTATATACAATTCCAACTTTGATGTAACATCTTTGTTTTGAGTTGCACAGATTCTACAGAACTACTTTTATTCTTCTTGACCTGTTCAGTAATGTTTAAGAGTGTCTCCATATTTCATGTCATGTTAATTGTCTATTCATATTAATCAGAGCTGTATTGACCTTTGCTCATAGTAATCTCCCATCCTAATTAAACTCATGGTTTAATGAATCCTAATTCATTAGTAAACTATAATGACTTGACATTCACAGGCTTCCAAAGGCCTATAATAAAACCAAATTCAGTTTAGAAATACATTTTAAATATCTTAGTATAATTATAAAATGCCAATAGAGAGTTACATTGGTAATATTCGTTACTGCCTTGTTTTGTTTGCAGAGTTCCTTCCCTCCTGTCTGGCCCACTTGCAGGACACCACTGTATTTTTCTCTTGGAGGTAAAGAGCACATGGCCTTGTTGTTGGTTACTCCAAGTAGTGCTCTGACAGAAGGACAAGCTGGAATTTCTCCATGTGTAAATTAGGTTTAGGCTACTCTTCCAGCTTCCTAGCCTCAACTGGCTCATACACCTTAGTCCCAAAAGCATTCTTAAAAAAAAAAGTCTTCTTTCATTTTTATTTTTTTCAAATATTTTGTTTTCATCAAAAAAAAAAAAAATCCCAAGGATCTTTTAAGAGAAGGACAAGAAAACGTGTTTCATCATTTCAAACAGGGCTAATATTTAGCTTTTTTTGTGTTCTCTGCAGCCAAATATCTATTCCCTACAAGAAAAGTACAATTTATATCTATATTTAAACCTACTCATTCTGCTATTTCTTTCTCTGCTACTAGATCATCTCCCTATAAGCTTCCTCATTACAGCATGTTGTAATAGAAGTTAATATCAAAGAAGAAAATAATAATTTTATGATAGAAGATAATAATCTTCTGTATGTTATTGCAGACTTATTTGTGGCCATAGTCTGAATCAACTAAACTTGCTGAGTGGGAGGAAGTGAGTTGGTTGTTGAGTGTATGTCAGAATTTAGGAAGGATTATCTGTCAGGGGGAAAGAAGAATGTCTGGAATACTACAGTTTATCCTCTGCTTTATTCTATTGTATTTTTTCAAGCTGGAATACAACACAGGTTATTTATATCAGTGCAATAGTTTGAAGAATGAGAACTTCTGTAAAGGTACCAAATGTTTTTTTAAGGCCAGGGCAACATGACATCAACAAATAAGAAAATAAAACAAGTATTTTCCTTACCTTTTTAGGATCTGACACATTGTTAATATAAATAGTGTAGACCCCACTTTTGTTAAAACCAGATTGGTATACATCTGCACAGTCTCTGAAAGGCTTTTCTTCCTCCTTTTTTGCATTCTTAAGTAAAACTGCAAAAGAGAAAAATATGATAACATAAGTTATCATATCATCATATTACGATAATATTTTATTATCATATATGATAATATTATCATATTATCATATTATCATAAGTTATCATAAGTTATCAGCAATCTTAAGCATTTCTGTATCAAAGAGACTCACGTTTGCACATTGCATTCCTTTTAAACTTGCACAGTAATAACTATACTGTGGTCCTTCTACAGTCAATGTATTTGTTAAATTCTGTTAAAGAACTACTATGAAACTTTCAGACAGATGGCAGAGGAGGCACCAGCAGAAGTCTGTCACAATGCAAATAGCTAAACAGAGCATCCTGTCTATAGAGAGATGAACACAGTGGATTCCTTCTGAGTGCAAAGGTCTGTGGAGCTGCAAGTGTTGTGCCTGACTAAAGCTTTATCTGGGAGTTTGCCAAAGAACGCCCCAGCAACAGCATGTGGAGGTGGACAAGCATGTTCAGTGCTGTGATCCGAGACAGGCTTCACCTGAGACAGCAACACAGAACCCCAGAAGGAGAGAGCCTATGCTCTTTCTTCATGAAGTACTGCCTTTTGAGCAGCCCAGAGGCTGTGTTATTTGATTATCTGATTATCTTTTCTTTTTCTTTTTTTTTTTTTTTCAGAGAATTATTTCATTATGTTGATGTCTGCAATATACAAATTGCTAGGTACAACTTATTGGGAAAAAAAAAAAAAAAATCAATGCTACTGAAGTCCATCACATTTAGTCTTTTTATGGCCCAGAGCAGGAAAACAATTAATATTAGAACACCAGTGCAGATCTTGATCCTGCATGTTGCAGACCACATATATAGTCTAGGCTGAGAAATCAAGAGGGCAAGTTGTTTGAGGATCCCGATCTTGAGCAGACAGGAGATACCCTGTAGAAAGAGTAACATCTGAGAATGTTCCCTTCACTTTCACAAACAAAAGTAGCCTGACCCCACACGATACAGAAAGGATATGACTTCATTCCAACAACACATACTTTAAGCACATCAGTATTCCCATGGAAATCCATCAGTCTACTCAGATTCTTAAAGTTAAACATGTCCTTAAGTGTTGTGCAGGGCTCAGGCCAGCACTTCATTAATCCTACAATAAGGAAACAACATTTAAGTCCTACACACACACTCATTGTCTGGTGAAAACTTTTTTTTTTTTTTTTTTTTTGGCTTGAAAGTGTGACTTATAGATACAAAAGGGACTACGCCTTATTCACTCTCAATGAAGTGGCCCATACTGAAAATTTGGCGCTTAATGATAATGGTGTGCAAAAGAGCAACAGCCTTGCACAGCATGTGGGACCATCTGGGCCATAAGCTGGTATGCAGCAATGCCAAAGCTTTGCAGCTTGATATACTATCTCACCTTTGAACACTTCAAAGCAAAATATTAGCATGGAAAATTACTGCAAGATGAAATGACATTAATAACATTACACAGATGGGGAAATTGAGGAAAAGGTTATATGTTTTGCTTCAGTGGTTTTGTGAAAAAGCAAAAATGGAAAAACAGTGAGATCCATTCTTGAACTGTAAGATTACCCTGTTCTCCAGGTACAGAAAAACAAAAGGCTCTTACCATACATATGCTGTGTTTATTGTTTTTATCCAACACTGTCAATAAAAATAAAAACTGATTCACATACTAAAGTGAACTTTAATTAGAAAATCAACTTCTTTGAGACTTGGCTGTATTTGTAAAAGAAAGTTAGTGCTGGCTATGCAGTAGGTGACACTCTTCCCTGTGACATGGCATTGAATGAGGTCCTCAGCAAGGCAAACAACAACAGTGAACTCTCGAAGGTGCTATTTTTTAGATAAGACATAAAACTGAGGCCTTTATGATTTGTGTTAATTAAAGATTTCACAGTACTTTTCTGTAAGCAGATGGCATTAGCATTAGTGGCCAAAGTCCAGCTTGAATAATTACTTGGGGCTGGAGCCAAAGCCTTGAGGAGTTAAAGCAAAGCCTCTCACTAATTTCAGGGCGCTTTAAATTAAATCCATTCTTTCTAGCCTGAATTTCTCTAATACTGTTGTTTCAACTGCAGACATGAGTTTCTCTTGTCTAAAAATGTATTTAGTTGTGCAGGGGCAGTCTTCCTTCAGTCTTAAAAGTACTTACATTTTAATATCTGTAATATACGTAAAAGACCAATTTACCTCTTTTTTACCTCATTTTACCATTACATACACATTGCAAAACAATTGGAAATAACTACTTAAGCGTCACTCAGGGATACTGAAATTTGATTTATTTTTTTTTTTTTTATTGAAAGTTAGACAAAAAAATCATGATTATCTCCCAAAGCTAGTATCATCTGACTTTTAAATCAGGTAAGATTTTAATTTCAGATGAATTAGAAGTAGATTTGAAAAATGATATTCTAAGGAGATTCATATCTAGCTAACATATTTAGAAATACAACTTTTTATTTTGCTTAGAGACTAGAAATAAATAAAAAAGTAAATAAATAAATAAATAAATAAATAAGCCTGCTGTTGTAATCAGAGAGGAAAGTGACAAGGACAGATAAATGCCCTGTATATGCCCAGATCCTTCTGTCCTCCCAGTATCAGCCAGCTGAAATACCTGATGTATTTCACACAGCAGTTGTAGTAATTTCCCAATAACCTTCTTTTGCAGCAGTGGGTGAACCAGTGTAGCCAGGAGAAGATGACTTTCTATGGGTGCCTGTCTTCCCTCCCACAAAAGTTGGTGACCTTACTGGAAGGAAAGCTCAGTCCCTTGTGAAGCTGCTGCTGCACTGTTACAGATTGTAGCACAGTATATTTAGCATGATCAGCATAAAGTTCAGTTTTCCTTAATATATCAGACTGTAATTTGCAAGAACAACCCAAAGTTATCAGAAAATTAATACCCAGGAATGTTACCGGTAATGTTCTTCCATAGTAGAATATGTTTTTTCTAAGGTTTGATATTGTTTTTCTAACTTAATATTCCATACAGTTTCCAGTCAGTTTCTCAGTTTCCAAACCACTTTTCCCTATCATTCAGGACTCCTTTTTTTTTTTTTTTTTTTTTTTTTTTTTTGACATTATGACATTACATAGACCTTGAATCCATTATACATCAAGTGAAGTTCCTGAATGTTGCACTGGCTGACATACGGTAAATGTGTAAATAAACATTAAAGGAGTAGTAAGACTAAGTAAGTAGTAAGTAGGAAGCTGTTTTAAAACAAAGCATGTAGCCATTAAATGTCTTTGTACTGCTTAAACATCTTAATTGACTTTCCAGTTTTCTAATGTTAGTTTAGCTTTTTTTCAGATACAACGCTTACACCAAAGTTTTATGTATCTGAAGAAAAAGATAAGTCTATGTCAAGCACAATAATATCACCATTTTTTAAACCTGAATGCTTAGCCAAAATCTGGAGCCCTGGAGGACTTTTTTGTTTGCCTTTTCTGGATGAATAAACTGGAGATGAAGTAAGTCATGCTCCTTTAAAGCAATGATGCCTATATGTAGAAACCTGCTTTCCTGAACATAAGAAGAATTAACAAGAGAAATACATTTCTTCCCTTGCACATTCAAAAGACTTCTGCTTAATTTTTAGTCCAATAGTTTTCTTCCAGGCTACACTAACTATGTTTCCCTACCTGCTGAATTATTTATTTCAGTTATCAGTCCTTTGGTTACATTTGTTTTTCTCTAAGGCCCTGGATGATGAATCAAGCCCAGGCAATACAGCAGGTACCATCTGTAAATGCCCAGAGCTCTGCCAGATGACTGCTCCCATGTAGGTGCAACAGCCCTGGCAGCATGGCTGCTCTGTGGCATAACAGAAGAACAGGAACCCAAATTGATGAGGTTTGTGCTAACCCAGGAGCTGTGAACTGTCAGGGCCGAGCAGATTTTTTGCTACTAAATGGGCATTAAAATTCAGTAGGAAGCTGGGGTTGGCACCTGAGGCTGGAGCCTCTTCATTTCTCTTGGAAAGGCTTACTGAAGCTTGCAAGTGAGAGAGAGAGCTGTGACACACAACCCCCTCTTCCCAAAATGATAGCCAGAGAAGTTCCATCACTGGTTGTTAGCTCTGATTTCATGCCTGATAATAAGTCACCAACTAACTAGTAAGAGCAACTAGCTCCTGAATTATTTAGTAATCTAAAGTCATCCACTAGGAACACAAAACATTTTTTTTCTAGCTATATGAAAATTATCTAATCTGATCTCTACCAGAAAAAAGTATTTCAAAATTATTATTATTTTTTAAATTTCCGATTATTGTTAAGAAAATGAAGTTGTTATCTCACCACTTTCAAGTCTGTCAGATATTTAATGAAAGAACATTGTGGTTTGTCTGTAAGAAATATCACACTGCAGTTCATTATGTTGACTGAATCAATAAAAACATGCTCATATTACTAAATTGTTTAAAGACCGAACTGCCATATTTGTGAAATCAGTTGAGTCTTATGTCCTCTAGCAATACTGCCAGTAAATGAAAGGCAGATGTTGTTTTTTTTTTCATTATGGTGACTTAGAGAGATATGCAGAGATTTCTGTAGTGTCTTAGTTAATTATTATATGTTAATAATTTAAATGTTTTATTTACATAAATCTAATTTTCTTATAGGACTCAATAGTCACTATACATACCAAAAGACACTTAAAAAAATAAAATTCTTGTGCTTTTGAAGCTTAGAAAGAGAAGTCTTTCTCCAGCATCTTATTGGCAAGTATAACCAATCCAAATTCTAGCTGCTGTATCAGAAGTATCTGAGGTGAAAATTTCTGTCCCCAGATGAAGAGCTTCTAAAAATGAAAAAAGGTGTGTTTGTAAACTGATGTCTTTTTACCTACAGCTGCAGCATTCCAGATCAGGGTCATTCAAGGACTACAAAATGGCAGTTTCTGTCTGTAACCAGACTGCAGACCAAGTTTGCCTTAATCTTGTCATGGTTCTAGACATGTGGTGAGGAATGCTACACTTCTGTAAGATATCCCATATCTCTGACCTCTTTTCCAGCCATTTGGGTGCAGCTGCTGTGTACCACCACAGTTCCAGTTACAATGGCAAATAATGCCTGGCTTGCAAAGCATCAAATCAGGAGCAGTTTGCTAATGCTATCAGAAGGATGTCAGTCAAATATCCCCAGTGTGGAAGCCTGGAACATGGCCCACACATGTATATATGTTCCCAGAGTTAGCAGCAGGAGCCACAAACAGGGCTGACAGAGAAAGGGTGAAGATTATTTTTGTTTTGAGGAGGAAAAATATGGACAGTTAAAGTCACTCAGTTTGTGCTGATTTACAGCCAGAGGTATAGTGTAGTCTGTTGTTTCAGTGGCCTAGTCTATCATACACCATCCTCTGCTTGAGAACAAACATTAAACTGCAACCTAATCGCTGGTAGTGATGTCCAACTATCCTCTGAAACAGACAACCCTGTGATAATACAGCTTACAGTTCTGCAGTCTATTGCAAATGTTCCATGCACCAGAGGGAAATGCATGAAACTGGAGGTGCTTAAACTCAGATTTGCTCTTCAAGTGTTGCCTACAAATTAAAATGAGAGCATGCTTGTGTCCCTGTCAAAAAGGATTTGAAAAGTGCGTTTTCTAGAGTCTAGTCTATTCAGATACATAACATATACTATGTTTTATTCTCCTAAAACTATTTTAAAGTTGCTGATGTTACCCTATCTGGACAATGTGAAAAAAAAATAAAATAATATATATATATATATATTAGAAAACTTAGGTTCCTCTTCTCCGAAATTAAATATACTGCAGTTATTTATATAGATAGAACATCAGGAGTTTATATTTCTTTTTATGCATTCAGCTAGCTAAGTAAAAGTTTAAAAGCAAATTTACATGTACAAAGTACCCAGTATAAATTATTATAGAGAAAGACATACTACAATCATCTGCTACAAAACTTACTCAAAGGTCTATATTGTACCATATTAACACAAGTCTGAGTATCATCATCATAAAAAAAAGAAAAATTAATTAATAAGTTTCTTCTGGTTGTCTGGGAGTCCAGCAGTCTTTTCCAACAAGTCATTTTGTGTGCATGCTTGTGTGCACACATCTGTTTATTGGGGAGTTGGGAGAAAGTTTAGGACTGGAGTTTGGATATATACGTTCCTTCCAGTGAAGTATTCATTCATTCACCAAAGTGCTTTTAAAAGTAATATTTCTTTGTGAGATTGCTCTGAATCTGGAAAAAGAGTTGGCCAAAGGAATATTGGAGAAAAAAAAAAAAAAGTTCATGTCGACATACTGGAATAAAGTATTTCTGTTCTGGGAACTAGACTATACAGATTTTCATGACTAAGGGAAGAAAAAAATCACATTCCACTGCTTGAAGCTCTTTCTTTTTAATTTGCGTCTACCCTAAAGCTATTGCTACAAAATCAAGTTTATAGATTATAAATTTGTGGATTATATATTGTTTATAAAACTATTCTGTCCAGGCTCCTAATAACGTCAGATGAGTTATGAGAGTTGCTGTGCTAGCATTGCAGATCCAACCTACCCATCATCCTGTCTCCAGCAAGAGGCCCTAAAAGTCATGGAGCTTCCTCACCAGCCTGCCCCCAGGCCTGGCCAGCCCAGCCAGCTCTGTTTCTTTCAGCAGAAGAGAACTCAACAAGGGAGCCTTTGTGCATTGTTCCCATGTGCACAGAGGACATCACTGAGCTCCACCATCTCTTGGATTCTTCCAGGGATCTGTGGATTTTGTTGAGGTGACATCAATGGTGCCCCGTTCCAGTTCCTTCCCTGGACATTTTTGATCTTTTAACCCTGTGGTCTTCCGTTTTCTTATTATAATTACCTTTTAATTACCTGCAATACCTATTACATACCCTTATAATTACCCATTTTCTCCTTATTTTCAATTTCCTTTAGGTCTTTCCCTCTCCAGGAAGGCCTTAAGGTTTTGCAAGGGCTAATCTAACACCTAGCCCCAAAAGGAGACTTCAGTAAGAATAGATGACTGGGGAGGAGGATAAAAGCAGGAAAGCATTTCCAGGAATTACAGCATAGGATCATCCTCTGGCAGATATAATATCCCTATATTTAATAAACTTCAGATGAATTTTCTTCCATGAATTTCAACACCTATCGTTTCTATATTTTCCTTCATTCTTCTTACTGCCTGGAGCAGCTCTAATATACTTATTGGACTCCATATCCTTCGTCATCTTTTTTTTTTTTTTTCAGCTTTTTTTTTTTTTTTTTTTTGAGACATAGGGTCCGACAGTTACACAGCATTTTATCACATTACGAAATATACAGTAGTACATTTTTTTTTTCTGATTTCCTTTCTGTTTCTTCTTAGTAACTTATACAATACTATTTTCATTTCAACCATTAACAGGCAAGAAGCTCATCCTGTGTTTTTCATTCAAGATTTACTCGGGAGTTTACCTTGATCTTACATGGCTATTTAAGCCGGGAGAAAGCAGAACTCTAGAACTCCTTCCTCAGGCTCACACATCTGCTGAATAATTAGGTTGGGAAATGCTGGCCTTAGTGTAAGTTTTCAGAGTTTATGACAGTATAAGTAAACATCTTCTTTTATGTCTAAAGGAGATTATTACCCAGAATCAAAAAGCAGGATGTCATTTAAAGATGTGGTGTTGCTCTTCCTGTGCTGTTGGTTGTAGACTGTCTCCATAGCCATGGAGTGAATCAGCTTAGACAAGATCTGGCAGAATGTTTGTTTTTTGTTTGCTTGTTTATTTGTTGTGGCGGCATCATGATTTCCAGAAAATCTGGGGGGGTTGTTTGATTGTGTTCACAGAATCATCTAAGTTGGAATAGACCTCCAAGACCACCTAGTATAACCTCTGACCTAACACTAACAAGTCCTCCACTAAACAATATCACTAAGCTTTACATCTAAATGTCTTTTAAAGACCTCCAGGGATGGTGACTCAACCACTTCCCTGGGCAGCCCATTCCAATGCCTAACAACCCTTTCGGTAAAGAGTGTTGTACTATTTTATTTTATTTTATTATTTTATTTTATTATTTTATTTTATTTTATTTTTAAACAGGTGTATAATTCCATTGGAAAAGCTCAATTAATTTGACTTATCCTGTGAGCCTACAATCACTAAATTGGAAGGATAAGTGGAAGTATTTTGTTTCCGAGGAGCAACAACAAAAGTAAAAATAGCCTTCTTGCCACCAGTCCCTAGCCCTTCATACATACCACTTATTGCATGTGGGAGGCGCAAATGAATGCATGAAACTTTTTTAATACAACAGAGCAAAACTACCAGGCCATGCTGAAATGCATCAAGCAAGGCTAAGTAGATTCTGCCAGCATAGGAACTAGTGCAGTCTCAGATTCATTATGAATGCTAAGGTTTATTATATACTAGAATTTCAGATCCACTTCTTTGGGGGGAGGGGAAAAGAGAAAAGGTGTAGCAAATTAGTTGCATCACATTAACATTAACAGAAAAGTTTTAACAATGAATGGAATATTATATTTGTTTTTTCCCCCTCTAAGAGTCTGAAGTAAGAAAGGCAAATAATAGCAGAGCAAGAGCACTCAAGCTATCCAAGTACTTATTAAATAAATCACTTAAAGCAGAATTTCCCTCCTGTAGTGCTGCAGGAATTGACTAAGTCTTGGAAAATGATGTTAACATAGTGAGCTTTCACCCTCTCCTGGGCATAATTATTTACTACCTAATAAATTATCAACGGTTATCAAGTTTGTTTCCCAATAAATCCAGCCTTAGTGACTGGTAACAACAATAATACTTCGATTCACTGTGCATTTGAAGGGCATCGCTTAGGAATACCATAAAGTGGTCCTCATTAGTGAGCTGAAATAGAATGCCTTATGGCCCATTTACAAAGAGATAAAGACGCTTAATTATCCAGCTGCAATATAGTTCCTTAATAGTTTCTGCTTGAGACAGCAATTTTGTGAGTATCCAGCCATTTACTGAGAGATGAGAACTAAAGAAGTCTTTCACAAACTGCTACAAGAGAGATTAAGCCACTGGCTTTGTTTAATATCTCTAGTGTCCATATTTCTTTAATTGATTTATATTTTTCCACACAGGCACCCTAATGTGCATTTAGTGTTTCCAGCTGAATCATGGTATTCTTAAAAAGAAATTTTTCATTAACAAGCCATTTGGTTGACACCAGCAGTGTTGTTGGCTGGTTCATATATGCTGATATCCCCTCTAGTATCTTTTGTGTAAGTGAGTAATACAATTTTCATGAAGACGAGTGAAGGGGGATTTAGGGACTGAGATATGCGGTAGGAATGAGAGTAGGTAAGTGATTTCAATATTAGCAATCAAAAACTGAAATGCAAAAACATATACACAAAGTGTTATTTTTTTTTCAGCAGTAATAAATACTGACTTCTTGCTGTCACCATCAGCAACCTAATAGGGATAAAATACAGGAATCCCAAATCTGTTTTGAAGAGTTCAAATATTTTCCCGCTGGCAGAAATTTTAAACGATGTACATTTAAATTAACTTATTTAAATATCGTATCTCTGTTAAACCACAGTCTGACTTGATTGTTACTTTGCCGTATTTTATTATATAGTGTAAATTGAAAATAAAGTTATGCTTGCCTGAACAAGATATAAAAAATAAAAAAAAAATAAAATTAATAAATAAAATAAAATAAATTAAAATTAAAACTAAAAATAATAAATAAAATAAAATAAAACATTATGATTTCGAATATGATTGTTTCTTTAGTTTTAGAAAACAGCAATTATAAAATTAATTTGTCCCAATGTAGACATTGATTGTATACATAGCAGCACTACTCTTTTCACTCTTTAAAGGCAATAGAGAGAAAAAGGTACTTTGAGTTGCAATTCACCTCAACCTAAGACAATACATTTGAAAAAAAAGTCCTTTGCTGATTCTAGAGGAAGTCTAGACCAGATCTCTACATCTACACTGTTAATGTTAGGTGAGTCAGGCAAAACTGATTCCTTAAAACTATTAAGCTTTCTGGGCATCTGAAAAATGTGTATGAACATAGAAAGTCTCCAAGGGGAATGGGAAGTCTGTAGCACATGAAAAACAAAAACAACAACAAAAAAAAACACTGCTGATGTGTATGTTTAACTGAACACTTACACAACTGTACAAAGGCAACCCAGCATCCAGCTGTAGCACTGCAGTGCTTCTATCATGTGCTCAGCTAGATTCAGCTACAGCAAGGTTAAGGAGGACACCTCTTCCATGCCACTAAGTGCAAAATTAAGACTCAGTATTTCTGCACAGATTTCACAATACAGATTTCACAAATAGAGGCAATTCAAAAAGTGGCATGCATCTGTAATAGTGACAAGAGCTTTGTGAATTATGGGCAGAAATTTTTTCTTATAATAATCTTCTTCTATTTTCAGAGTAGAATAGAACAGTTCAGTTAGAAAGGATCTTCAGAGATCATGCAGTCCAACTGCCTGATCACTTCAGGGCTAACTAAAAGTTAAAGCATATCAACGAAGGCATCTCCAAAAGGCTCTTAAACACTGACAGGCACGAGCCACTCTAGGAAGCCTGTCCCATTGTTTGAGTACCCTCACAGTAAAAATATTTTTCTCTACTTCCAGTCTGAACCTCCCCTAGTGCAGCTTTGTGTTGTTCCATTGCGTCCTGTCGTTAATTACCAGGTCTGGCACCTTCCTCTCCACTTCCCCTCCTCAGAAAGTTGTAGAGGCTAAATGTGTTTCTGCTATTGCTTTCAGATGTCTTTAAAACATACTATCACTTGCCCATAGAATCTCTAAAGCAGGAAGAAGTAGAGGGAAACTGAGCAGATGCATATTTCTGTATTCTTGGACAAACATATTGTCAATCTTAGCTGTAGCTATCTGTCTTGTCACCTTTGAGAAACAATGTAGGGCTTAATGACAAAATTAGGTAACTGTGTTCAGATTCAGGTGTGGCTGCTCCAACTTTGTCAAGCCTGTTTAACTGTGTTTTTAATTCATAAAGTCATAGAATCATAGAATGGTTTGGGTTGGAAGGGACCTTTAAGATCATCTAGTTCCAACCACCCTGCCGTGGGCAGGGACACTTCCCACAAGACCAGTTTGCTCAAAGCCCCATCCAACCTGGCCTTGAACTCTTCCAGGGATGGGACATTCACAGCTCTTCACTGGCAACTTGTGCCTGTGTTTAGTTCTTTCCTATATCTAATCTAAATCTACCCTCTTTTCATTTAAAGCCATTCCCCTCGGCTTGCCATTCCAATCCCTGACAAAGAGTCCTTGAAAAAGAGTGCAGGAAAGGCACTAGAAGGCCGTTATAAGGTCTCCCCAGAGCCTTCTCTTCTCCAGGCTGAATCTCAGCCCATAGGAGGCTCCAGCCCCCTCATCATCCTTGTGGCCCTCCTCTGGACTCATTTTAATACTTCTGTGTCCTAGTGCTGGGGGCTACAGAGCTGAATGCAGGGCTCCAGGTGGGGTCTCACAAGAGCGGAGTAGAGAGGGAGAATTACCTCCCTCACCCTGCTTCTATTCATGCAGCCCAAGATATGATTGGCTTTCTGTGCTGCAAATACATTATTAATTAGTGTTAAGAAAAAATAAAATAAAATGATTCAAAATTCACAGTGTCTTTTTTTTTTTTTTTTTTTTTTTTTTTTTTTTTTATTGCATTGCAGTATGTTATAATACCCTGGTAATACAAAATTTAAACTATCTGAAGTGACTGATATGCCATATGCAAGGTTCCTGCCTGGTGAGTTATGCTGCATCATGCTGGAAAACAAAAACAAACAAACAAAACCAACAATGTTAAGGAAGAAGTACAAGAAGCAGACAAGTGCTTAAGGAATGAAAAGAGATTGCTAGAGAAATGGTTACCTCAGAATATATCTCAAATGAATACCAGTATTATTTTCTGTGTGCACATAAAACAAAGAACTTTACATGTAATTTTCTACACTATCATCTAATGTGTTAAATAGTCTAGTTACTGTACTCCAATATATAAATGAATGAGTATAATACAGAAAAATTGCTTTGCTGAACACAGTTCAAATATTAAGATTTAAAATATTCTTTCAGAACACCTGAATCTGTAATTCTATTTTGGGATTCTGACTAGGATTTTTTTTCCCTCTCTCTCTGTTTTTAAAATACTGGCTTGTATTATATAAAATGTCTTTGAAGTCTTGCTAATGAAGTAGACCAGCATCTCTGCTGGGGTAATTTTCCTAATGTCAATGGAGTTTCCCCTGTGTCTGTAACCTTCAGGTCATTCCTTTGATGTTCTCATTCTATTCTCACTCTGTTCATTTCAGCATAAATTTTAACATTATAACAACCATACTCTAAGAAATGGAATAGACTACTTACAGTATAATGTCTTGAGTAAATTAATTGCTATGTCTTTTTAAAGTATGTATTCTATGAATACATTTTTGAACATACTTCTATTCATATGTAGAATTTTCTAAAATATGAAAGCTACCCATAACCCAGGAGATTTGAACCTTTTTAGAAACGTCAGACTTACTAACAAAGTTGTTTACTTCATGAACTCAACAGGCACTTCTGGGGAGGTAAATTCCTAGCATATATGTGTATTATTTTGAGAACTAAGCTTACCTTCTTGTTTGCATTCAGGAGGAAGCTAATGCTTCATTTCTCTCCTACTAGGAGGTCACAAAACCAGACATTCATGACAAAAATTTTTGTATTGTTCCATTACTCTGCTGAAGTATACAAGTTTAGACCAAATGTTTTAACAAGCTATGTTATTATGCAATCTGACAGACAATACAAAACAACCTGTGAGAAGGACAGTAAGTGTATGATTAAATATATTTCCCCACTGAAATTTTAAATTTCCTTATGCTGTGGGTAGGAGCACTGGGGCAACTCTTAAGTTATGCAAATGCATATTAACACAGTGGACATGCTATATCAAGTTTCTTCTACTGGCCAAAAAAAAAAAAAAAAAAAAAAAAAAAAAATTGTATTTGAAAATACATGTGACTTTAGCCTGAGTGCATTTTGTGACCCTTGGCTTTAAACATAATTTCCCACTGGACCAATTAAATTTCTGAATTACTTAGTTTGAACTTGTGTATGCTTCTTTGATGATCATGTTATCTGTTGCTTAAAACAATTTGTAATGCATTCCTTGCAATTTTTTGAGTCATATTTTTATGACTGTCTAAGCAGCACTATATACACTTTTCACAAGTAATTTTTCTGATGTGGAAGCTTAGAAAGTCTGTCATGTACTATTTACTGTGTTAGAAGTTTATTATTTGATGATGACAGCAATGTGCCAAAGTCAATAGAAATTTTATTTTTCATATTTTGAAGTACTTCATGTAATACTAGTCATTAGTGAGGGAAATGTCAATTTGATTGGAGTTCTTAAAATTCTAGACCTTTATATGCAATCCCAAACAGTATTTTCATCCAGAGAACTGCACAATCTCAGAAGGAATAGAAACAAGGAGGCTATTGATGAGCAAATGTTTAGTTTACCCATTCATGTTTACAAGACCAAAATTGTTTATGCATTTTCAGACAAATAATCCTCAAAGCAGTATGAGGAATGAACAGTTTTAAGAAAATAATCACAAAAATTTGGATGACTTTTGAATAGAATGTAGTCTCTGTACTACTCTTGTTATCTTCTATAGGTAAAGAACTTCTGCAACCTTGGAGGTCGACATTATCTCTGAGGTTATTAATTAAGCCTTCAACTCAACATTTCTATTTCTTTATTCTTTTGGGGAGAAGTAAATATTTCAGGCATTTGTCTATATTTTAATTTGCAGATTGCTTAATTTCTAAAAAGTTTAATTTTCTAACATACCAAACAATTGTTTCAATGGGAAGGCTAGTGTCTGAAAACACATCTTTTTTTAAGAAATTCTATTTTAGAAATTTATTGACAGCCTGCCAAGATTGTTGTCCCTGCCTAAAAAGTACATAAACAATGTGACATATCTATTTAGCCATAGAAACATGGCTAAATGAAGACAAGTGAGTCCCCATAGTATGCTGAATATGTTTGACGCTCTGTAGGCTTTGTGACTTTTAATAGTTTCTATTTTTATGGATTGCATGCAACTGAAATCCTAGAATCACTCACAATAGAAGAGAGGTGGGTGATATTTTGGAAACTGAACTCACAAAAAATTCACGTTTGACAGGTGGCCCCCATCTCAAAATCAGTCTGTTCCAAAACTGACACTGAAAGTAGGATCTGGATTTTGTCTTTTGGTCAATCTACATTTTTAAATTTTATCCTCTGTCTTTTAATTAGTTTTTTAATTATTATAATTATTTTTCTCTCTTCCTCATTTGCCTTTATGTACTTCAGAAATCCTCCTAACATTTTTCTAGCCATGGTTGATGTACCAAAGTAGATTATACTGTAGGGTTGTCATCCAGCAGTAGGGACTATGTTTCAGCTTCTCAGAGTTTAAAGCTAAACTAAAGGAGTTTCTGGTCAGCCTTGTATCTCCACACTGGTAAGCTAAATTCATCACAGACTTCTAGCAGGTAGAATTCTAAACGTGTTTCTACTTATTTAAATTAATATAAAAATAGATTTTATGATACAATGATGTCATTACTGGAATAAATTTATCTCACATTTTGTAATGAAAAAACAATGATTATCACCAGCTCAATTTCAAAAGTCATTCAGCTCTATCATTATTTAATAATAATAATTAAAAAGAAAATCAGTTCCATGTATTGGGAAAGTCTGAATACTATGACTTATGCAAAGGAAAACATAATTTTGTTGTCTGTGACATTTATTTAGGGTGAGATTTTTAGGTTTCTTGATACTAATAATGGTTTTTAAAGTATATACACATACAAGTAAAATATACAGACCTCCACTTTTATGGTTGAAAATCCAACAAAGGTACTTAAAGGCATTCATAAAATACTGCTGGGTTTAGCCACATTTTACAATTCCTCTCAGCTCCTGTTTTCATCCTTGGTAAGTTACTCATCTTTGACAGTCTGTCTTTTTAGACTTGATGCCTTGCTTAGGTCACAATTCCTTTCAAAGATGAGTGTCACCAGTTAAAAACCGGAAGTTTTTAAGGCTTTAACAAAAGCCCATCTTTCATGGGTTCTTCTGCTTTTTAATAATTCAAAAACGTTCATCAGTCACAATGATATCTAGCAACCAATAGTTTAAGTATTATCTTTTATCAATGGAAAATCTCAGTGTTATTGGCTGTCTCTCTTTTCTCTAGCATTAGTTATTTTGTATGTTTACATAACAGCATCCTACATACTTTCTTTCTCATCCAATAGTTCTGTTTTTTACGTCTCTCTCGCCTCATAAGGAAATCGTTCCAGGTCTCTAATTATTTCCATTATCCTATTCTTTTCTGGACAATTTCCATTTCTGCTATATCCCTTATGAAATTAAATGACCAATATTTAACACAATGTAAGACAGAAGTGGTGTCACTGATTTATGTATCACATTTTGCTATCCTCTATCTCCCAATAAATACCGATTCTTACAGAATATTTGATGTGTTGAACATTAGTGCACATGTAAAGACTTGTGCAAGATTAAACTTCATATTTTTTCTGAGAATCCAGAGTAGCTTCAGTTGTATTTCCCACACAAATTCTTCCATTCTCAACATATACTTGCATATACTGAAGCTGGTAGTAAGTTTTATTACAATGCTTTATTATTTTGCCTTCATTGTCCTGTACTCCAAGATAATATTATTTGAACTTAGGCTGCCTGACTTCTTCTTCAGCTGTGAATGGGCTTGCCAAAAATATTGGTTAGCTTGACTTAGGTAGGAAGAGGAAACTTTTCTGCAATTATTTCTCTTTAAATTTTATCATAAAAGTATCCAAGGAAAATTCTGACCATGGTAATTCACAAATTGTAATGGAGTCCAAAATCAAGAGTTAGAATTAGGCAAATAAAATTATATTTACGCATTTAGCTGTGCTAAGTATTTTGACTTCCACTGTTCCTCAGAAATAAAAACACTAATGACAATTCAGGTTTTCAACCACCTGAATTTGGAGCCAGAAACACAGTTTTAAAACTTTAAAACTTCTGAAATCCTCATTCAAAATCTTTATAAGAAGTAGCTGAGGAAACTAATTTTAGGAAAAATGTTAATTTTTATTTTTTTTATATATTTTTTTCATTTGAATCAAATTAAATATAATTGGAAAATCTTTTTCTAGCCCTAAAAAGAACTCGCAGTATATCTCTGTATGAAAATAATATATCTTTCATACTGATATTAATTTTAAAATACTCCTGAGCTCTATTAGAACACCCTGAACAGAACATTGCCAGGTTTCTTTGCCAAAAGACCGCAAAACATAATAAAGGGTTTGCATTGCATCACTATGTTTCTCTACTGATATGAGAACAGCCCTACTATGAAGGATTTTATTTACTTCAGAATGCTGGGGAACTGTATAATAGAATAAGCAGAAGGGAATATTTAGAATGGACATCAGGAGAAAAAAAGGAGGAAAAAAAAAAAAAACACGGAAAAAAAAAACACACAACAACGTATTCTATCAACATGGGTCCATACATGAAACACTTCCAAAGGAAGGAGATGTAATCCCCGTCACTGGAACTCTTCAGATTTAAGCCACACAAGTTGCATGGGAATATACGGTAGAGAGCAAACCCACACTGACTTTAGCTGAATAGTGTGAATGATAAAATATGTCCTTATGTCTTTTAAAACAAATAATGAATAACAATGCAGGTGAAAAGTATTATTATATTTTTTAAAAATTTAAAATCATTAATAGCACTTAGAGCTCTAACATTACAATGAGCAAATGTGCTTCATAGAGTGCTTGGTACGGTTTTACATAGACCTCTGTCATCCACACTCCCAAAATGACTGGCAGAACTTATATGTTTATGGTTTCTCTCCATGTTTATTCTGTATCTTCTGTTAGAAGGGTTTTGATGGCCTCTTCCCAGATGTATCTCAGTTTTTTTCCTTGACTTTCTTCTCTATTTTTAACCCTCTACATGGCATATCAGGAACAGCATTTAATACCCTTTTAGCTGTTAATCTTAGCCTTTCCTCTTATATTCTCCCTTACACCTCTTCTTCTCTCTATTCTGTTTAACTTTGCCCTTTTTTTTTTTTTTTTTTTTTTGTAGGTATTGAATTGTTTTTTGTTTTCTGTTTGTTTGTTTGTTTGTTCAGTGTCCTGTTTCCATCCCTCACAGTAATCTCCATTCATCATTTATCCCTTTCTTCCATTTCCTTTAGTCCTGATGAACGGAATGTCTTTCCTGAGACAAATGAGAAAAGTCTTTTTCATTTGAAAACTAAAATCCTACCTGAATTTATTTCTCAGTGTCTATAAGAAATGTGTTTACTAACAAAAGGAGACTTGAGGAGAATTGTCCTAGATGACTCGTCAACCCATTCTTTCAAAAAGATGTTATTTCTAAAAACACATAAAAACATGTGTTTTTAGTGTGCCTTACATACTCAGAAACAAAACCAACAAAATCAAGCAAGGCAGAAGGAAGAAATATGATCCCTTATTTTAAATAAAAACTAATTCAATAGAACAAATTTATTTTTTGAATGGCTACAGCATCATATATGCCTGCATCCGAGTACACCAAGTTCAAAACACATATACATGTATAGAATTTTAGGTTACTTTCCTTCATTTAGCATCCTTTTCTCTCCAGTGACTGTAAAGGAAGTTTAGAGTAAATTAGATATAGAAACCTATGAATTTAACACCCACAGTTGGTCAGATTACTTCCAGCAGGAGGCAGATGCTCAGAGGGACAAATCAGTATTGCTAATGTGAAGCCAATGCAATTGTGGCTAACATCAGCTAAGGCCATGGTATAGTAACTCAATGATATTAAATTTAGAAAAACAAATATGAATGTTAGCAAAAGGGTTGGCCTCAGCACTGTCTGAATCTTATTTGATTTGTGGATTCTCATCAGATTTGTGCATTCTCAGTTATAATCATAGAATCATAGAAGTATTTTGGTTGCAGAAGACCCATACAATGATCAAGGCTAGCCATCATATAACACTCCCAAGCCCACCAATAAAAATGTGCCTAAGTGCCACAACCACATGTCTCTTAAGTACCTCCATGTCCTTTCCTTTTTGGAATAAGCTCATTTAGTTCTACCATTCCAAAAATATGGCCCTAGAGAAGACATTTTCTAGTACGCGTAACGCTTTATAATTCAGCTTTCTTACCTCCTTCCTTGGAACAGAGGGTGATTAGCGTATGAACTGTATCCATCAATTCAATCTGCTGCTTCTGCAGGACACTGTTATTTGTTGTTGCCTTGTTCAACTGTTTCTCTAGTTCCTGGATTACGTAGCTTTGTCGAGTGACCAAATTTTGTAGATTCTCTTTTTCCTCCTTTAAAGTATCCAGCTCCTCTTTATGCCTTTCCTCCATTTCTAAAATTTTGTGCTCAAGTAAACTAAAATGAAATAAAACAAATTAGCTGATATTATTTCATGCCAACATATTTATTAATACAGAAAACAATGATACTTTATTTTCACCATAGAATTCAGTACAAAAATTATTTATTCTAAAAATGTCACTTCTACTAATTCAGCCCATTGACTTTCTCCATCAAGCAGCCAAATATTACTGATCTCTAAGGGTCCAATTTAAGATGTTTGCATACACTAGTACTTAGAACAATGCGCATGGAGTTATACTCATCCAAGTGCATGAGCATATGACCAGTAACACATTTGTATATAACAAGTTCATGTAGAAAAGCCAAAAGTGGGCAAAGGAAGGAGAAGAAGAACAGGGCATTGAAGAAGACATTAATGGTATTATGGATGGGTCAATAAAGTAAAAGATAAATAAAAACATAAACTAAGGAACAGTTTGTGAAGGGCCTTACAACCGAATGGAAGAAGGTAAGCGTTAGGAACTGTGGAATACCACCAAAGCATATGGAACCCACAATAAAATTACCATTTGATATGCTGTGTGAAACTGGGAAATTATGGTATACCATGTGAGTGGGATCTGTTTTCACATTTCGTAGATAAAATCTGTCAACTGTGAACAATAAGTTTTTTCAGGCCAGTGCTTTGACATTGTTGTGGTGAATTGGGTTTACATGGCAAGGTTTGGGTAGCCAGAGGACTGTAGGTATGGCCTCTGTGGGCCGAGCCAGCGAGTGATGCTGGTCAGGCCTCTGGGAGAGCAGATTTAAGAAAAACTGCTGTGGAACATCAGCTGGGAGAGTGAGAAGCGAGAAGCAGCCCTGCAGCCCCCAAGGTCAGTGCAGCAGGAGGGCAGAAGGTGCTCCAGTAGAAGCAGCAGTTCCCATGCAGCCTCTAGAGAGGCCCCTGGTGGAGCAGGCTGTCCCCCTGCAGCCCATGGGTCCCATATGGAGCAGATCTCCACGCTGCAGCCCACAGAGGAGCCCCCGGTGGAGCAGGTGGATGTGCCCTGGAGGAGGCTGAGGCCCATGGAGCAGGCCCCGGGCCGGAGCTGCAGCCCGTGGAGAGGAGCCCACGCAGGAGCAGGAGGTCTGGGGGGAGTTGCCACCCATGGGGGACCCGTGCTGGAGAAGTTTGCTCCTGGGCGATGGACCCCGTGGGACAGAGCCGTGTGGGAGCAGTGCTTGAAGAGCTGCTGCCTGTGGGCAGCCCCCGCAAGCTCAGCTCAGGAAGGACGGCATCCCGTGGGACGGACCCCACAGAATCACAGAATTTCTAGGTTGGAAGAGACCTCAAGATCATCGTGTCCAACCTCTGACCTAACGCTAGCAGTCCCCACTAAACCATATCCCTAAGCTCTACATCTAAACGTCTTTTAAAGACTTCCAGGGATGGTGACTCCACCACTTCCCTGGGCAGCCTGTTCCAATGTCTAACAACCCTTTCAGTGAAGAAGTTCTTCCTAACATCCAACCTAAAACTCCCCTGGCACAACTTAAGCCCATTCCCCCTCATCCTGTCACCAGGCACGTGGGAGAATAGACCAACCCCCACCTCTCTACAGCCTCCTTTAAGGTACCTGTAAAGAGCAATAAGGTCACCCCTGAGCCTCCTTTTCTCCAGGCAAGCAGGGGCAGAGAGGGCCTGTGAAGGAGCAGCAGAGGCAAAGTGCTAGAGACTTACCTCATCCCCTGTTCCCCTGCTCAGGGGGAAGGAGATAGAATCGTGTGGATGAGGTGTTTTTAATTTGATTTTAGCTTCTCACTGCTCTACTCAGTTCTCAATAGGTAATAAGTTACATTAATCTCCCTTACACTGAGTCGGTTTTGCCCATGATGGTAACTCCCGAGTGATCTCTCTGTCCTTATCTCAACCCACAAACTTTTTTCATCCTATTTTCGCCTTCTGAGGAGGGGGAGTGAAAGAACGGCATGGTGGTGCTTAGCTGCCCATCAATATTAAACAACCACAGGTGGAAGCTTAGCAGAAAGATTTTAATAATATTAGGTAAAGAAATAAATTCATCCCCTCTGCTGCTTTCTTCTTTAAGTAATTCTACTGTATGTGCCAAAAGAGGTGTTTCTCATGCCTGTAAACCAACTGGTGATTACAAACTTCCCAACAAACCACTTCCTGTCCAAGTTAGTCTTAGATTTTATTTATTTGCACTCTCCCCCACCTTTTTTTTTTTTTTTTTTTTTTTTTTTTTACTTCTGGATAATAGATCAGTGGCAAAATGCCTGCATAATTTCAGGTCATTTAACCTAACTGAAGAATGTAATAAAATCCATATGGAGTTGTTTCTACTAGATATCACAAAGCCTTAATATGAGCTGTTACAAAAGATAACAATGCAAAGATTAAATTCAGGCCCTGGATTTGCTGTACAAGCTAGAGTAATATTATATATATATATGTATATATATATATATATTTAATTAAGGAAACTAAGCAGCAAATCTCTCTCTGAAATGTTATAAATGTGGGACTTACATTACTTTCATAGATACTGAAGAAAACATACTTTGCAAGATCAACATACCTAGTTCTGTGAAAATCACAAGTATCTGAGAAAGAGGGAATTAAAAATGAAAGGATGGGAATGGGAAACACTTTTTCTTGTTGTCAGCTTCATTCCCAAATGCAAGGGGAATCATGATATTTCAATCAAAAAGGATCATTACATAGTAACAGAAACATAACAAGATTCAGTGGGCTAGAATTTGATGATAGAAGGTCCCAATATAAAACAAAGTCGAGATATTAAAAGCAAAGATAATAAATTACTTTAACACTTTATCAGACCTGTGGCTAATTTTTTCATCACTTGAACTCTAACATTAAACACAATGCCTTTATACTCTGGATCTTTTGTGTGTGTGTGTGTGTGTGTGTGTGTGTGTGTGTGTGTGTGTGTGTAAGTCTTTGAGCTTTGTTAGACTAATTAGTGCAGTTAGCGGGAATGGATGAAAATGTTCTGATGGAATTGTTTTTAAGTCATAAAAAATTGTTCAACAAAATAAAAAGTTCAATGTGAATTTTATAATTTCAGCATTTTTATGCTGATATATTTTAATTTTTTTTTTATTTTTTTTTTTTTCCTGATACACTATAAGTTATACTAATCAACTTTGAATAGGAACAAGGTGGACCCTGGGCACAGTCTGTGATAGAATGGGTGCTAGATGTGGCCACAGCACAGTGTGACATCCTACTTACTTAATATCCTTTTATGACAATGTTACCCATCTAGTGGACAAAGGGAAAGCAGTGGATGTGAGTTTTTTGGACTTCAGTAAAGCTTTTGATACTGTCTCTCACAGTATCCTGGACAAAATCTCCAGCATACAGCTAGATATATACACAATATGATGGGTGAGCAACTGAATGGCAGGGCTCAAAGAGTTGTAGTAAATGGGGTAATAGGGTAATAGTAAATCAGGCTGCTGGCCATGCACTAATGGTGTTCCCCAAGGCTCAATTTTAGGACCAGTTCTCTTCAAAGTTTTTATCAATGACCTGGACACAGGAGTTGAGTGTAAACTAAGTTTGTAAATTACACTAAATTAGGTGGAGCCATTGAGTCTCTTGAGGATAGAGAAGCCTTACAGAGAGATCTTGATAGATTAGAGCACTAGACAACCACCAACCATATTAAACTTATTAAGAACAAGTGCTGGATTCTGCACCTGGGATGCTGTAATCTTGGATGTCTGTACAGACTGGAGGACAAGTCGCTGTGGTGGAATCTGAGAGTTTTGGCTGATGGTAGGCTCAATATGAGTCAACAATGTGCTCTGGTGTCTGAACGGGACAACAGTATTAAGTGCATCAAGCACAATATAGCTAACCAGTCAAAAGAAATGACTGCCCCACTACACTCAATGTTGGTTTAGCCTCACCTAAAATACTGTGTGCAGTGTGGGGCTCCACATTATAAGAATATAAAACTATTAGAATGTGTACAAAGGAGGTCACCAAAGACTGAAAGGTCTAGAAGGCATGATCAATTTGCTTGTCCAAATTGAAATTATTTCTATATCTGGATGATTTAATGTATAAAACTGTCTTTGACAGCCACAATATGCACGTTGTGTTATTTGTTTCCCACCATAGCCTTCTTAAGACCACAGTAAGTGAACCCATGGTGATGACAGTCTTATTTGTAGCAACACTGGCCATGTCAAGTAAGAAGGAAGAAGCTGACAATGTTTAGAGCTTCCCTGTTTGGCGTCTACAGAGACAGACAGCGAGCAGATGTTTTACAGCTTTAGCAATAATACATCCTAATATTTATGAGTGGTGTGTCAACAACATGTGGTGGAAAGATGGGAGTGTCACAGCACTTGGTTCCTTTACAGTTTTCTATGTAGATTAAAAGTCTTGTTATTATAAACTGCAAAACTAAGCTATTTTAAGGAATGCATATGCATTTGTGCAATGGTCTTTTCATATCCACAAATCTACAGCAGATAAGAGTAAGTCCTGAGGATAGGACCACTCCCTATATTCCTGGGAGAAATCTGTAACAACTGCATTTCATTTTGTTTTACTAAGAATCAGTGAGAAACCTTTGCTCAAAGCTCTAATGAACAAAAGCAAAAACTTCACATAGACTGGAGATGTTTGTACTGGCCTGTTCCAAAAGGAAGAAATCCTTAAACAGCATGAGAAAAGCTGTTCTTATAGCCTTTGACTATAATGTGGCCAGAATTCTTCATATGTATTATTGTTACATAAACACATATTGTAGCTCATTTAAATAATAAGAAGTTCTAGAAAACTAATTGATACATTTTTAACATATTGAAATCAACTACAGTGATGTTTAGATTTTTTAAATGGTTGTCAGACTACTCTATTTTCTCTGTCTTCTTTCCACATTGAATAATTTCTAACAGCCAAATAACACAAAGAATTAACTTTGCTGATTGATTTTATCAAAATTTTAAAGAGGCATTATGAAGGCAGATTCAAAGTGAAAATATTTCTACTAGTTTTCATTAACGACTGTTGCTGACATAAAAAACTTACAGAAAGCCAAAAGAAGGCTATACCAATTA
Source organism: Netta rufina (assembly GCF_964035555.1). Classification (NCBI taxonomy): domain Eukaryota; kingdom Metazoa; phylum Chordata; class Aves; order Anseriformes; family Anatidae; genus Netta; species Netta rufina. The sequence goes on from NC_140124.1 coordinate 140,074,146, forward strand.
ATCAATCTGTAAACATTGACTGAAATTGTTGTACAACATTCTTTGATAATACTTTCCAGTAAAATGGCATGGACAGTAGTGACTGTCTCTCTTTTACTGCAAATTTACTGCATAATTTTCCTATAGGTTTGAAAGCATTACAGATACAGACAGATGAAGCAGTCATGGGAACTACAATATAATACAAATAAATCACCATTTACTAGAAGAATCGTACACACACAGAAATACATGTACGGTATTATAATGCAGCCTTCAATTTGTGGGGGGCAAAATCAGGCATGTGGGGAACAGAATGAAGTTATGAAAAACAAATGTTGTTAATATGGCTAAATATTATATTATCCATTGGACAATGACTCCTTCCTTGGAGTTATTAACTAGAAGACATTTAAATACAATGAAACAACAACAAACCCCTTTAATTTTCCTTGAAAGTAACCACGTGCCACTAGCTTGTTTAGGCTGGGAATGTATTTTCAACAAATGATATCATAGAATCATTAAGGTTGGAAAAGACCTCCAAGATCATCTGGTCCAACCATCACCCTACCACCAATGTCATCCACTGAACCATGTCTCTAAGCACCATGTTCAACCTTTCCTTAAACACCCCCAGGGATGGTAACTCCGCCACCTCCCTGGGCAACCCATTCCAATGCCTGACTGCTCCTTCTGAGAAGAAATGTCTCCTAATTTCTAACCTACACTTCCCCTGGCATAATTTGAGGCTGTTCCCTCTAGTCCTATCACTAGTTACCTGTGAGAAGAGGCTGACCCCCAGCTCCTCACACCTTCCTTCCAGGCATTGTAGAGAGCAATAAGGTCTCCCCTGAGCCTCCTCTTCTCCACACTAAACGACCCCAGTTCCATCAGCCACTCCTCACAGGACTTGTGTTCCAGGCCCCTCAACAGCTTTGTAGCCTTTCTCTGGACGTGCTCCAGGACCTCAATGTCCTTCTTTAGTGAGGGGCCCAAAATTAAACACAGTACTTGAGGTGTGGCCTCAGCAGAGCCGAGTACAGTAGGACAATCACCTCCTTGGTCCTGCTGGCTACACTATTCAGTATATCAGGATACAAGCCAGGATGCCTTTGGCCTTCTTGGCCACCTGGGCACACTGCCAGCTCATGTTTGGGTGAGCATCAATCAACACCCCCCAATCCTTTTCCTCTGCACAGCTTTCCAGCTGCTCTGCCCCAGGCCTGTAGGCCTGAGGTTGTTACCCTTATAAGGTTGTTACAACCCCCCATAGGGGTTATTACCCCTATGTTGCCTTTATTAGAATATAAGCCAGTGGGATGCTTTGGTACAACTATGCTGTGTCCACCTGATACAGATAAAGCCCTCTGGTAACACTGAAGAAAACAGAAAGCTAGTACAGAAGTCAAAGAATAACTTCCAGTGAAAACTACTATCATTTTGAAAGGTGATGAAGTAGAGCATGTAGAAAGCCATCTCATAGCTCCCAGGGGAGGAAGGAAGTCTGGTTTAGACAATCTGCCTTATAAGGTACATAGTTTATTCACTAATCCATTCCAGACCATGGCAGTTTAAGATTTTTTTTTTTAATCTTTGTTTTCAGAGACTTCAGTTTAGACATGTGGGAACAGGATATAGACCAGATCTTAGAGATGGACATCTTTTGCATTAAAATAATCTTTTAAGAAATCTGGACTTATTAGAAATACAGATAAAACCATTTACTTTGTTGAGCTCTTCAATAAATAAAGACAAGGAACGTCACATTAGAAAAATTTCTTTGGCTGTACATATATGTTTTTCTTGAATTAAGTATGTATGGGAAGATAAACAGGTAGAGAACTTAAACACTTACATTTCACTACAAGAATGATAATTTTCTCATTAGGATAGCTGCTTTGCAGTTGCTTTTATATGAGTGATTTTTTCCTTGTACTGTTATTGACTTGGTACTTAAGTAGGTAGTCTTATTGGTTTAAAGACATTTGGAAAAAGAAAAAAAAAAAAAGTATCCCCATATTTCTAAAGGCCAGTGAAATATTTGGTTACTGAGACTCACTTTTTGCGATTGAAGTCACAAAAGTGAAATGGAAAAAATTGATTTATCTTTTTCAGTATATGCAACATTTGCAAATAAAACTCATATCCTCATCTTTTACACAGTCAAATGGTAATTCATCATTCTTAAGTACACACCTTAGGATACAATTGTTCTTGTACTGACCGTTAGTCTAGTTTGATTTTCTGCAAATTCAAGTTAAAACTTATGTTTAAATTTCACTTCTACTTCTTATTGCTGGAAGATCCAGAATTCATTTGACTGAATAAAAAGGAGAAATATAATGTAACAGAAAAGTTTTCACACTTGCATATTGACATAAATGGCACACAGTAAGTTAAATGCAGCTGGGTACACTGGAAAAAAAAAAAAAAAAAGACTCAAGCACTTAAGCAGAGAAATCTTTCAAGAAAAAATTAAAATAGCTTTTAAAAACCTCTTGTGGGAGAAAAAATGGCAGTGTAAAACACCACCATTTATATTACAGTGGGTGGGAACCCACAAGAATAAATTATTTATGGCATGAGAGCATTCAACAGAAACAAGATACTGGGGCAAATGTTACTCATGCTATGAAATATCTTTCACTTCAGGGGGATAAAAAGAAAAAAATTCTCCACTCTTCCCAGCAGAGGCAGGAAGTAAAGCATTTAAGGCCAAGAATAAATATATTTCTAGACCCTAGAACATGCATTGGTCCCCTGTTGATAAGCAGTGCTCATTTTATTTCAGGATAATATACAAATTACTGTAGTATATCAACAATCAGTTATTATAATATCTTACATTTCTTTCATCCAAACTCCAGTTCTTTGAAAGTGATTAGGATCTTTATTTTATGTGGAGGGAATTTTAGCACAGAAATAGAAATGATCTGCCCAAAGTACACAATCTGTTTTGATTACTTTTTGGATTATAACAGTTCCTGCACTCATTCCCACCTACTGAAAAGAAAGGCTCTTTGCAAAACGTTTATAGTCCATATAGGCAACATGGATAAAAGGAGTTCTCTAATTTATTAATTTGAAAATGATGTTATACAGAGGGATTGTTATATATATATATAATTTTGTATATCGATGTTATATATTTAAACTGCAGACAACTACTGAACACCACTATCAGGCAAACTTTAAACAATGTTTAAATTTAAGCAAGCTAAAATCATTGGCATATTCATTAACCTATTATCTCCTGTGATCTTAAAGATTTGTCCCACAGTGAAATTGACATATGCATAGTTGATTACAGGATCCTTACAAGACCAAGATTACACAGTTTTTTGTTAGGACTAGATAATGATACATTAAAATATGAATCATCAGCTGCTTTAATCATGACAATGTCCTCTCCCTAATTTTATCAGTCCCAAAGGCACAGATAGCAATGAAACCTGGAAGGTCTTTGCTAGTTTCTTCCTTCATTATAATGAAACACATATACCTATACTTATAAGAGAAACAACTGGATGTTGCTCTTTAACATACCACCTCTCCTTTTCCTCCTAAATACCAAGCTAGACCATACTATCATGACACAGATCATTTCATCATAATGTCAGTCAAGTCAAAGGTCAATGTAAGTCAAACTTAGTTGTTTACTGACATGGCTTTACACCCTGACACATTGCTAAAATAAATAATTTCAGATTAAGTACACAAACCCTCACATAAATGACTCAGTCTCTTGATGAGTCAATAAAATTTTGATGCTAAATAGATTACAACATCTAAAAATACAGTCATTTACTTAAAAACAAATCTTCGGGTCAATTCAAAATTGAAATAAAAATAAAGAAAAAGAGAAACAAACAAACAAACAAACCACCCACAAACATTTAGGGGAATTATTTAATCTTACCCCTGTTTTATAAGCTGTAAACTGCCAGTTTTCATAACCAGTAGCACTAACTGTATATTATTTTGCCAGCTTTTCAGCTAAACACATTTCTTTATAATGACATATTCTATTTGTCATTACTATGTGGTTGCTTTTTTTTTTTTTTTTTTTTTTTTTCCCTCAGCAGCTTCATGGTACTGTTAGTCTGCTTCACATATAACCCAGGGCAAAGTCATTCCACCTCAGTTCTTGCTGATTCACGTTCAGCAACAGCATTTTTGGCAAACCATCTGATCTCAGTTTAACAAATCCACTACACCCTGTGCATGTATAGGCTGCTTCAGTATCTACCTCACATATAAAGTCATTTGCTCTATTTCAGTGTCAATTATAGCATACACAGGAAATGGGAACCTTAGTTCTGGTCAGACTTACACCACAGTTACTCTTTCGAGAAGAGAGCCTCCCTGCTTAAACATGACTGTTACAGAGACAGCAATAATGTCAGCAGGTTTCTAGACAGGCAGCCACGAAAGCAGATGGCTTTATGCCACTGTATTGGGTGTCTGTGTCCAAGATTTGGACATGGGGCTTGAGGGTAGAAGTCTGATGGAGCCTATGTAGGAAGAGGCCAGGACTGCCCTTGAGGCTGGGGCTATCCTACATGTATGCCAAATACAGCCAGCGGCAGCCATTTCCACAGCAGGGCACAGATGAGCCCAGCAGTGATGCTGGTGGTTCCTCTGTAACAACATATTAGAAAGGGCAAAACCACCATATGGCAGTGAGGAGAAAATGTAGAACAAACAACCTTGCAAAAAGCATGGTCAGTGAAGAAGGAGGGGAAGAGGTGGTCCAGGTGCCAGAGCAGAAGTTCCCCTGCAGCCTGCAGAGGGCGGTGGAGGGGGTTGTCCCCCTGCAGTCCATGGGACACCACACTTGAGCAATCTCATCCTGAAGGACAGCAGTCCAAGGGAAGGACCCCTGTGGGAGCCAGGGAAAAGCATCACGAGGAAGGAACATCAGAGAAATTCTGACAAACCATCTCCCTGTGCACACCCTGTTCTGAGATACCAGGCTGCAATTGCAAGGATTTCAGGCATTAACGGAGAGGTGCCCAAACTTGGGCTTTATACTGGTTCAGCCACTCAGTTCCTTGTGGCACTACTTGTTTGGGTGGTTTGGGTGTGCTGTCAGTGCATCAGCTGCTATGCACCCCAGTTTAGGAGCTAAACTATGAAGATAGCCTCACAAATGAATCCAGGGTCTTTGAGAGATTCATGAAAATACTTTAACACAGAAAGGGAAACTTCACAGCTTGGTAAGTTATGTGCTGCTGAAGAGTTGGTGTACTGTATTTTTTTTTTTCCTCTCTTTTCAATTTCAGCATAAATCCAACGTGTTTATTGTTCACTTATTTTTTAAATATAGTATGGCTCCAAGTATGTGATACAGAATGAAATGTTATTCTAAAGAGAGAGATTCCTCTTGGATCTTTGTGTTCATTAAATTTAGATTCTGAAGATTTTCAGCTTTGCATGGGTTTTCGAATTAGGTGGTGATCTCAAAATTTATTCTAGTCTGCTTAAAAACATGCATACAAGTTAACCTTATGTTTTTGAGTAGCAGAAGCTACAGTCATATGATTGAGTTGTCATGAAACAAATTGAGATATGAACTTACAGTGAAAACAAAAAAGCAGCAAAAGTCAACTTGCGTTTGTCATAAGAAGCTAGTGTAAGTTCACACCCTAGCTCTTTTAACCATTGCATAAACATTACCTGTACTTACCACATTTGCTTCTTCTATTCCATTGGTTGCTTGAAACAAAGTATGCACAGACCACTTAATGATGAAAAGAGAAAGAACTTAAGAGATCAGCTACTCATTCTTACCTGTTCTTCTCATGAATTTTCAGAATTTCATGCGTCTGTTGTAGCAGCTGTTTTTCTAGCTTGTATGTTGACAGTGAATTTTCTAGTAGCTGAATTTCAAGTCTGGATGTTTGATTTAGCACCTTAGGGATAAATTAGAAACATTAATGTTTATATTGTCTTGGTTGTGTTTCTATAGCAACATAAACATTAATGTAGTCATTTCACTCTGATTTGATGATTTGTCAGAAATGACCTTGATTTCTAAATCCTTTTTTAACATCAGCAGCTCAACTGGTGCAAATTAACTCAATCAAGCTACACTGATATGCAACAGCTGATAGTCTGGCACCCTGTTTGCTATAGAAAAATACTAGGCTAGCAGAAGAAGGAAAGGTAACTGCCAAATAAGCTTCATTTCACTGGGAAGAACAAGAGGCATGCTTCAAACATGCATTCCTATAAAGTATGCTTAAACCAGAAGACTGTAAGAGCACTTGGATTCAAGCCAAAGTGTTGAATCTGCTGTTTTATAGATGGAGTTCCTACTTTAACTTTCCCCTGAGATCTCTCTTGTGTAGTGTTGGCAGAAGTCTGGTGTCTGCTTATGTTATCACTACTTGCCCTCTTACACACATTTTTAAGAAAATGAAGGCTGTGATCTTAAATATTGCTTTATGCAATTGTCTTTCACCTTAGGGTTGGTCTGTATTAATAGCGCATGTTTTAGTAGGTACCTCAATCCAAAAGAAGATTTTCAACCAAATGAAAAGGAATAGATGCTAACTAAATAGTTGAGAAGTGAAAAAAAAAAAAAATAATAAAAAATCATTAATTAATGATGGTTGATTTTGTTGGTATATCATCTTTCATTATATAAAGTCTGGACAAGTGTGTATAAATAGTTTTCATAGGTATGTGTACTAACAGCAGCTGATGTTCAGTTCCAGAAGTGATTACATGATTCCTCTTTAATGGAACCTATCAGACCTTTCTGGAAAGGCCAAGTATCAGTCTCATCATAGGATTATATAGTATATAGTAAGATTTTCTCATGCATGCCTAATAGGAATTTACATTACAGAACATGAAGAGAAAAAAAAAAAAAAAAGGGTTCTCAATCTACATAGTGTCTTAATTTTGTCTGAAACTCTTGATGCTCACAGAGCAACTAGAATTGTCCTTTTTATAAAATACAGTGATTGAAAAAATTGGAATTGATCAGTATGCAGCTCTTTTGTTTGAGATGGATATATTTGGAAGTGCCAGGAGGCATCACCACAGTTTCAGAGGGACCTAGCAGGAATTGATGGTTTACTACAAAGGTTGGCAAGGGTTAAAGGTGACAGGAAGGCACCTATAGATTTCCTAAGAGTACACATCTGTGGAGCAGCCTACAAGATTTCAGTGCAGTTTCAGGTGTAAAAGAAAGTCTAAGGGGAAACAGTGGGATTTTGAATAGATAAGGATTTGGGAGGGGTCAGTGAGATTTAAGGAGCAGTAGGCTCTGTATCTCGAGTCCATCAGTCTCCTTTTTCTGGTATGAGTATTGCATATTACAGGCAGTAATACTACAAGTATTACAAGTACTACAAGTGCTGCAAGTACTACATATTACAGGCAAGAAATCATGGCCTGTCTTTCTCAATCTTATATCCTGCAGACCTTCACATCTCTGCCAACATACTGTGTTTATGTAACAGCACAGGGGCTGCAGGGTTGGCTTCTGTGAAGAGTCCAGGAGCTAGCTGCTCCATGTTGAAAATAGCTAGTTCCATGTTATTCCAAAAGGGGCCCACCACTAGCCAGAACTGAGCCAATGAGTGATGCTGGTTATGACTCTCTAATAACATATTTATGAAAGGTTAAAAATGTTGTACAAGAGTAGCTGGGAAAGTGGAGTGAAAGAACTAACCCTGAAGACACCAAGTTCAGTAAAGAAGGAAGGGGAGTAGGTGCTACAGGCACTGGAGCAGAGATTCTCTTGCAGTCCATGGAGAGTATAATGATAACACAGGTTGTCCCTCTGCAGCCCATGTAGGACTATGCTGGAGCAGTTATCCATGCTGTAGCCTCTGAAGGAGTCCATGCCACAACAGGTGAAAGCTGCAGGAAGCTGCAGCCAATGGACAGCCAACGCAGCAGCAGACTCCCAGTGAGAACTGCAGCCCATAGAGAGGAGCCCATGTTGGGGCAGGAGGTCCGGCAGGAACTGATGACTGTGGGGAACCTGTGCTAGAGCAGTCCACTCTTACTTTCTTCCCCCGTCCTGCTGAGGGAGAGGAGTGGCTTAGTGGTCCCTTGGCAACCAGTCAACATCATAACCCACCACAGCCATGCAACTGTCTACTTCCATCATTGCGAAAAGGAGCAATTCACCTTCTGGAGCCACCTTTACCACTCTTTTCTGATTGCTAGTAGAGCCAGGGACTACAAGGACTTTCTCATGCTGATGAGAGAGTCAAGGTAGGAGATGCTGTCATGGAGTTGGAAGTCAGAGCCAGGACTGCCCAAGGTGGATATCCACTGGTAACTTAAGCATCCTTTAAATTCTTCAGTTACAAGTATATATTATATATAGAGTACAGATACACACATAAGAAGGCGGAAGTTGCTAGCAGTGCCTCTACCATGAAGTTATTCCTCAATGGGAAAGTGAGACATTGACAATGCAAGTTACCTACTTGGATGAGGGAACAGCAAATGAGTACTCAACATGTATAACAATGTAGGTCTTTGGGAATATAAACAAAAGTTCCTACACCTCACTCACCTCACTTTTTTTTTTTTTTTTTTCTTTTCCTGTTGAATTTAGATGCATTTATTGTATTGATTTAGATACTCTGTTTAAATACTTTCCCTAACATTCTTATAAGTTAATAGGCCGTCTTTTTAAATTTGTGGTAATTAAAGCTTAACATGTTACTTTAGTTGGTCTACTAACCAAGATGAAGGAAAAAAAAGGAACTTGCATAAGGCAATGTAGCAACAGCTTGTACCTATCATTCCTAGCTAGAGATAATTAAAGCATCTGTCTTTCATAATTGCTGAAGTTTTTCAGTGTGCTGTAATGCAGTTACATAATAACATGGTAATGATATTGTAAACGTGAGTAAAAACATTATTATCTCTCAAGAAGTACACATGCTACTGAAACAAACCAAATATATGCAATGCATTAATCACACCACATTTTAGGAAGATCAAGAGGAACTCGGCAAAAACTGGGAAAAAAGTATGCATTTTAAACTGATAGTAGTAGTCAAAAAGCTGTACATATCATTGCAATAAGCCCAATATGAAATTGTACTCTGCAATATAGCAGTGATATGCTTGTCATTTGAACCAAATAAGTGATTTTGGTGCTAGGAATCATATGAAGATAGCTCTTTAAATTCATGCAATATTATACAATTTCAGAGTAATAATAAGTATAGAGTGATTTATAAAGAACTTGTCCCTCTCCACAGTGTAAAAGCTACTAATTTACATTACATTTCAGCTGGAAACATCTTGTAGAAAGTAAAGAAACTTCATAATAATAATAGAGGCAAATAATAATGAAGAAGAAAGGCTCTATTTTAGCCTGAAGCTCATTATTTAACTTGACACTTGTATCATTCACAGTTGGTAACTGAAATAGTTATTTAAGTCAAATGATTTAGTTTCCTGGCCTGTCCAGCCTGCCTTACACACACAAAGCTAAATATGCCAACCAAATGAAATCAAAGACAGACACATAAAAAGTGTCAGTCATCACTGCTGTTTGTACCAATAAACAGAGAGTGTGTATGTTTCTTGGAGCCCTGTGTTGAAAAGTTTTGTTTGGTGATTTATTAGAAAAGAAGGAGGATGGTGAAAGTTCTCTGCAATTAACAGCTTTTAGGAAACTTCTTCGGGAACATACCTGGGTTTCAACATCCGTGAGTTTTCTTGTCTGCTCTGCTGTCTGGCTGAGGAGGCTGGTCCCTATCTCGAGCATAGTGGCAGTGTGGTTCTGCACAGCATTCTGCTGCAGCTGCACCATCTCCGATTTCATGTTTTCCACAATGTAGTTCTCAAGCTGTAAAAGAGAAAGGGTTGTAGCTGTGGTATTTTTACCTGTTCAGGCCTTCTGGTGACATAAAGATGCATAGCTGGCATTCTTGCCAAAGGCAAAAATTTCAACATTTTCAGGGGGAGTTCTGCTGACCCTGTGACCAGGACATGGACCTGACTATTTGGGTAGCCCCTTCCAGTCTCTGAGTCCTCATGTTTTCCCAAGTATCACAGCCTGCTGGCTTGAGCTGTACCAGATCCTGCCTGCCTCCATGTATGTCAAAATCGTAACAAGTATTTCTGTATTTCCTTACTAGAAGAGATCTTACCTACCTTTCCTCACAGTCATTCAGCAACATGATTTGTTACTGGGTTAGATTCTCACATACTGTTCCACAGGGAAAGCAGCTTAGTGTAGCTATGTCCTCAAAATTGTAAAGAAATAAAGACAGTGTCATGGGAATAAGAGAAGGAAGTTGTTGAGCAAAAGACATAGAAAGCTACTTTGTTCCTTTGCTTGTATTGTCTAAATACTGTTTGGCTTACTTTTACATTCAGTTGAAAAGAATCTGAATTAGGAATCTCTAAAAAAACTAAGCACCCCCAAGGAAGGGACAATTTTTGCTTATGTTTGCTTTAGTTAACGTAGGCAGAGTAATTTCCTTCTAGATAGTTAGGCCCTGGCTCTGCCATAAAAGATTATAAATCCATGACTAGTCTACGTTATGATGAGATTGTTTCTTACACATATAAGCGTTGTTATGAACAACGAAATCTTGCTTGATGTGCTCAAAAAGTATTAACACAGAGAAAAGTGGCTTGGGACATTGGCTGCAATACATTCCACTGAAATCAGCAAAGTTCATCCAATTTACACCCAATGAAGATTTGGTCCTATGTTTCATTTTGTGGCTGATCATGTGTTTTTATTGTTAGCTGATTCCAGACTTAAGCAACCGCTTTTTACCTAATAATTTTAATCACATTGGACTTGCTTCTGCAGCAGTAAGCATGTTTTGTTATGAAAGGTAAGCTGCATGGCTAAATAGTAAGAACCAGATGGAGTTGATTTAAAGACTGAAGAAAGCAGGAGTCAGATATACAGTGTGTGATTAATAGGAAGGGCTACTTTCATCTTATCTATAAGCATTCCTGTGCTTATAGATAACTACTAGATAGGGTAACTACTGTAGATGTTCTGATGAGCCACATCAGCTGAGATTACAAGAGATTTCTTACAAATTTGATCATTACTGTGCACCTCTTATTAGTTTTAAAAACATGTTTACAGAAAAAGAGCACTGCTATACTGTAAGATATTTTCTGAATGACTAAATTATTTTTTGGTTTTGTTTGTTTCTTTGTGTGTATTGTTTTTTCTTTTTTTCTTTTTAGGCCCATTTTTGGAGAAGCACTTAATGAAGTGCTTAACACACATGATGGTGAAAAACAAAGTAGAAGTCCTACAGTATCAGACCACAAAAATGTTTGCTTGAATTCTCAGGTGACCACTCTGGGCTAGAAACCTGCAGAGTGTTTTAATTGGTGGGGACAAGTTATTGTTGAATATCCTGATAAGTATTTAAATGAGAGTTAACAGCCAAAGAAAACTCTAGGTTCTGAAAAACAAAGTCTGCAGTGGATGTCTCCATTTTTCCACTGCCAGTGTAAGTTCACTGCTTTGTTGTAATTTATTACTGAGATGTTACAGAAATTCAGCTAGTTCAAGGGAGATATTACAAATCTATCACATATCTTTTATCTTCAGAAATATTCTGCCTGTATCTCTCTTTTACATCAGATATTGTATTTTCTCAGATAGTGTATTTTCTTTGTTTCTTGGTGTTTTTATAACCAGTAACTTTATTTCTACATTATTGCTTGGTTGCAAATAATCCCCGTGGAAGAACCCCAGAAAACTGGATGGTTGCTCTTCTCCACACTCTGATTCAGATACTGGAACACCTGAACAAGAAGTTCAGATTTCTCTCACAGCATTCAGCTCCTGATAAAACATATGGCCTTCAAGTTCCGCCCATGATGAAATACCAACACATCATAAATTTCCTTATATCTGTTGTCTTTTTTTTTTTTTTTCACATAGGACCATAGCACATAAGTGTTGTGGCTGTGCAGTGCATAATTTGTTAGTCTGTAGCTTTCTGAAACTGCCTCACTTACTGTATGTGGGCCGTGTGATGCATGTGTGATATGGATGTCTGGGAAAACCCGTGCAAAAATATAGTGGCTATAGTTATTAAACATCAGAAAATTTCACACATCAATAAAAAGAAATGGGTAAATGGATTTAAATGTAAAAAGACAAAACATATTTATAATTCTAACTAAATACTTTGCTTGTTACTTTGCCAAAAATGCAGAAAGATTTACATTTGAAGTATATCACTGCATCTATGTGGAGCTGCAGCAAGTTTTGCCTAGCACAGGCAAAAATCTCTACACAGGCAGAGATTGAGGCATATTGTAGTCTAGCACATTCCCCATGGTTTCCAGTCTTGGGCAATTGCCCTTGGTTACTCACCCCTAAAACACCCTGTGGTTTAATCTGAAACTGTCTCATTATAACAACAAAACTGATTTTCCTGTTACAGAATTACTCATTAAATGCTTTTGTAAATATTTGGTGTTCAGTAAACTGCCACAATAGTTTCTGTGAGCACATCTTAGGAGTACCAGGAGCTGTTCAGTCAGTCAGGGGAGAGTGGAAGGAAGACTAAAACAATGCAGAGGTTCTGGTACATTAATTCCCTTTCCTTTCTTTGACCAATTCTTTTAGTTTGCTTGGTAGTTTTATTCATTGCAATACTGGCCTTGCTAAAATCAATGGCAAAATTCCCAAAGATGCGAAGATTCCACCTATTATTTTTATTGCAGGAAACCAGCATTTACTAGGTTCATTATGGCAAAGCACACAGTTTTATCTGAGCCTTGCCTCATTCAGAGGCTTTGTATTGAGTTTACTGAACCTTAGACTGAGCTTTCTTTGTGATTAGTTAACAAGGATATCATCCATTTAACAGGTGATTAAAAGATCCTTGAATGCTGGCTTCACAGAAAGTAAGTCACACACAGAAAGCCATTCACAGGAGTAAATCTAAAATTGCTTAGGGTCTTAAGTCTTCTTGAAAATCTATTCATCCTAATAATTAAGTTAAATCAGTTTGTCCAGATATTCTGCATTAAATAGTAAATATATCTTTTCAGATTAATCTTTGTACATTTGGATTTTCTAATCCTTATACTACTCATACTTATTTCAGTTACTTTTTGCAAAAGTGAAACAGAATGCTTTTTCTGCATTCTTTACCCCCCATCTCACCCTTCCCACTGTATGGCTTTCTATTGTGCATTGATGTCCCTGTTATTAATTCGGCTGCATCTGCTTTCAGTAAGACTCATAACATTGTACAGGAGTTTTCAGTAATGAAGAATTACTGGTGGGATGCATAATAACGTTATAACATTCTCAGAAATAAAACTGTCAGAAGGTTCAGTGTTATTGTTTAATAAACATTCCAGAGGATTATGCATTAAAAGTATCTAGCTTTTTCTGGACAATGTTTATTGAATAATCTTCATAGAAACCACCCAAACACTAACAGAACTATTAAAATGGAAACTGCAAGTTAGTGCCTAAGTAAATGATAATGGTTTGTGGCAGATGGCTTATAAATAAAACAAGAGGTTTTTCTTTTACTTTGATCAAATACTGTTGGTCCCATGTAATTGTATCATAAGGTCTGCTATGATATCCAGATGACATTAGGCTTTCATACAATGCATTTGCACGAGAATGCAAGTTAAAGTAACAATAGACTGCTTTCCCTCTCTGACTATTAATCATATATAGCACAGCATTTGTAACAGTAGAAAGACAAGAGACCAGTGACTTTTTATAAGATGTTTTGTTGTCTTGCTTTCCATACCAGAAGATGTACAGTAATACTGTACTAGCAAACAATGAAAGCTCATTTCTTCTTTGTCAGTTTGTCTGTCTGAGGGGGGATCATTCCTCATACCAACAAAGTGCCTCAGGGAGTCAGGTTTAAAACCAGCATTTGCAGTAATATCGATAATTGTATTTTATAAATACACAAACAGCCTTAGTGGGAATAAGCTGGAAAAAATTCAAATATATGGAATACCATAGAATTTCTTTGAATTTTGCAGCAGCCAAAGGGGTAGGAAGAAGTTTATCGCTGAGAAAAATAATCCTATTGTTGTGGCTTGACCACAGGACACCTATTTACCATAGAATAATTCAATTGGAAGGGACCTACAATGACCATTTGGTCCCACTGCCTCACCTCTTCAGGGTTAGGCAAAAGTTGAAGCATATTAATCATGAAATGGTTTGGGTTGGAAAGGACCTTAAAGATCTTCTAGTTCCAACACCCCTTCCATGGGCCAACACACCTCCCACTAGGCCAAGTTGCTCAAAGCCCCACCCAACCTGGCCTTGAGCACTTCCAGGGATGGGGCATATACAGCTCGTTACTGGGCAACCTGTGCCAGTGCCTCACCACCCTCAGAACAAAGAATTTCTTCCTTATATCTAAACTATATCTACCCTCTTTTAGTTTAAATCTATCCCCCCTTGTCCTTTCACTACACTCCCTGACAAGGAGTCCCTCCTCACCTTTTCTGTAGTCTCCACCTTTTCTGGAGTCCCTTCCCCACCTTTCCCTTTAGGCAATGGAAGGCTGCTGTAAAGACTTCTCAGAGCCTTCTCTTCTCCAGGATGAATAACCCCAATTCCCTCTGCCTGTCTTTGTAGGAGAGGTGCTCCAGCCCTCTGATCATCTTCGTGGTTCACCTCTGGACTCACTCCAACAGGTCCACTTCCTTCTTCTGCTGAGGGCCCCAGAACTGAACACAGTGCTCTAAGTGGAGTCTCATGAGAGCAAAGTAGAGAGGAAGAATTACCTCCCTCAGCCAGCTGGCCACGCTGCCTTTGAAGCAGCCCAGGATAGAGTTGGCTTTCTGGGCTGCAAGCGCATATTGCCAAGTCATGTTGTTTCTTCTGAACCAACACCCCCAGGTCCTTCTCATCACGGCTGCTTTCAATCAACAAATCGCCCAGCCTGTATTCATATTTGGGATTGCCCTGGCCCCCGTACAGGACTTTGCACTCAGCTTTGTTGAACCACATGTTATTCTCATTGGCCCATCTCTCAAACATGTCAAGCTCCTGCTGGATGTCATTCCTTCCTTCCAGCATGTCAGCCGTGCTGTTCAGCTTGTTGTCATCCACAATCTTGCTGAGGGTGCACTTGATCCCATTCTTCACGTTGCTGACAAGGTGTTAAACAGCACCCATCCCAATACCAACCCCTGAGGAACACTACTCATTACTGATCTCCATTTGGACATTGAGCTGTTTACCACAACTCTTTGAAATGCAGCCACCCAGCCCATTCCTTAACCACTAAATGGTCTATGCATCAAATCCATGTCTCTCCAGTTGGAGACAAGGATGTCATGCTGGATAGTGTTAAATGCTTTGCACAAGTACAGGTAGATAACATCAGTTGCTCTGTACCTAGCCACCAAAGTCGTAACCTTTTGTAGAGGGCCACCAGATTTGTCAGGCATGATTTGCCCTTAGTGAAGCTATGTTGGCTTTCACCAGTCATTCATTTTCCATGTACCTTAGCATAGTTTCCAGGAGCATCTGCTCCATGATCCCTCCAGGCACAGAGGTGAGACTGACTAGCCTGTAGTTCCCCGGGTCTTCCTGTTTTTCCTTTTTAAATATGGGTGTGATGTTTCCCCTCTTCCAGTCAGTGGAAACTTCACTAGACTGCCACCACTTCTCACATATATTGGACAGGGGTTTTGGAACTTCATCCACAAGTTCCCTCAGAACCCACAGATGTATCTCATCAGGTCCCATGGACCTGTGCACCTTTGGGTTCCTTAGCTGGTCTCAGACTTAACCTTCTCCTACAGTGGGAGTTTCTTCATTCTCCTAGTCCCTGCTTTTGCCTTCTGGAGCCCAGGCTATGTGGCTAAAGTGCTTGCTGGTGAAGACTGAGGCAAAAAAGTCATGGACTACTTCAGCCTTCTCCACACCCTAGATGACCAGGTCCCCCATTTAATTCTGGAGAGGGCCCACAGAGCAAATGAACCATTAGTAAGCCAAAGTGAAAACTTCAGATGGCTGATATGCAAACTGGACTCACAGAAGAGACTGTTGTAGTATCTGGTATATGAAGCTTTCACAAAGAAATCATAGCTTATCAATTACACTTTAATATAATATACATGGCTTTCAATTCTAAAAGAAGCCCAAGGGGTAACCCAGCAACTCAAAATTAGCTGAACAAATATTTAAGAGGAGAATTGGCTGTAGAAAGTATGTTTAATCATTTTTTTTTTTTAAATACAATATACTCAAACTTCTAGCCTTAAGGCAGAAAAAAAAAAAAAAGTTTTCATTTTTAAAACATTCCTTAATGACAGTAGTTTATTTGCATATTTATTCAATATTTTGTACTTGCGTTTCTTAATTTCTTACTTTCTGTAACATTGTGACTCATAATTTTGATTTATTACTTAGATATTTTTTTATTTTAACCCTAAATCACAATGATTTATTTTTCTGAATTCTATTCTAGCAGAGAAACAATGACTTGCAGAGTATATATATACTCCAAACCTCTTCATGCTAAAATGAAAATATGTGTTTCTGAAGGGAAATGTTCATACCATTATTTTTCCCAATCCTAGTCTTCTAAACACTTCAAAGATACTTTGCCTTTGTGAAGGCTGAACCATTGGCATTTCATGTTTACTATCTGGCTATAAAGCATAATTAATAGAGATTTACAATAAAACTGCCATCAGGAAAAATTAGTGTATGATAATGCATGTTTAATTTATAGCCTGCTTAAGATTTATATAGATAAACTGTGAATATATCTTCATATGTATGGCAGCACACCACTACAAATAACCACTACTTGTTTCTTTTAGTATGTGACCAGTGAAACCACAGCTGCATTCTTGGCACATAGAGGCCAAACAGTTCCATTCAGCTGAGTGATATGTCCTGTAATCCAGGTGACTTCCTCTATCCTGATACTCGTCCTCATGGTGGTTGAACTTGGTTTCACAGCAACCTTCACTTGCAACCTTTAGTTAAATAAAAGTTTATTATGAACGTAGAATAATCCTTCAGCTACGTAAATGTATACATACATAATGTTTTCCTTTCAGAAGAAACAAAAGGAGACCAGGACTGGACATTTTTGTCAGAAGAAATCAGGCATAACAAAAGTAAAAAATTATTTCAAAACACATGAAGTAACCTCTCTCCTGCATCCAGCATCAGTGAATTGTCGGCAGGAATTTTGTCTCTGGATCTGAATGTTGGATTTCAAGAGAGAGATATATTATCTTGGGATAGTCTTAGGAAGATGAAAAACATCTATAACTCCAGAAGAATGAAAGAATTAGGAATGTTTAGCTTAATAAAAAAACTAATAGGAAAGTAAATGACTACAAGGACATAAGGATGCAAAGAGAAAGAGAATCATCTGTTTTCCATATCCATGAAGCTGCAGTAAGTTAAGTGTATCTTTTGCAGTTAGGAGAAAACTTTTCTAAGAGTATAGGTGTAGTGGGTTTATGTGGCAAGGTTTTGGAAGCAGGGGGCCATAGGGGTGACTTCTGTGAGAAGAATCTAGAAGCTGCCCCATGGGCTGCACTAAGGGGGGGGGGGGGGGCAGTAAGGGCCCCACTGCTGACCAGAGCTGAGCCAATAAGTGATGTTGTTTTGCACCTCTGTGAGAGCATATTTAAGTCAGGGAAAAAAATGCTGCACCACACAGCAGCTGGGAGAGTGAGAGGAGTGAGGAACAGCCCTGCAGACGCCAAGGTCAGTGAAGAAGGAGGGGGAAAGGTGCTCCAGGTGCTGGGGCAGAAATCCCCTGCAGCCTGTGGTGAGGACCATGGTGAAGCAGGATGTCCCCCTGCAGCCCATGGAGTACCACGGTGGAGCAGGGTTCCACGCTGCAGCCCGTGGAGGACACCACGGTGGAGCAGGTGGACCTGCACTGGCGGAGACTGTGGCCTGTGGAAGACCCCTGCCGGAGCAGATTCTGGGCTGGACCTGTAGCCCGTGGAGAGGAGACCACACAGGAGCAGGTTACCTGGTTAGCTGCTGCCTGTGTGGGATCCAGGTTGGAGCAGTTTGCTCTTGAGGGATGGACCCCATGGTATGGACCCATATCTGGAGCAGTTCTGGAAGAGCTGCTGCCTGTGGAAAGCCCATGCCAGATCAGTTCATCAAGTACTGCATCTCGTGGGAGGGACCCCACAGCACAGGGGATGAGAGTAACTGAGAAGGAGCAGTGGAGAAGAAGTGCTATAGACTGACCATAACCCCTGCTCCCCCGTTCCCTGCACCACTCGGGGGGAGGAGGTGGAAGAGGGTGGATGTTGGGGAGGGGAGGAGGGGAAGGTTTCTATCCTCTGTTTCTTGCTTCTCTAGCTTGTTAGTAATAGACAATAAATCTTACTATCTTCTTATGCTGAGTCTGTTTTGCCCATCACAATAATTACCGCATGATCTCCCTGTCCTTATCTCAAACCTTGAGCCCTTTTCATTCTATTTTCTCCCTGTTCCTCTTTGAGGAGAGGGAGTGAGAGAGTGGTTGTGGGGGAGGTTGGCCGCCCACCCGAGTAAAACCACCACAGTAGGTAATAAAATACTAATTGGAATTTTTCTGGAAAACCGTGGGAACTCCATCACTGGAGTTTTACTTTAAAAATAATGCTTTAGGTAAAGAATAGGCAGACTAAGTGGTATTTTATGGTTCTTCCTTATTTTTCATTCTTCTAATTATTATTATTATTATTATTATTATACTTCAGACCTATGCTTACAGACTTAATATATGGAAGCAAACACTATAATAAAATCTTAATTGGAATGGGAAGAAGTTTGGAAAACTCATCTCTTAAAACTTTTAGAAGGAAGTCAATAAAAAAGAGGATTAAAATTATTTATTAAAAACAACAAATTAAAAAATATACTAAAATAAAATTATCTAAATTAGAGGGACTGTTCTGTGCAGACCAAATCAACAAAATCAGAGAAGTCACTGAGGATGTTTTCTGAATGCATGTTTTCTGCACCTCAATAGGGATGCAGTCTGCAGACCCATCTGAGAAAATATTGTGTGAACCATACTTGAATGTTGATATTTGAATGTGGATACTTGAATGCTCCAGTGGTGGCTTGGCATCTCAGTACCATGTTCTGTTACACAGGAAAGTATATAAAATGTAATAGGTAATAATAGGTAATGATGGTGGAAAAATGCTTTACATTGTATAGTATCCCACTGGAATCCTGGGAAACTGGAAGCAAAAGTAATTTTATTAAGCACTGTACTTAATATGAATAGAAATAGTTCTTGGTATAGCAGTCAAGACATACAGGGAACACAAAGTTCTTTGTTTCAGGGCACCAGAAGACTGCACTGGTTAGACTTACTTGGTAGTATAATATTTAATATATGGATAATTTATGGAAGCAAGAAGGTTGAGTTTCACTTCCTCATGAAGTATCTGGCATATAGAAGACAGTGTATTGACTTAGGCCAAGTATTGATTTTACTGGCCTGGTAATTCTATCTGAGCTTTGTACTAAGGTATCTTCAAGAAATCTTTCCAATTTTTTTCAGTTTTATTAAAAATAAAATAAAATAAAATTCTAAAAGCTTTCCTTCTTTCAAATAAAAAAACTAAAATCAATATAAATTGAACTTATTAGTCATTTCAAATGTGATTAATTTAAGTTATTACAAAAGCAAACACTTTTTCAATTTCAGTAACTTATATATGAATATTAGATTTCTCAGTTTTTTAATCTTAAAACTTAATAAGGCCAAGAAGCAGCATAACTGCGAATCATATCAAATATTATTAAATGTGAAATTAAAAGGGAGCTACTTATAGCAAGCAAATTAGAACAGTATTTTTTTCTTTTTCCTACTGATTAATAATATTTCTGGTTCAAAGAATTATCCAGTTTAATGTTAACCTTTACAAATCTTATACAGGGTCAACCATATTTTTCTTTCCTGATCTAACTTTACAAGCCACTTAATTCTATAAACTAAATTCATTTATGATTATACAGTTGGCTGCAAACATGACCTATGCCCAATACACACTAGAGGGGAAGGTATAGTTGTAGAAAAAGTAATGTCTGCCTTCTTGCCCTAAACAAATAAATGAACCTCTGGGAGAAATTCTTAAAAAATATTTTTCTATCAAACTGTGAAACTAATTAATTTTCTTTGGCGAAGATACGTTTGGTTAGGAGTAATTTTCAGAATGACTAATTTGGTAACAAATTTTGTGTAGCAGAATGTTTAGACAACTTCTGTCTCATTCCTGTAGAAGGACATACGGCTTACAGTCAAAATTAGCTTCACCAACGTATCTCCTTACTACATGATATAAGGTTCTTAAAAAATGTAGTCTCCAACTGCATAAATGGTTCTGGTTGCTATAATGCACTGCCAGCTTATAGCTAAACTTTCAGTGAACTTGCGAAGCTGTAGTATCATTTGGAGTCTATATATAATTTTTTATTTGTGTTATAGGAGGTAGTATAATGTTTTAATATTGTATTACTAATTTATTTTTAATTCTGCTTGGTTTCTTACACTCATCACTATGACATCTGAGCATATTGTTGGTATTCTGTGTATGAAACACTTTTCCAAGAATGGTTGTGAGATTAAGACTCAACTGCATAACGTTCCAGTCTGCACAAGTTTTTTACTTCTGTAGTGGCTGATATAACTATCATAGAATGGGAACCTCTTTATTCATGAGAAGGCCTTCAGCTCATACATCCTCTCTGATGAAGAAATCACAAATCCATTTTATTCCATTTGTCTATCTTTCCTGCATAGCTGTAGCTTCCTTGGAGATTACCCTTCTTCTGTCTTTCATCAGTGTGTGATATATGGTCTCAAAGTCAGCTGAAACCCCTAGACATTGTAACATGATGATGCCAAAAATCTACAGACATAATTTTGTATCTTTATTGATTTTGAAAAAATGAATGGGAAGTTTAGATTCACTAAAACCACCTTGAAAGTACTGTAATTTCTGTTCATATGGGGCTACAAGAATGCAAGGACCATCAGACACCTTGCCTACTGTTCCAGGAAACTACTAAGATAGAAAGGTCCATAAAATATGCACTCCCTGTGTCCCACCAGCCTTAAAGCTCTTGGAAAAACTCGTGATCTGTGTACTATGTACTCACGTCTCTGTGTATAATTCTACCAAAAATTATCTAGTGGTGAGGAAGAATGAAAGCAATCTCAGATCATTTGCTAATGACAGAGTTTCCAAAAGTTTCAGTATTACTGGAAAGGTAAAGCTTACTCTGGTAAGGTTTTGCCTTGTCCAAAAAGGCAGGAAGAGCAGGCCCACTGTTCCTTGTAGCCATGATTATTTCTGTGCAGCTAACTTTAGGTCAAAACACAGGGAAAACTGGAAGCAGAACACATCTACAGTCACAGTGTGGTTCATGGTTTGCTATGGTCTGCTTGAGTGCAGTGTGCTGCCATCAATTTGCGACTCTCAGTGACACCTTTGATGAGCTAAGAGCAGCTGAGCACCCATGTTTGTAAGCAGATGAGATTCCCCTTCTCAGCATTTATTAGTGTTTGGTTTTTTTTTGTTTTTTTTTTGTTTTTTTTTGAGTCCTATCCACACTACACAGAATGAGAACCTTTTAATCAAGAGCCCTGTTCTTTTCTGTTTCTTTCCCTTGCCTAATGTTGGCAAGTGTTAGTTTATATTGCTTTAAGTTTTGTGTTCAGCATTTGACTTCAATACTGTGATTCCATATTGAAGACTGATATTTTTGTCTAATGGTACATAATATAGAGCTAAGCCTATACTTGCTGTAAAATCTTTTCCCCCATAAACAAGATAGGTAGAAACCTTAATTCTGCTGAACTACATTAGCCTATCAGCAATTAATATCTAGGCAAGGGTTTATGTATTCTCACATGCAGTATTTATGTGCACAGATTTACATGAGTGTATACATAATAACTGCCTTAAATTATGGGTTATAAACATAGGTAGACAGCAATATTCATTTGTGTCCTATAAAGTTTGGCTATATTTATGGTATTTAACTTTTATTACTATAATCTGGACACAAGTGTTTTAATGATAGATGTTCTGGATACATGACAATGTTTACCTTAGTTTTACTACAGACATTAAAAATGATATTGATACATCTCTGCTGGAATCACTTTGTAATTTTAAGGCACAAATAAATGAAATCTCTAGAAATATTTATAGCAATAAACAAGAACTTTAGTTTCCCACGGCACTATAAAAAAGTTAACCACTAGTACAAACTCTAACACCTTTTCTTTCCTTTCATGAAATTCTATATATACCCAGTAATCTCTAAGTGCCTCCAGACATACCTATAATTCTCAGTGTTATAATGAATGTATAACTAGGCTTAGTGGGGAGGTGGCCCTGCCAAAATCTTCTCAGCCCCAGAAAACTGGATTCCTTCCTGTGCTGATGGAACCGATTGCTTGAATATGTGGCAAACAGTGAGTTAACATAACTAAATAAACTTATTGCCAAATACTCCCTTCCAATTATTAGAATCAGAAACATGCATAAAAATCTTAGATCAAAACTGTCACATATTTAGTTTATCCGTGCATATATTTACATATATACACATACATGTATGCATGTATAAAATAAAGAAGAGTGTATTCCACTAAATAGATTATAAAATGCCTGTTTTAGAAGCATCAGTGGAAAGATCTGAACTTCACAAAAACATATAATGAAATGTCAGGTAGTCAAATTAGCTTGCAGAAAAGACTATGAAACTTAATAAGATAAAATTGCCTTGGTTTATCTGAATTGGCATAGTTCAAGAAAGGAGTTCTTGTATGGTTTTAATAATTGTATAGAAAGATAAGACCTTTCTTATAGGAAATAAGTGAGCAGCCAAAGCATATGTAACTATTTCTAGTCTGTCTCTTCATTAAATTCCTCTTGGGATTTTGAAAGGGAACAGTCACAGGTTTCCCTTAAGTGAGAGTGTTAATACAATCTCCTTCCCCAGCAGTTGTTGGAATAAGATTCAGGATATGATTATGGGGATCAATTCCTTGCCCTGCATTTAATTCATGAACGCTACAGTGCCTGAGTGGGAAATGCAAAACTTCAGGTTTCTCTAGAGAGTTCAAATAGCAGGAAAAAAGATTCCCATTAGCTGCGAACGGAATGTTCATATATGCAATGATAAGGAGTAGAATCAGTTTGTTCAGTACTTAGCACCAACCACAAACTCAGTAGTAGCTACAAGAAAACTAGGTTGACAATCTCGTATCTTATTGTAATTCTGTAGCATTAAAAACATACTTGAATTTAAGGAAAATATACATACTTGAATTTAAGGAAAATATACAAATTTAAATGTTTTGGAGACATTCCTGTTCCTGCACTTAAGTCACTGAAAGGGAGTGATGGAGAAATATTTCCTCTTAATGCCTGGCTTCAAGAGCAACATTCCCCTGCCCCACCCCCCCTTTATTTTTTTTTTTTTAATTTCCCCCCACCCCAGGACTTAGCAAGACTATGCCCTTCTACTTCAATTTATCAATTTATCATAATCACAGGTCTTCCTGGAAGTCAATGTTATTGAAAAGTCTTCCTCTGTAAGTCATGAAATCATGAACTGAAGTGGGGAAACTTTCAGCTTTTGGTTTCCTATCTGCTAATTGATTGTCTGTAGTTTCTCTGGCTGATGAACACTTCCCATTGCTGTTAGTTGACAAAGACAGGCAAATTAATTCATAGATAAACAATTAATTATGTATGTACATAAGCACACGTGCAGAACAACAGAGGTAGTAGACTACAGAGGAAGAGGGGCATGTATTAAAAATGGGTAGCTAGACAAAGGGAAGGACAATTTGTATGCAGCAATGTATCTGGTTTTACAAGGAAAGACAGAAGCCATCAGACGTTATTCTCAAATGTTATTCCAAATATAAACAAATTATAAACAATTAGACCCAAATGGCTTAGGATTCGTGCATGCTCAATACAGGTTCAAAGAAAGCTATATTAAAAGAGAAGTTTAATGTTTTTTAAAATGATATCCTGACTATTTTCTCCTAGTAAGAAACTGTTTGGATGCCTGTGATGTATGCTTTAGAGATATGTATCAAATATGAATATTGTCCCAGTGATCAGGACTAAGCTCCCAGGCATACTGGCACCTGTCACTGCTCCTGCATTCCCAGCAAGGCGGCAAGGTTGGCTGTCAGACTTGTGCTTTCACTGATTAAGTTGCTACTTTTGCTAGTAAATTTCAACACAATGTCCGTGTGCCTGAAGTGATAATGATCACAGTCATTTCCTATTTGTAATCCAGGAACATGTACTGGCCCTTGCCCTGATGGAGCTTCACAGTTCACAAATGCAAAGTGACAGTCCTTTTGACATGATTAATGTAGTGAAAACAGACCAGTGAGTCAAAGATGAGACACGCCAGTTATTTTAAGTCCATCCTTCACTTAGATCTTGTATGAATTCTTAGCATTTATCATTAGTTTTGTTTTCTCAATCTATTTCTACAATGCTTTCAATTTTATAATAAATCCCAAGTAGACCTTGTGTAACAATAAGACTAATGTTTTCTTGCCAAGTAAAACCTCATTCAGAAGGATGGTTTTGTAATAACTCGGAACAATTTACAATATAATCAAAAATACATTGAGTAAACCAACATATCACAATAACGGGACTATTAAATAAAAGGAAAATATCTCAAGCCCTTAAAAAATGCTGTAACTTTTCAGAATCAGAGATGACCAGAGCTCAAAATCAAATACAGATATTCCTAAACTTTCAAGTATTTGGATTCAGGATTTTAGTTCAATCTCATTTTCATAATGACAACCATGTGGTACTGTTCTTCTCTCTCATGGGTAAGGAAAAATATCTGTTGCACTGATTTTGTAGTTGCAGTATATAAATGCAAACATTTAGGTCATTAGCTTAACCACATGTGCAGAACATACAGGAATTAGGATAACATTTCTCATGACTACAGCTATTCGATCTAAAGAAGAATTGACAACAATAATGCTCATATCTATCACACTTTGTACTGTAATAGTAGAGAACAAAGTGCTCATGAATCCTGAGGAAAGTTTGGCAGCTGTTTCACTGAGCTGTAGTTCACAATCACACTAATAGCTACACATTCTGCCCATTAGCTGGCAATAATATCCATGCCCTGTAGTCAGAACATTATAGCATGTCAATTTCTTCAGTACTGAAAACAGATGAAAAACCATGTCAAGCCCTAAAAGAATGCTGTGATTGTCGCTCTAATCATACTCATATCTGTTGCTCCCAGAGGACCCAAGAAAACTGTACCAGTTACTGCAAAGAGCATCAGACTACCCCACAAACTGCAAGTCCTTGTGCCCAGGCCACAGAAAACTGAGGTACAAGCCACATAAAAATCAGGCTATGTTACAGGATAGAGGTTCTCTTTTGCAAAACATATTTTCTTTAATCCCTGGTATTGGTGCTGATTGAAACAACATCAATCTAACTCTATGCCATGCCTCAGGGCCTGATTGTGTAGGGGCCCAGAGTACTGGAGCCAACAGATCTGTACAGGAGACCTGTGGGGTTAGAGGCCAGGAAATCCCTGATTCCCCCTTGCATCTCTGTATCATCTGGATATAATTCTTTCAGTTCAGGTAGCGCTGTGGTTTTATTTCCATGAGGTCAAGTAATGTGGGTTAGGACATGTGGATTTATCTCTGGAAAAAACAAATCAAAACAAAAACAAACAAACAAACAACAAAAAAAACACATATGATCCTCTACTGGGATGAGACAGGAAGGTTAGATAAAGTCTGAAATCCTGACATATTAACGTCAATGGACGTTTTGCAGTTACCCTCAATTTGGCAAGGATTTCACCCCTGAGACTTCACTTTTCTTTTTGACTTTCAGCTCTATAACAGGTCAAAATATCTTTCCAAAGCCAATAAGAATGCTATTATTTTAATAGTAATTAGCTGTCTGCAATTCTAATCTGCTCTGAAACTAAACAACAGGATTTGTCATTTCACCATAAATCTATTAACATGCTATCCATGATTATTTTCTTGTGAAAAGAATGCTGTTAACATTCGTGTAAATGTGCACATAGGGATTATTAACCATTACTACATTTGGACTAAAGTACTAGCTTCTAGACATGAAAAGAAAGCTAAAACATAAGTGCTTCTGTTCTACTTGAAATAAATTACCATGCTACCAGAAATTCCCAGCAGGGAAAGGGAAGGAAAGACATAAATTTCTGCACAAGGTGTAGAGTGTTTAATGTTTTTTTGTGTGATAGCAGTGGGACAGTTCATTTTGTCAATGTGGTGACAAAGAAGCAGGAAAACAGGACTTTTCTCCTTTCTTTGCCAATGGGCTGCAAGGCCTATCAAAAATGCTATTCTTTAAAAGGCAGAATACAGGAAAGATTATGTAAAATGAGCAAAAGCTGTGGAGTTCCAGTTGAGAGCTGAACTTCCTGAAAGGTCGGGGTGTTTGGAGTTTGTTTGAAGCTTATCTTTTTGTCTCTCTGCAGTTCAAGCAAGGGTTCTTTCCCTGCTGTGCAGCGGCAGTAGCTCTGCTCTCACAGTGCCCCAAAGAAGGAACCATTCAAAGCAGACCACCATGACAGCAGGTCATGGCAAGAAAGCATCCTCTTTCTCATAATCCACAAACCTGTTGGAACTAGAGGCTCATCTAGAAAACTTCAGTAGCTTCACTGAACTGAACAGCTTCTTCCATGTAGGACTTCTACTTGCCAAAGAAAACAAGATAACTACAAAACTATACTCTAGTTGAAGGTTCCTTCTCCAAAATGACAGAGTGTTTAGAAAATGTGATTCTTCCTCCTTGCATTTGTGCTCTTACCAACATCTGTGTTAATAAAGGTTACTGTGAGGTTACCTTTTAATCTGCCATGGTTGCACAGCTTTGCACTGACAGCAGAGGAGCCATCTTGCTTTCATCAGTAAAAGCAGATTTTTGCAAGTAGAAATTCCTCTAGCTATTTTCCCTTTAGTTTTCCTTTTGGACATCACAAGACAGTAAAAGAAAAATAGTCAAGCTTTTTCCCTTGTCCCAGCTTCCAGAAACTCAATGCAGATGAGGGATGCACTCAGCTCTACTTGAATGCAATATATTCATAATCTTGCTTCTATTTTTGTAAGGTGAAAGGGATGTGGGTTCTGGATCACTGGTGGTTGGAGCTGATTATTCTTGAGACAGCTCAGTACAAAAGTTCAGTCTATTTCCCACTTTCCTGATGGTGACAACGTACTAGCCTATCTGACAGCTGATTCTGTAATATTTAAGAAGTAGCTTCTGTTCCCATCCTGCCAGAAAAGATTGTGTTGAACAGCTGAGTCAATGAATTTATCAGGTGAAAAGGAAGCTAACACTGATAACTCATCTGCTGCTAAAATTAAGAGTGTGAGTCCCTGTTTAATAGTGGCAGCTATAAAACACGTTGAAATATAAGGAGCAGCTAAAGATCAAGTGACATTTGAACTTGTGACTTTCTGGTTTATGTTAACCTTCCTTGGAGGCTGTTAGATTGTCTGACAAAAAGTTTCTGATACACCTGTGAAATAAGAAACTGAAACATGGGCTGTCCTAGTAGCTTTCCTTCAGGTGGCAGCTGTAATTTCCTTTTGTAAATATAAGGGAAGTGCTAGCTTTCTGAAGGTAAGCTGTCTGAACTATCAAAATTGCAAAGCTGCAATTACAAGTCATGGAAGTGCTGATAGAAAAAGTTCCCTACCATTTGTTTCTTACTCCTGCCTATGCTGCTTTGTAAACAAATGTCCTCATAAACTGTCAAAATGCTAGCTATTGATCTTTGTGAGTCCCTTCCAACTCAGGATATTCTATATGATTCAAACATAAGACCATCCCTGTTTGCCCTTTCATTACCGAGATGCTTCAGTCAGACAGTGGCATTTAAAAGAATGAAGTGACCAGAGACAAATGTTTAAAACAGCTCAGTGTTTGTATGGACTTGCTTCATCTCTACGCTCAAGAAAGGTGGAAGGCTTGGTGCAGACTGTACTGTAGAAGCATCACAAAGAATGCTCAAATCTTTCACTGCCATGGGTCTTCATAATCCCCATTTTTTAACACATGCTTCATAGAGCCAGAGTAGTAAGAAGGATTTTTAATATAAACTGGCTTTCTGAATACTGAAATGTTAATCAGATTGGTATTTCATTTTACTTCTTTTATACTTAAAGCTTATTCTACTCTTCTGTGAAGTGTAAAGCTTTTATTGAAAAATGAATGAGATGAATGAAAATAAATAAATATGGTATATAATTAGCTTTAGTGGAGTTAAAAATTGCAGTTGCATACTATAGGATATCACCCTGAATTGTCAAGGATGATCAAGAATTGTCTAGATGATCAAACAGTTTTATTCAATCTGTAATTTCAAGGATACTGAGTATAACTGCCCTTTGGTACATCAGCAAAATGATTGCTTAGTTCTTTTTAAATATCAGATTAATATTAAAAATAATTTAATATAAAATTAATATAATACGATATAAAATATAAATATAAATAAAATATTTAACATAAAAGGTTAGAATTAATAATTTTAATTAATTTTTATTATTTGATTAACAGATAATGGATTTGATTTAAGCCGGGCTTGCAGATGGAGCACGACCCACCAGCCTCTGGAGGCGTCTCCTCTCAGCTGTGAGGGAAAGGTATCCCTTCAAGGAAGATATTTTATGTCTACCAGGCAAGTGGACCACTATGGAGAAGGGAATCCAGTACCTGAGGGAATTAGCCGTACGGGAAGTGATTTATGAGGATCCAGACCTCAAACAAACATCCACAGATCCAGATGAAGTCAAGTGTACACGACCCATGTGGCGGAAGTTTGTACGGAGTGCACCATCATCATATGCCAGCTCATTGGCAATAATGGCCTGGAAAGAGGATGAGGAACCCACAGTGGGTGAAGCGGCTAAACAACTCCGGCAGTACGAAGAAAGTCTCTCCTCTTCCTTACAGGCCTGCGTCTCAGCTGTGGAG
This sequence comes from Netta rufina, assembly GCF_964035555.1. Taxonomy (NCBI): domain Eukaryota; kingdom Metazoa; phylum Chordata; class Aves; order Anseriformes; family Anatidae; genus Netta; species Netta rufina. Next base: position 140,103,159 of record NC_140124.1, read on the forward strand.
AAACTTTCTGAAAAGGTTCACCAACTTGAAGAGAATCTATTGTCCTCCCCACCTGAACCAACCAGTGCCCACCGACCAAAGGAGAACACTTGGGAGAAACTTTCTGAAAAGGTTCACCAACTTGAAGAGAGATTATTCTCCTTCGCACCTGTACAAAGCAGTGTCTCAGCTGTCAGGGGTAGGCGTTCACCCACACAAGGAAGACGATATGGTGGGTACTCACCCCGTGCCACCCTGTGGTTTTACTTACGAGACCATGGAGAGGACATGAGAAAGTGGGATGGAAAATCTACCGCGACCCTAGAGGCACGGGTACGTGAGTTGCAAAAGAAAACAATCAGGAAAAAGGGATTCTCCGAAAAGTTTGCTGCTCCAACTTCCAGCAGACAGTCCTTCAAACACAGAAACGAGGAAGATTCTGACCAGGATTAGGGGGGCCCTGCCTCCAGCCAGGGGGAGGAAAGGGACAATCGAGTTTATTGGACTGTGTGGATTCGATGGCCTGGCACATCACGCGCACAGAAGTATAAGGCTTTAGTAGACACCGGTGCACAATGTACTATAATGCCATCGAGCTATAAAGGACCAGAGCCCATCTATATTTGTGGAGTGACAGGGGGATCTCAGCAGTTGACTGTATTGGAGGCTGAAGTGAGTCTGACTGGGAATGAGTGGGAAAAGCACCGCATTGTGACTGGTCCGGATGCTCCATGTATCCTTGGCATAGACTATCTTAGAAGAGGATACTGCAAGGACCCAAAAGGGTTCCGGTGGGCTTTTGGTATTGCTGCCTTAGAGACAGAGGGCATTAAACAATTATCTACCTTGCCTGGTCTCTCAGAGGACCCCTCTGTTGTGGGGTTGCTGAGGGTCGAAGAACAGCAAGTGCCAATTGCTACCACAACTGTGCACCGGCGGCAATATCGCACCAACCGAGACTCCCTGATTCCCATCCATAAGCTAATTCGTCAATTGGAGAGCCAAGGAGTGATCAGCAAGACTCATTCACCTTTCAATAGTCCCATATGGCCAGTGCGAAAGTCTAATGGCGAGTGGAGACTAACAGTGGACTATCGCGGCCTGAACGAAGTCACGCCACCACTGAGTGCTGCAGTGCCGGACATGCTGGAACATCAGTATGAACTTGAATTGAAGGCAGCCAAGTGGTACGCCACAATTGATATCGCTAATGCATTTTTCTCCATCCCTCTAGCAGCAGAGTGCAGGCCACAATTTGCCTTCACTTGGAGGGGAGTCCAATATACTTGGAATAGGCTGCCCCAGGGGTGGAAACACAGCCCTACCATTTGCCATGGGCTGATCCAGTCTGCACTAGAGCAGGGGGAAGCTCCTGAACACCTGCAGTACATCGATGACATTATTGTGTGGGGTGACACAGCAGAGGAAGTTTTCGAGAAAGGGAAGAAAATAGTCCAAATCCTTCTGAAAGCCGGTTTTGCCATAAAACAAAATAAAGTCAAAGGACCTGCACGGGAGATCCAGTTTTTAGGAATAAAATGGCAAGATGGACGTCGTCAAATCCCAATGGATGTGATCAACAAAATAACAGCTATGTCTCCACCAACTAACAAAAAAGAAACACAGACTTTCCTAGGTGTTGTGGGGTTTTGGAGAATGCACATCCCAAATTACAGTCTGATTGTAAACCCACTCTACCAAGTAACTCGCAAGAAGAATGAGTTTGAATGGGGCCCTGAACAACGACAAGCCTTTGAACAAATCAAGCAGGAAATAGTCCATGCAGTAGCCCTTGGGCCAGTTCGAACAGGACCAGATGTAAAGAATGTGCTCTACACTGCAGCCGGGGAGAACGGCCCCACCTGGAGCCTCTGGCAGAAAGAACCTGGGGAAACTCGAGGTCGGCCTCTGGGGTTTTGGAGTCGGGGATACAGAGGATCTGAGGCCCGCTATACTCCAACTGAAAAGGAGATATTGGCAGCATATGAAGGAGTTCGATCTGCTTCGGAGGTGGTCGGTACTGAAGCGCAGCTCCTCCTAGCACCCCGATTACCGGTACTAGGCTGGATGTTCAAGGGAAGGGTCCCCTCTACGCATCATGCAACTGATGCTACATGGAGCAAGTGGGTTGCACTGATTACTCAGCGGGCTCGAATAGGAAACCCCAGTCGCCCAGGAATATTGGAAGTGATCATGGACTGGCCAGAAGGCAAATACTTTTGGATATCATCAGAGGAGGAGGTGGGTCGTGCTGAAGAAGCCCCACTGTACAACCAGTTGCCAGAGAATGAAAAGAAATATGCCCTGTTCACTGATGGGTCCTGTCGTATTGTGGGGAAGCATCGGAGATGGAAGGCTGCTGTATGGAGTCCTACGCGACGAGTTGCAGAAGCTGCTGAGGGAGAAGGTGAATCGAGTCAGTTTGCAGAAGTGAAAGCCATTCAGCTGGCTTTAGACATTGCTGAACGAGAAAAATGGCCAGTTCTCTATCTCTACACCGATTCATGGATGGTAGCAAATGCCCTGTGGGGATGGTTACAGCAATGGAAGCAAAACAACTGGCAGCGTAGGGGCAAACCTATCTGGGCTGCTGCATTGTGGCAAGATATTGCTGCTCGGGTAGAGAACCTGGCTGTGAAAGTACGCCACGTAGATGCTCATGTGCCCAAGAATCGGGCTACTGAAGAACATCAAAACAACCAGCAGGTGGATCAGGCTGCTAAGATTGAAGTAGCTCAGGTGGACCTGGATTGGCAGCATAAAGGTGAATTATTTATAGCCCGATGGGCCCATGACACCTCAGGCCATCAAGGTAGAGATGCAACATACAGATGGGCTCGTGATCGAGGGGTGGACTTGACCATGGACGCTATAGCACAGGTTATTCATGACTGTGAAACATGTGCTGCAATCAAGCAAGCCAAACGGTCAAAGCCTCTTTGGTATGGAGGACGATGGCTGAAATATAAATATGGAGAGGCCTGGCAGATTGATTACATCACACTCCCTCAAACTCGCAATGGCAAGCGCCACGTACTTACAATGGTGGAAGCAACCACCGGATGGCTGGAAACATATCCTGTGCCTCATGCTACCGCCCGGAACACCATCCTGGGCCTTGAAAAGCAAGTCCTATGGCGACATGGCACCCCAGAAAGAATAGAATCAGATAATGGGACTCACTTCCGAAACAACCTTATAGACACTTGGGCCAAAGAACATGGTATTGAATGGGTGTATCACATCCCCTATCATGCACCAGCCTCCGGGAAAGTTGAACGATACAATGGCCTGTTAAAGACTACCTTGAAAGCAATGGGCGCTGGGACGTTCAAAAACTGGGATACGCATTTGGCAAAGGCCACCTGGTTAGTCAATACTAGGGGATCTACCAACCGAGCTGGACCTGCCCAATCAAACCTGTTACGTACTGTAGATGGGGATAAAGTTCCTGTAGTGCATGTAAAAAATATGCTGGGTAAAACAGTCTGGGCTACTCCTGCCTCAGGAAAAGGCAAACCTATTCGTGGAATTGTTTTCGCTCAGGGACCTGGATATACTTGGTGGGTGATGCAAAAGAACGGAGAGGTCCGGTGTGTACCTCAAGGAGATTTAATACTGGGTGAGAATAGCCCATGAACTGAATTACACCATGTTAAATAGTATATTATACTGTATGTTATCACTACCATGATTACTATAGGTGACTAATTAGAATGTATGGAAAAGAGTGTAACCTGAGCATGACATAAATGGTATGGAATAAGGGGTGGATAGATGTCCTGGTTTCAGTTAGCACAGAATTAATTTTCTTCCTAGTAGCTGGTGGAATGCTGTGTTTTGGCTTAGAATGAGAAGAGTGCTGATAACACCCCGATGCTTTAGTTGTTGCAGAGCAGTGCTTATACTAAGCCAAGGACATCTCAGCCTTTGCTCTGTCCTGCCAACGGGCAGGCTGGGGGGTGCAGTAAGAGCTGGGAGGGGACAGACCCAGGACAGGTGACCCAAACTAGCCAAAGGGGTATTCCATACCATCTGACGTCATGCTAAACAATATATAGGGGTGGCTAGCCGGGGGGAGGGGGCCGGACTGCTCGGGGTTAGGCTGGGCATCGGTCAGCGGGTGGTGAGCAATTGCATTGTGCATCACTTGTTTGTACATACTATTATTACTTTCGTATTATCCCCATTGTATCATCATTATTATTATTGTTATTATTATTTTTGTTATTTTTTTTTCCTGTCTTATTAAACTGTCTTTATCTCAACTCACGGGCTTCACTTTCCATTTCTCTCCCCCGTCCCAGAGAGGGAGGGGGGAGGGTGAGCGAACGGCAGATCTGATCAGAGTGTGTTAAACTAAAATTGGTGTAAGGATTAGACCTGCTTAATAGTCACTTGTCATGATGCTGATTGCTTTAATCACAACTCTGCTGCGCCTGTTTTCCAAATTGAGTATTATAGTACATTATTTTCCGTATTTGCTCTCTGTAGTGTTGTTTCTCCTCTCCGGGCCCTGGTTTCAGACCATTATGGTACTAAGTGTTATAGCAATGGCTTATGAGATGATAAGATATCTGGTCATGACTCTAACTTGGTATTTATACTCAGTAACATCGTGGACTCTGTACTTTGGAAACAGCATCTTGGGAACTATTAGCAATTATACCTATTGTTTTTCTCCATTAGAGAGTCAATCTGTGGAGGGGAAAGGGGAGGATATTTTTCCTTACTTGCTTACTCTCCCTTTCTCCTTCACCACCCCTGTATCCTCCTGGGTCACTCTGCCTTCCTCCTTCACCACCCGCTGTAGCAGAGGATGGTTTCGATCCATCGACCTCTGGGTTATGGGCCCAGCACGCTTCCGCTGCACCACTCTGCTCTCCCCACCTTTAATTGATGTAATCCTTCCAGAATATCATTCCAGAATAATATTATATAAAATAAGATATAAACATAGAATGATACTTATTTACTGTCTCTTACTTGGATGATTTAAAAATAAAACATCATTGGTTCTGCACAGAAAATTGTGTGAGGGAGATACAATGAAAGTCAAAGTGCAGGTCAGTGTTTCTGATAGAAGCAATGTATCACAATTAAAAGTATAAGAACATCAGAATTGCTGAAAAAAAAAATCACAACAAATATACTTCAGCATATTTATATTAACTTACAAAATCAGATTAAATCAATTATTTAATCTGTTTCCCTAATTTTGTTTAATGCTGTGTTAACTTTTCAAATTTAGTGCACCTTTGATACCATTAAAGGACAAGTTAGTTAGCTCATTAAATTAAATTTCAATTCATATATTTTTTCCAAGAAAAAATAAATAATCCAAATATTTCAATCCAGACAAATCAAATGTGATTTTCAGTTAGGGAAACATAATGTTCTGTAAGAAGTTAAATCCACAGAGTGACTTGGAATATTTTTAGAAGAAAATCCCAATTTAAAGTCAACCTTATATTTGGTCCTTTCTTACTTACACTCTTTCCAAATAATACCAACAGCAATATGTAAATGAGTGATGGTAGAAAGTCCTTTCTCCCCTTTTCATGGTGTCATTTTGTGTCTGTTCAATGACCACTCACTTAACCATGCCAAAGAAGGGTTGTATATTAAGCCAGGAAGACAACAGCAGACTACCTGCAAACCTAACACTTGCCATATCCAGTTAACTTGTGTGTACAAATATATTAATATATAATTTATGATGGCTGTTCTTTGAAAAAAGAGGTGGGACTTCTCACTTCCAACCTTTGTAAGCGCGTATAAACTATGGAGTTTATAAAAAATTATGGAGTGCAGGTATGTGTGTACTGCTGCAAGTGTGTGTGTGCATGGCTGAAACTGTCAGCATCTGTTACTATACGGTTCCTCCTGTGGAGATCCCAGTACAGAATCAGGTCATATGAACTGAACCAAAGGTAACAAATTATTTCATTAAACCTCCCTGAAATCTAGTAAAAAAAAAAATCCTTCATCCATTATTGATGTAGGCTCACTGTGAGCTGTTTGTGATGGGATCTCCTTACCATTAATAATTTTCTGAGTCATGAAGCTAAATCGTAGACATCTTCTTTTTCCTTCTCAGTTAACTTCATAAAAGGTCATGATCTCATTAAAAACAATAGCAAAACTCTAACAATTTAATCAAGCAGGTGTTTTTTGTTGTTGTTGTTTGTTTGTTTTTGTTTTTGTTTTTCTTTTTTTTTTTTTTTTTTTTTTCCCCCTGTTAGTGGTTGGTGATATCCCCTTTTGTAGTTAATAGATTTTTTTTTTGACTGTAGGAATAGATGTCATCTACCTGTTATAGAGACCCTCAGCTTACTTAAAACCATCTCCTTGAAGACTTATACTTGAAAAATCTTAGCAGCTGTTTAAAACAAAACCCTATTTTAGCTAAATTTTCACAGCTGAATTTTACTGGACTTCTTCTGCCACTATAACTCAGTACTAACTATGTTATCTTCAGATGCAGAAATATTGTGTCACCATAGTACAAAGAATTAACTACACAGGAAATGGTACTGCAAAGGGCTTAATATTCAGCAAAGCCTGAGACCACCACAGGCCTTGTTTTAAACATGGAGTGTTTCCAAAATTGCTGGATTGATTCATGGGCACACACACATATGTACATAATCTAGTGGATGAGGAGCAGAGTGTTCCAAAGTCTGATGGATTCAACCTCTGGGCTTCATCCTACATGCCCCTTTCTTTTCAAAATTGTCTCCAGTGTGCTTAGTACTCTCTAGCTTTTCCCTTTTCACATCTTCAGTTTTTCCCCAGTTTCATTATCCACTCAGAAAACAGGAAGTTAAAGTTTAAAGCCTTACTTTGATCTGAGATGTCATAACATAAACAGATGCAAATACTTCTTTGGTGACCACAAATCTGTCTGTAAATCTCCTGTTGAATCAGAGCTAAAAATAATTATGATCTGTGTTATTTGGCGTAATTCATCTCTTCACTTTTATACCCTGGGAAAATAGAAAAATATTCCTAACTTCAAGGAATTTGTCATATTAAGATGTGTCATGGCTAGTTCATTATATACCTCAGTGCTATGGGGTAGCAAGGGGGATTCTAAACTCTGTTTTAAAGTATTTAGAAAGGGTAGAATTTTGTTCTCTTTGTTTGCTTTTGCTCAACAAGGAAAGAGTATGAGTCACTGTGATAAAGTTTGCCAGGATTAACCTACTCAATTCACCTCTTTTACAAGGATATTCCTTTAGGTTTCAGAGATGAGGGTACAGCTTAACTAATTTGTTTCACTATTTCCTTCATCCTGGGAGCTGTATCAATTCAACATTAATACTATCCTTTCACTAGTACATCCCAATGGGCAATGGCAGCAGGAGTTATGTGATTAATGGTTTTAAAAATAATTGTTGAAATCCTAAACTACTATTAAAGTAGCCAGCCTAAAATAAGTATATATATACGTATATATTACTGTGCAGCAAGATACCTCATAAAATGTGTTGCCAATTGCACAGCTTTAACTGTGCCAAACTAAACTGTATACATAATGTTGACTATAGAACATAGACCTTGCCTTTCTATCACTTGTATTAGTCAAGTTCCAGAAGGTTCACCATCTTGTACATAAAAGATATTCCTCTACTGTATAAAAGCTCTTCAGTGTGCCACAAGATTGTATCTCTCATATAAATAAGAAAGTGTAGGAGCATTTTTTGAAATGATTTGTGACAAGAATCCCAGAAATGCTAAAGTTCGGATCTACAAGGAGAGATTTGGGCCAAAGTACCTAAATTCTTCATACACTGAAAATGGGTCATTATGGTCTTAAGAATGGAGTATGTTGTCAGAAACACAGTGAGCAGAAGTTCACTCAAGCCAACTGGCAGGGACTCCTGTACTGTTGAAATCATGTGGCTCTCTGGGATTAGGCTCAAAATACACTGTTAGATATTTCCTCCTGGGTTAGCCATCAGTTACTTAGGTACAGCAAACTGATTATTTCTGGCTTTTATTTTCTTTAAAACTTTATCACATGAAAGAGTAGAAAAAGTGACTTCTCTTTCCTCCTCAGTCTAAGGCTTGTTAAGCCTCCAAATTCTCTTGCAGCAGAGAGTTTTCCCCACTAACTATAGACTAGAATGGTTCAAATGTGTTCTCTCCCCCTTGATGATGCAGAACCACCATGTCATGGCAATCTCAAGGTTCTTGACACTAAAAAGAAAATACCTACATAGGATTGTGGATGTCATGTCATAGTGATATGAAAGTCAAGTGTCCAAGGGTTCATTTCTTTCCCCAAAACTGTTCACAAACTTTGCAAAAATCATTGAATAAATATACAACTCAGCTTCTTCATCCATCAATTAAAAAGTTAAATTATAGAGAGGATGCCACTATGTTTCATGCTGAGTTCAAGATTACAGGTAAGAATTAGCTAATCTCTGGAGACGGTTTCGGAATATATTGCTGAAAATATGCTGGTCTGAAAGTTCTCAGTCTGGATGAACTTGTACCAGGTCTCTTACAGATTTCTGAAATGCTTGAATTTAAGTATCTCCATTCCACTGAAATTCTATTATAGACATCAGATTTCTCTGGATGTCTATTATAGACATCTGGATTTCTCTGGCTTAGGGCCATACTCTGTTTCTGTACCTAAAAGTGACAGATTTCTTATCTGAGCACAATTCAAAGTGTGAAGACATTCAGAAAAATACTTCACAAATTTTCAACATAAATAAACTTTTAGCTTGGAATGCTCTCATTCAAGGATTTCTCACACCCCACATATGCAATAATTGCAAAGCATCTCTGGCAAGCGTATCTTCCAAAGTAATCAAAATAGAAAGCTACACATACAAGCAGGACATCGCTCTTTATATATATATATATATATATATATAATTTATTTATTTTTTAGAGACAAAGCTAGCTATCTTTACAAAAAAGAAAAGTTTAACAGGATTTTGACCTAGGTGGATTTCATTAAACTGTCTTCCTATTACAGAGATGTTCAGACATAACAACCTGAGACAGAAATGCTTACCAAAACCACTTAATATTAAGTCATGGACGTATTCAACGCTAGAAGTGATTCAGCACCCACTTTTATGAAAATACTTTATCTATATAAGAGAGGCAATGAAGGGAATAGCAAGACACAGCCAATACAAGCAGGTTTAAAATGAACTGTTTTTTATCAGTCATCATTTAAATGAAATAGATCTTCTTTGCTATTCTTTTTCCAAATAATGCAGTTTCTTATGTGGTGTCCACTTGAAAGTGGCATTATCAGCTTATCATTTCTTACATGGCTTATGACTGTGGAAACAAAACTGATATCAGAGTCTGGATTTCACATCAAAAACATTTAATTTTGTTTCAGAGAATACTTTTTTTTTTTTCCAAATTTTGTTGGTCACTGTGTAAGAGGGCTATTGTTTCCTGTGATTCAGATAAAGAACATGGGAAATAAAAATATCAAGCTGTCAGATTTCAAGAATGCAATTAAAGATTTCACCTTCAGCAGTGACAGCAGGATTACTGTGGAACATGCTCATCTAAGCAGGTCTTTGAAGCATGGCTGATATGTTTTGGTGGTACAGGAACAAATCATCAAGCAACACATAAGAATCACTGAGCTCTCTGAATATTCTGTCAAGAATGAGGGACAGAATTGATAAACTGTGGAGGTGCAGATTTCAAAAAGCTCCACCTCCTTCTAACAAATACATACTTTTCATAGATTAGTTTTGCTTAGCCTATAAGCAACTGCTGATTTTTACCTTCTAGAAGGCAACAAATACAGGTCCAAAAATCTATGAAGGATCAAATCAGTTTTGATAATTCACATTTTTCTTGTTCTTCTTTTTCTTCTTCTTTTTGTTGTTGTTGTTCTTCTTATTTTTCTTCTTCTTCTTTTCTTCTTCTTCTTATTTTAGTATTTATATTTTTAATTATTATTATTTTTATTTCTGTGTAATTTATATATGACAGAGAATCACCAGTCATTAAATCAACTCTGGAAAATTCCATTCAATTTCCTCTACCTTTCTTTTTCTCCCTCCCCACTCCCCTTGCTTTTCTCACTCCCTTCTCCCTTTCCCCTTCCCTTCATAATATAAAACAGGCTAGATACTTCTCCTTTCTTTCCTTCCAGATGAAGATACTCCCAGGACTACCAACTTCATTCAGTTCATTCGTTCAGTCACGACACAGCTCACTACATCAGAGAATGATGTAAATGTATTGGTTGGTCTATTTTAGTACAAGTACAAAACAAAACAAAAGATTCAGACAAAATATTTGATAGGCTGTAGGGAAAAAAAAAAAAAAAGTTGAAAATTCAGAGCTGGCATGTTCAAATCAGATCCCTCAATCTGACTCCAAATGTATAAATAAGAAATTGCAAATGTATCACTCATTACCCTATTCTTTACTGTCAGCATCTTTCATGTAAGAGTAAAATTATATACTAGCTTCTTAACCTGTTTTTCCTTGTGGACTTCAGAGTATTCATCTTACTCATTTATTCATTCCTTTATGAAGGAATATCAGAAATCCAGTACATTTCTGTCTTCTCTCACCAAAATTTCAGGTTGCCCAGGACTTTTAAATGATAAGGGATGCTATACAACACTGTTACTTGGCCTTTTAGGGATTTAGGGACATTTACAACCCTGTCCTCAGGCTACAAATACAAATAGACTTACTCATCACTTGGTGGTTTTATCTACAACAGATACCAGAGCAGCTCAGGCACTTCAGTGAATGTGGCTTTGGCAGAGTTTTGGTTTAAGTGTGATTCAGTGTATGACATTCAAGATATCTTCAACAATTTATTTGAAAGAGGGCAAAGGATTTGACAAGGTGATGTGGGGGTTGTTTTTCTTCTGCTCTTGGACGCCAAAAACTTACAATGATTGAATTTTCAAGATAAATACTGATGTAGAATTTGCACACAAAAAAGAGGTGTCCAAAATCTTTGATTCCTTAATTATTTTTCAGTCCCTTTGATGAAACTAATTCTACATAGCTTGTGTTATATACAGCATAGAATTTATATTCCTGCCACATTTCCTTTATTTTCTTTCCTTATCATATTATATTTAAAGCTTTTATTTTCTCTGTAGCTAATTATATATCCTATGTCTATGTGTTTAAGGAAAAACAACTTAGTAATATCTTTCAGCACCACTTCATGTCTGTTTTGCATGGGGATCTCCTGTCTTAGCAAAAATACAGTTTATTTCTTTACAAAGCAGCTTAATTTAAAGCTGTGAAAACAAGAAGGAGATTGTATTTAATGGATGAATAAATTAAGTTGGGAAGCTTTTACTGAAATGAGTAGCCACAGAATATATTGTCATTACTGTATCTGCCTCCTGGAGATCATTTGGATTAGGTGTTTGCTATATAAATTAATTACTTTAAAAAATAACTATTTTCCCATCTGTGCATAGAGGGCTACAGTGCAAATAACATTACAAGCAATTGAAATGATATAGTTAGTACCATGTGTCACGTAAATAATTCCTACTGAGGTTAGCAGAAACACTGTAGTTGCATGGAAAGAGGTTAATATATGAACCCTGAATTATGGGGTAAGGGAAAAAACAATTACAACGGAAGAATGAAACTACAAGCCTGATTCTGCTTCCTTTCAATCATTTGGATTTTTATGACTTCTAACTAGCTTATGTCCCTAAAATTTAAATTGGAAGAACTAGAGGGGCAGTTTAATTCAGAGGAATAAAACATGACCTTCAAAAGCATGCCACAGATGAATAAGAATCTTTTAAAACATCTTATTTCAGTGTTCAACCTTAGTTTCTTAACTTTTTTTTTTTTTTTTTTTTTTTGTGCAAATCAACGTTTTATTCTTCTAAACAACACTTATATTCAAATTCTGATTAAACATGCCTTGCAAGTCGCATGCTTGTTGCATAGGATTAGAGACTGGCTCAACAACATGTCTTCCATCATCTGCTCAAGTAAAAAGATCCAATGAGGAGACCTGAGGATAATTTTGTGAAACAAGTTGGCATTTCAGTAACATTTCCTATTGCTTCATTGCCTTGGGAAAAAAAAAAAAAAAAAAAAAAAAAAAAAAAAAAAAGTGATTGAAAGGAGAAGATAAATAAGAAAACATATGGTGAAACTTCAGCACTAGCAATAATTAAAATATTTTCTGAAGAAATTAAGAAAAGCAAGAACATAAAGACATAAAAGTTACATTTATGCCAAAGGTTTATCTTGTCCTAAATCTACATGTAAATGTCCTAAATTCTGACAATGGTCAGTAGTAGAAGCCCTATAAGATTGGAGTCTGTAAAAGTTCTCCAAGATATCCACAGCTTAGAACTTGAGGTAACTTTATATGTAGAAAATCGTACTTTAGAGTTACCATTGGACCCAATCCTCATGCATTTATCCTTAAAAACAAACAAACAAACAAACAAACAACAACAAAACAAAACAAAACAAAAAAGCCACCCAATTTAAATGTTCAGCTTCCACAACATCCTGTGGCAATGAGTTCCATAATTTTACTATACATCATGAGAAAAACTACTTCCTTTTGTTTGATTGTCCCCAAGGGAAACAGGAGCAACTGAAAAGGAACTGTATTAAAGGTGCTGTATTTACTCATTAATTGTAAATTACACTAGAAGAGACACTTGCAGAGCTGCATAAACGTTATGGTTCTGACCACGACTTTGCAGCAAGGAGGGTGAGGGGGTTGTTATAGTACAACCCCTGTTATAGTCTGAAGACTGAGCTCAATTTTTGCAATGGAGGGAAAGCAGAGAAGTCTGTGCTTGTAACGTGTCTTGTGGTTTCTCCTCTTGTCAATATCCTCTTTTCTTCTGGATATCTGTGTACCACAAACCAATGACAGATGTTTATCCATATGTATTCAGTGAGAAATTTAAGTCACTGAAAAAAAAGATGTATCTCATGTACTTTCCACTGAAGAGCCCCAGCCTGATATTGAAATACATGAACAGGAAATTATATGGATACTAGACACAGACCAGAATACAGCCTGTGGTGTAGCAAGCAGCATGCTTTCATACACTGTGGTTTGTCCTTTTTGAAGTGGTCATGTAATGAGCTGAAAATACCCACAAGTTTAAATAGTAAACATGCATGTAAGACTGCTGGTAGTGAATTTCTTCTCTGAAGAGTGTGAGTTGCTAAATGGACAGCTACTGCTTGACACCCTTACACCTTCCCTTTCTAGAAACAAAACCCGAACAATAATGCTTCTCCTCAAACTTATTCCAACATTTCTATTTACCAAATACAAAACAAATGTGCTGTACTTACTTTTTCAATGCCTGAATGATTAAATCTTCACACTATAAAACTACTAACCACAGAATTTTAAAATTGGCATTACTTAATTAGTTAAGTGTTTTCAGACAGAAAACAGGTCTTCATAGCCAAAGTCGAAAGAATTCAGGCAGTGGCGGTACTTTGAAATGTAAACTATATTCTGTAAGCCTTAATTTTCTATAAAAATAATTGTCCTTCATCAAACTAGTGCCTTTATAGGGCAGATTTTCAAGGCTTTTCCTAGGCTTGGAAGGGAAGACTAGAGTACACTGTATCAGGTAGAAAATTCTGGTTTTACAGCTTTTGCCTGCCTGTAAAGATTATTTTAAGTAATAGATAAAATATGAGTACTGGAAGTAATTGATGGAGAAAGGGAGATAGAAATATTGCTCCGAGTTTCCAATCAATTGCTGTTGCTTAGACTCATTCTAGGAACCTGAGGGCCTGGAAAGCATAAAATAATAGGAAGTAATTGCAGTTGAAAATCTCTGGTGTTTAGGAATGCACATTAGGCAGTTTCACATTATCATTCTTTTATTTTTTTTTTTTCATTACTTCATGTAGTTCAAATCAGCTCTTTATTCCAGTATCCTAGCTTCTGTAGAAACAAGTTTTACTAGAAAAACCTTCTAAATAACTCTCAGGGAGTAAATGAAGAGGAAGGAAAAGAAGACAGACTTGTTACATGGACTTGTTATCATATCTGTGTTTGTTTATTAGTAGTATTTGACAAACAGTGGTATAATAATGATAGCAACAATTTATGTAAACTACTTGTCAAATCACAGAAAAATTTTCCATAGTCTTGACAGCTGAAAGGAATCCACAGAAGATATTTGTAAGGAACTTAAATATAGTTCAGTATACTAGAACACCAAGAAGTAAGGGATGATAAAAGTTTCTCAACTGAAGTTTTTTGCTCCTAATTCTATAATTCTATACAGTCTTTCTACAAACTGTTATCATGCAATCTTTCTATGTACAAATATCCCCTCTTTGGGGATAATGCTTTGGGAATTAATTACTATACATGAAAGTAAACAAAACAAGCAAACAAACCAAATGTCTCCTACCAATTCAAAAAGATAATTCACTAATATGACTGACCTTAAGACAAGGTCTCATGAAAGATAACAATCTCACACCAAACATGACTATGGTTCTCAAATCTGAATAAAAAAAATACAAGTTTGGTCCTTGCAGAGACAAGGAGGTATTTGCTACTTAGAAAAAACAAGTGATCATAGAATCATAGCATCATGAACTATCAAGTTGGAAAAGACCCATGAGGATCACCGAGTCCAACTCGTAACTCCATGCAGGGTAACCTAAGAGTTAAAGTATATTCCTAAGAGCATTGTCTAAATATGTATTAAACATAAAAAAAGAAGCCCCCAAGAAAGTGAAGGAAATCTTACTTCAGTTGAGAAAATTTGTAAGGCTAATTCTTGTATTTAAAAGCAGAGGAAATGATTTTGAAAGCAAAGGATAAAAGCCTGTACTTCATAGAAGACTTCAAGAGCACAGTGCTGCAAAGACTTGCATAACCAGTGCACAGTAAGTATTCAAAGGATAAGCTCCTGGAGGACCCCTGTAATGTAAAGTTCTCAGGGGTTTCCAGTGGAGGCCCCCTCTAGCTGGTATTGCTTCAGGTGGATAAAGACTTATTCCATGAATGACTTATACCATCTTTTTCAAAGCTGAGAGCAAGTCACACAGGCACATGGAGAAAGCCCCAACCTATACATCCTTAAAACACACAGATTAGTGTAACTTCTTTTCAACTCACTTACGTAAAAAACAAACCAAAACAAACAAAAAAAACCACTCGTATGACTGTATTATCTGTTTTGAATACTGTGACCTTATTTATCTGTGACCTTAATCTGATTTAAAGTAATTTTAAAGTAATATTAAGGTAACTGTACAGCAGAAGTCTTTTTAGGAGGTGTGGAAAATTTACAAACTCGGGAAATGGGACACCTTCAAATGGGACACCTTCAACTGCCCTATCTCTATAGTATTTCCTCTGCAGTGTTCAAAAAAAATAATAGAAGACATCTAAGCTTCATAAGCCAGTGGCAAGTTCCCATTAGAGTTAAGAGCATGTATCTTAGATGTCTTAGCATGCAGCAAGATGTCGGGATATATGCTTGAACTCTAAAAAGAAAACACTTTGGTGGTCAAAAGAAACACTTAACAGGATCTGTGCAAAGAGCACAGATCTAGATACTGTTCAGACCATCTGTCCTATGCTGATGTCTGTAAAGGCAGTATAGCTGACCTACATTGTACTTCACAGACCCCTTCTCTGCACACTGTTTGTATGATGTTTCCGCACTCCTAATATATCCATCCATACAACTCAAGTTCCTGGAGCTGGACAGTACACACGGTGCATTTGTTTCCCTTGGCCATTCTGGATGTCCTATCAAGTAATAACTGAGCTGGGGTGATTACAGTTGTTTTTGGCTTGCTTTCCTAACCCTTTTATCATTTTAAGTAGATGTGATTTTAACTAGCTTCTAATTTAAGCTGTTTGAAAATATGGTCATGTGGTATTAAGTTTGACATGGGCTGCCTATGTCAATAGCAGTTACTGTGCGACAGTGTTTGGCACACTGATCCTTGAAAGGAAACTAGAAAATAGCTTTTGATTATCTGAAATAAGCAGGCATGATGGAAACAGTCATTTTATAGTGCCAAGCTGAATAGACACAGAACAAATTAGAAACTCCTGTGGTCTAAACCTTACCGTGCCACTGTCTCCATTTGGCATATCCATGCTCTAGTTTCCTTTAGGAGAATGGTATTATCTCATGTTTACATTTGAAGAAAATAAATCCTTGTCTCTAAGTGTTCCCAATAGGTCTTTTTTATTCAACTTACTTATTTGGGACTGGGAATAATTTTGTTAAAACCAGCAACAATTAAGTAAGTATCAAGTAGAACCATTTAAAAAAATAATAATAATAATAATTATAGAAGACCAGCTCAATGTACTGAAACTCTCCGAACTCAACAAATAAAGAAAACAAAAAATATTTTTAGATTAATCATGTCTTGAAAAAAAAAACAAAAAACCAAAATCAAACCACAGCCTAGGGTATTTGGTCATTTGCAAAGATACATGTATTCTAAAACCAGTCATAGAGTGTGTTTCAACTTAAGGCAATTACATTTTTGTAACTACTGAAGGATGGCAAATAAAATCAACTTTTAGGCATATTTCTTATTCAGCTGGGTCTGTAGTTTGGTCCTTGTGTTTTACATAACATTTAAATTTAGTTTTTGTTGAAAATGCAAATTGGTAGTTGAAATGAATCAAAAGAGCTGTGTTTGTTGTTGTTTTTGTTTTGTTTTGTTTTGTCTTCCCTATACTCTCTAGTATAATTAAGTCAGTAAAAAAAAAAAGTTCTGTGTATTTGCCAATTTATGAATAAATGCAGTAGGCTGCAGCTGGTATACTTTAGCTTAAACTCAATGCTATTGGTACGCACGAAGTACATTGCTGCAGTGTGTCCACATAAGTATGGAGATACTCGGTTCAACATACAGATAAATTTACCTGTACATATAAACTGAAACATTTGCCTTAACCACAGTTATCTGAGCAAAGGCAGTGACAGTCTTGAGGATCTATGTACATTTTAACCACCAAATACTGCTTTGTTCCCAGTACCGAAGTAGTCTGAGAATAGAAGGTTGAAGCATTCTGTAGTATCTACTTGGATTTAAGTGCTTAAACGCCACCTGGGTTGCACTCAAATTGTTTAAATCCTGTTATGGGTCTTGTACTGGGTCTGGCTGGAATGTTAACTTTCCCGGCAGCAGCCCATACAGTGCCGTACTCTGTACTTGTAGCTGGAACAGCAGTGTTATCACGCCAGTGTTGTGTCTACTGCTGAGCAGCAGTGGCACAGCATTGGGCCTTTCTCTAACCCTCCTAGGGGGTGGGCACAAAGTGAGGAGAGAAACATCACTAGGGCAGCTGACCTAAACCAATCAAAGGGATATTCCATACCATGTGGTGTCACACTCAGCAATAAAAGGTGGAAACAGGAAGAAGAGGGGAGGGGTGGGCTCTCGTTGAGAAGACGTTGGTCCTCCTCTCGAACACCAGCTGCGTGCGTTGAGGCCTTGCTTCAAGGACGTGGTCAATCATCGCTCATTTGTGGGAAGTAGAGAGTAATTTCTTTCCTCTGCACTTCCATATAGCTTTCATTTATTTTGTTTGTTTGTTTTCCTCCCTTTTTCCCCTTTCCCTTTTATTTCCCCTTAGTTAAATTGTTTAGTTCATGGTAGTGTTTATTTAATTATTATAATTATTTCCCTTTAATTAAATTATCCTTATCTCAACCCGTGAGTTGTTCTTTGCTTTACTTCTCCCCCTCCTCATCTAAAGGAGGGGGAGTGAGAGAGCGGTTGTGAGGTTTAGCTGCCCAGCATGGTAAAACCACCACAGGTCTGCCTGAAATATTTGAGAATTCCAGTCTAACTTTCTGTACAGGCAGCAATATTCATATTGCTACAGAGCACTACATTATAAGAAGCTAACATACATGTAAAGTAGATAGGGCATTATTTCTCTTGAATAAAGGTATTGTATTTTACTAATAATATACTTGAAATATGCAAACTGCTGTTTTTGTTTGTCTCTATCATCACATTACAAATAAATTTCCAAATATATTTCACTTCTATATATCAGAATATTTCATTATCCAGCTCAGCTAAGTGAAGCAACTTCAATATTCTCTAGAAAAGTATCTGTATTTGGAAAGCGCTGCCTAAAAGAACTTCTTATTTTAATAATCATTGGTAACTTTAAATAAGTTTTAAATCATTCAACTGCTACACTACAATTTCTTTGTAGATGCTTGTTTGACAGATGATTGCAAAATTTTGTGTAAACTAGCTAAAAACAAACTAACAAACAAAAAAAAAAACAATCAAATAAACAAAACAACCAACCAACACCAACTACAACAGGTTGCTGGTTCCATTAAAAATTCATTTGCAAAATGTACAAAGCATGTAAAGCTACAGGTAGTAACTGAAGTTTGAAAATAACCACACCCAGCTTCATATTTTGTTAACAACATCAGGAATGCTGTTTACTTGCCTGTGCATTATATATGTTACACAGCATCAGCATTTGGAGGAAAGCAATTTAACATGCAAGAGATATCACAAAATTCAAGAGATATTTACATATGCATATATTAATAACATCATGCAACAAGTATGCATCATTCTAAGCCTATTTTCCATTTTACATCATATATGGCAATGGCTGCAAGTTAGAGCATAGGAAGTTCTGCACTGATGTGAAAGAACTTCTTCACGGCGAGGGTGACGAGACATCGGAACAAGCTGCCTAGGGAGGCTGTGGAGTCTCCTTCTCTGGAGACAATTCAAGGCCTGTCTGGATGCCTACCTGGGCAGCCTGCTCTGAGGAACATGCTTTGGCAGGGGGGTTGGACCTGATGATCTTTCGAGGTCCCTTCCAACCCCAACAGTTCTGTGATTCTGTGATTCTGTGATATATCATTTACATATACATATAATATGTCCACATATAC
Organism: Netta rufina; assembly: GCF_964035555.1. Taxonomy (NCBI): domain Eukaryota; kingdom Metazoa; phylum Chordata; class Aves; order Anseriformes; family Anatidae; genus Netta; species Netta rufina. The sequence continues at coordinate 140,122,058 of NC_140124.1, forward strand.
AATACTTTCTACAATTACTATGAGCAGTGACTTGTCACTTAGCTATTTGTTTTCTGAGGTTTTAAAGGAAACATATTAGTGTGCTTTCCTAGCAAAGTTGATAAAAATGCACTGAAATAAAAATGATTATACCACAATTCACAATTATACCACATTGTGAAGAATGTAGGGACATTGTCAGAGTATGTACGGATACAACAAGGAAGGCCAAGGACCATTTAGAATTAAATCTGGCAAGATATTTCAAGGACATTGTGCTGGGTCTGGCTGGAATGTTAACTTTCCCTGCAGTAGCCCATACAGTACAGTGCTCTGCACTTGTAGCTGGAACAGCAGTGTTATCACGCCAGTGTTGTGTCTACTGCTGAGCAGTGCTGGCACAGCATCGGGACAGCATCGGGACTCTCTCTAACCCTCCTAGGGGGTGGGCACAAAGAGAGAAAGGAACATCACCAGGGCAGCTGACCTAAACCAGCCAAAGGGATATTCCATACCATATGATGTCACACTCAGCAATAAAAGGTGGAAACAGGAAGAAGAGGGGAGAGGTGGGCTCTCGTTGTGAAAACTTTGGTCCGGTCCTCCTCTCGAACACTGGCTACCTGCGTTGAGGCCCTGCTTCAAGGACCTGGTCAATTATCGCTCATTGTGGGAAGTAGAGAGTAATTTCTTTCCTCTGCACTTCCACATAGCCTTCATTTGTTTTATTTGTTTGTTTTTCTCCCTTTTTTTCCTTTCCCCCTCCCTTTTCCCCTTTCTTTTTTTTTTTTTTTCCCCTTTAATTAGATTGTTTAGTTCATAATAATCTTTCTTTAATTATTATTATTATTATAATTTCCCTTTAATTAAATTATCCTTATCTCAACCCGTGAGTTGTTCTTTGCTTTACTTTTTCCCCTCCTCATCTAAGGAAGGGGAGTGAGAGAGCGGTTGAGGTGTTTAGCTGCCCAGCATGGTAAAACCACCACAGACATCAAGAAGGGCTTCTTCAAATACGTCAACAGCAAAAAGAAGTAGCGAGGTGGGGGTTGGCCTGTTCTCCCACGTGCCTGGTGACAGGACGAGGGGGAATGGGCTTAAGTTGAGCCAGGGGAGTTTTAGGTTAGATGTTAGGAAGAACTTCTTCACTGAAAGGGTTGTGAGGCACTGGAACAGGCTGCCCAGGGAAGTGGTGGAGTCACCATCCCTGGAAGTCTTCAAAAGACGTTTAGATGTAGAGCTTAGGGAAATGGTTTAGTGGGGACTGTTAGCGTTAGGTCAGAGGTTGGACTCGATGATCTTGAGGTCTCTTCCAACCTAGAAAATTCTGTGATTCTGTGAAGAAGACTAGGGAAAATGTGTGCCTGTTGCTCAATAGGGTGAGTGCCTTAGTGATGAAGGATACAGAGAAGGCACTTATTGAATTCTTTCTTTGCTTCAGTCTTCACTGCTAAGACCAGCAGTTGCAGACCCTAGAGACAAGAGGGGAAGTTTGGAGAAAGGACTTTCCCTTTGTTGAGGAGGATCATGTTAGAGATCGTGTAGAAACCTGACACCCACAAATCCATGGGTTCTGATGAGATGTACCCACAAAAACTGAGGGAGATGGCCAATATAATTGCTATGCCACTCTTTGAAATATGATATGCCAATCTTTAAAAGGTCATAGAAATTAGGAGAGGTGCCTGAGAACTGAAAGCAAGCCAGTGTCACTCCAGTCTTCAAAAAGGGCAAGAAGGAGTACCGAGGAAACTACAGGCCAGTCAGCCTCTCCTCCATCCCTGGAAAGGTGATGGAACAGTTCATCCTCCCGTCTGGATGCCTACCTGGGCAGCCTGCTCTAAGGAACCTGCTTTGGCAGGGGGGTTGGACCCGATGATTTTTCGAGGTCCCTTCCAACCCTTTCAATTCTGTGATTCTGTGATTCTCTGATAAACATTTGAAGGGAGATTATCAAGAGGATGGGGCGAAACTCTTTTCAGTTGTTCCCAGTGACAGAGCAAGAGACAACGAGCACAAGCTGAAACACAGGAAGTTCCATTTGAATATGAGAAAATGTTTCTTTGCTGTGAGAGTAACAGCACTGGAACAGATTGCCCAGAGAGGCTGTAGAGGCTCCTTCTCTGGAGATAGTCAAAACCCACCTGGATGCCATCCTGTGCATCGTGCTGTAGGTGACACTACTTGAGAGAGGGTTTGGATTACCTCAACCATTCCATGATTATATCTTTATAAATCTAACCATCCCCAAATGTGTGTGGTTCATTTTTTGGAAAGTGGAAGCATATGATTTTATTTATTTATTTAACAAAATTTGCTTTCATATTACATTTATGAAACAGTTTCAGTCAAGCTATACTCTGTTATTTAAATAAAAGTGTATCAAAGCCTCCTTTTATTTGTTTAGACCCAAATGGATCTATCAGATCTACTCTTATGCCACCAGCTTAGCAACTTCAAACTATGACCCATTCTTTTCATATTTTAACTTCTTTATAATATATCTATATATGCAACACCTTTTGGCAGTAAGAAAATACTATTATTCTCATTTTGCAGAGGAGAAAAACAAATCCTTACACCTCTGGTTCATATAGTAAGTCAGTTAAATAGATGCACCCTACCTGGTAAATGGACCCTTTCTGGTTTATCATATGCAGCTAAGACAGGTCCATCCCTTCAGACCATAGAGATGACAGCAGTAAGTTAATGGTCCAGTATTGATGAGGGTACTAATGTGCCAATCTGAATATAATCCCTACATAGAAAGCAGGTAATATTAGCACAACAGCTGACAGAGAAGTCTGGCTGGTGCACTGGGTTGATGAAATATGTTCTTTCACCACTTGTCAGTTCTATAAAATCAATTCAATTAAAAAAATAATCTGGATGCATTACAGTGTTATACAAGTATAACTATATTAGGCTTAAACAACTGGACTCCAAACTCCCAAATGGCACTGACTTATCTCACATTTTTCTATAAGATTCAAACTATCTTGACAACTAAAAATAAATATTAAAATAATGCTGGAATTAAAATAGAAGAAAAAAACACAGAGACAGGAAATGAGTATTTGAACGTGAGGGAGACTCATATCTTCATACTATAAATATGTTGCAGAGAGATGGACAGTCAGAAATAAAAGATAGGTTAACTAAAACAGACAACCCAAGACATTTCTAATCCCTACATGAATCCACAATGCTTGACTGAGTTTTGCTCCTAGTCTGCACAGTGTAATGCAGCTCCTGGAGTGTTGAAACTCCATGATATAAATAAAGAGTTCATAAACTTAACAAAGTCAATCTATTAAAGAAATGTTAAATGCATTTCTGTAACACTTTAAATGTTGTAACAAGCTAAACACTAAAAATATGATCCACTAAATATCTTTTGGTATTAGATTCATGACAATTTACACACTTATGTTTGATAAATATGTATAGAAAATTACAGAAATGTCAGACCTATTTTTATCTATTTGATTGAGCTTAAATGGTAAGCACGGTAAGATTTATAACAACAACAACAAAAGTTGTTCTGGCCACTTAAAAAGACAAATACTAACCTCTGAGACTTAGAAAAACTCTGATTAACATAACAAATCATTAAAAGGTGGGATAACACAGAGTTGGTTTTAAAACATTTTCTGAAGCTCAGAAGATACAAATGCATATTAATGTATATATAAATTTCTATAAAATATATATATGAATAAAAATCACCAGCTACATGTATTTTTTAAATACCCTGAACACTTTAAATATGCACCAGTTTTACTCCTTCAGTATCTGAGGAAGACATATTGTTAACTTCTAATTTGTCTGACTGTATCAGCATTGGCAAGAACTGTTGCAGGTCAGCAGTTTTGGCATCAGAGCTCATTCATGGTTTGCTGAGCCTTTTAGCATTTGCTCAGACAAAATTTCCTGCTAGTGCTGATGCATCCGTGTCTGAAGGAGGTTTGGTACACAAACTTTGCGAAATGTAGAAATGTTAACTAAGAAAAACATGCCTGAAGATAAAGATACCTGTTTTCATTTGAACTGTCCTTTGAGGTGTGTGTGGGGGGGGACTGCTGTAAAACCCTACTGGAGGAACAGGAGCTGTGGACCTCTAGGAGGTCCCCAGCATCCTGAGGAAGTGCATCTGTAGTGTGATGTGCTAGTGTGCAGCACACAATTCTCTCCAGTGACTTTCACTCTGAGTGAGAAGAAAAAGTTTGGGTCATGTTACTGACTCTCATCTGTAAATATAGTGTCCACATTGGAGGGCCACAGTGCTTCATTCGTGCTGCTGTGATAGGCAAAGGATGGGAAGGGGAATGCCTTCTGACCCCCGAACTGCATGCATATGCAGAAATTGCGAGGGTCAAATCCTTACAAAAATTCTGCTCTCACTGGAATGTAAATAAAAAATATCACACACTCTCTGCACTGCTCTTCCTGAATAACGTGTCTGGTCCCCTATGGACCATACACAGACAGCAAAACTATCATTAATTATTCAAACAAAGAAACAAAGAAACATAAAATGGATGTCTCAGGTAGTCCAGACAAGGAGTAAGACACCTGAAGAGCACCCTACAGAGTAGGATTATTGCAAGTGCACTTGCCAAAATGGGGAGCAGTCTGAGGCTGGGGGTGAGATTTACAATGAAAAACAAGAAATTGTACTCTGCAACTCCCCCAAGAAAGGGGAACTTGAGGTGAAACAGCAAGGTGTAGATAAAGATCCATGTATCATGAAAATTCCTCCCCTTCTGTGGAAGATATAAAATGCCATCCTGGCAGAGCTATCCTGGGGTTAGGGAACTGAGGTTTCCAACTCAAATACATCTGTCTAACATCCAAGCCAGTTACTAAGGCCGGGCACTGAGCAGATGTTGGTTCCCTGTAGCACAATCCTTCATCTTTTGCTCAGCCAAGACACCCTTTTTACTTTCACTGGCAATTCTGCTAAGGTAAATATATAAGGTCAGTTCTGAAAGCAATAAATAGCCAGGCACTCTAGACACTCTGAATCACTATGGCATTCAATTTAGTGCATCCAGATGACATAGCAACGTTCCATAGGGTGGCCAAATGGTGACCATTTTTGGCTGAAATGCTAATAGCTGTCTTAAAGTGATCTTTACTTGTTTCCATAGCAACATGCCACTGAAGAAAAGATGGGTTGACAAGTAGAAATATGCAAATTTTTTACTGATGCTGTTTTGCATATTCTTTCATTCAGTCCATTTAATGTTGCCTCTGTGCAGCCACTGGGGCATGTGGAAAGGTAAACATTAAAGTCTTTATTCTTCTGGTAGCTGACAGCTTCTCTCCTTGGGGAAAGAAAAAAAAGTCTTTTTTTTTTTTCCTCCTCTTGTCAAATAACAATACAGGTTGCATTAGTCACGGCAAGTATGGAAATCTGCCAGGAAAAGAAAGTAAGTAGTACCCCTGTAGAAACCTAATAAAAATGTCCATTAGGCTTTTGGAAAATGACCCTTAACTACCAGCAAAAGCTTAATGAAATTGGCAAAACAAGAAAAGCAAAGTCTTGCTTTGCTTTGCATCTTTCAAATGACCCACAAACCTCATTAAAATGCAGTGGCAAATACAGACTCTGCCAAAGTTCTTTGGCAACATGTCACAAAAATCTGAGAGAGAACAGGTTTGCATAGAAGCAACAAGCTTGCTGGCTACCTGCTGTCAACATCTTTCACACTACAAACAGAAAAGTTCCCATTGACTTATTTCCTTAATGAGTTATCCTATTGACTTTATTTAATCCAGAGTCCATGGGATCAGAACCTGCAGTTCTTTATTTAGATTAAATACAGAAAAAAATTAATGGAGGGTGATGGCACCTGAGTAAGGAGAACAGAACTGGATTTTCTGCAGCAAGATTTGTATGATAATGACAAGGAAAAATATATTTTTTTTCTTGTTTGTTTGTTTGTTTTTATAAGAACACTGCTATATAGCACTTACTATTATATTGTGAGACTTAGTGTTCATAAACTATTATTAAGGGCAGATTTTACCCCAAATTAAACCAAACAAAAATACCAGAACTCAATTCTCCACTTCCTGCTAGCTCTTTATGTCTGAGAGATGACAGGATCAGGATTTCACCTTAAATTTTCTTCTAAAAATTGCAATCTAACTCAAGAAAATACAGTAAGCTGTGGGATTGTACAGGAATTATTTGTTATGGAGAAGTTCTGTCTGACTGTTCTTCTCTGATCTTAACATCTATTCATTTTTGAAAACTTTAGTATTTTGCCGTCTGGATGCAAGCCAAAAAGAAAAAAAAAAAAAAGTCCTATCCTACTTTTTATATTGTCCTCACATGCCATTATGCCATTTAATATTTAGAATATAAAAAAAGGAAAAGAAAAAAGGAAAAGGAAAAAAGACAAAGGAAAAGGAAAAGAAAAAGACAAAGGAAAAGGAAAAGGAAAAGAAAAGAAAAAGAAAAAGAAAAAGAAAAAGAAAAAGAAAAAGAAAAAGAAAAAGAAAAAGAAAAAGAAAAAGAAAAAGAAAAAGAAAAAGAAAAAGAAAAAGAAAAAGAAAAAGAAAAAGAATACACCTAGACATACTGAGGCAACAGGGTGAAGGAAGGGTGAATTGATGCATTTGTACTAGTGTAGGCTTTTAAAAGTCTGCAGAGCTGATTTTTCTTTAGATAATCTTTAGAACTCTATCATGCAATTAAAGTCAATCAGAATACTAGTGAGAGTATGTTTTTTAGGACTGAACTTTCAGGTTATACAAAGTAATCTGATTTTCCCTGGAACTCCATGTTTGTACAGGCTTTTATTCATTGTGTGTCCTGCTCTGTTTATGGACCATGACTACAGAATTTTAATGAGCCCCATGCAGAGCCCTTTTTAGAGCCAACTTCGCAAAGATTCTTGTCATACTGAGAAATTATTTGTGTGCCACTGCTTTACTGTTTTGTGCACAAGTTTAAGTCTATCTTGATTTCATTCCATACATTTCCTTGATCTTACTGTATACAGCTGATAAATTGCCCATCCCTGAAGAAGCCCATCTTGGTGGTTGTTCACTCTCAAGTGCCCTCCCTGTTTTCCTTCCCTGCCAAAATTTAAAATGACCTTCAAAATTTGCGAAACTATACAGTTCAAAGACAGCACTGGAGTTTGAACATTTCTGTCCAGGTTCAAGAGTGAAGTCCTAAACCACAAGAAAGATCTAGCTGTAAAATTCACAGAATCTCAGAATCACAGAATTTCTAGGTTGGAAGAGACCTCAAGATCATCGAGTCCAACCTCTGACCTAACACTAGCAGTCCCCACTAAACCATATGCCTAAGCTCTACATCTAAACGTCTTTTAAAGACTTCCAGGGATGGTGACTCCACCACTTCCCTGGGCAGCCTGTTCCAGTGCCTAACAACCCTTTCAGTGAAGAAGTTCTTCCTAACATCTAACCTAAAACTCCCCTGGCTCAACTTAAGCCCATTCCCCCTCGTCCTGTCACCAGGCACATGGGAGAACAGACTAACCCCCACCTCTCTACAGCCTCCTTTAAGGTACCTGTAGAGAGCAATAAGGTCGCCCCTGAGCCTCCTTTTCTCTGGGCTGAACAAGCCCAGCTCCCTCAGCCGCTCCTAGTAGGACTTGTTCTCCAGGCCCCTCACCAGCTTCGTCGCCCTTCTCTGGACCCGCTCAAGCACCTCAATGTCCTTCTTGTAGCGAGGGCCCAAAACTAAACACAGTACTCGAGTTGCGGACTCACCAGAGCCGAGTACAGGGGGACAATCACCTCCCCAGCCCTGCTGGTCACACTGTTTCTTATACAAGCCAGCATGCTGTTGGCCTTCTTGGCCACCTGAGCACACTGCTGGCTCATATTCACCTGACTATCCACCATCACTCCCAGGTCCTTCTCTGCCTGGCAGCTCTCCAACCACTCATTTCCCAGCCTGTAGCTCTGCTTGGGGTTATTGCGCCCCAGGTGGAGGACCCGGCACTTGGCCTTGTTAAACTTCATGCAGTTGACCTCAGCCCATCGATGCAGCCTATCCAGATCCTCCTGCAGAGCCTTCCTACCCTCAAGCAGATCGACACACGCACCTAGTTTGGTGTCATCTGCAAACTTACTGAGGGTGCGCTCCATGCCCTCATCCAGATCATCGATGAAGATATTAAAGAGGATTGGCCCCAGCACTGAGTCCTAATGAACGCCACTAGTGACTGGCCTCCAACTGGACTTGGCTCCATTTACCACGACTCTTTGGGCCCGGCTATCCAGCCAGTTTCTAACCCAACGAAGCATGCGCCAGTCCAAGCCAAGAGCAGCCAGTTTCTTGAGGAGAATGCTGTGGGAGACGGTGTCAAAAGCCTTGCTGAAGTCAAGGTAGACCACATCCACAGCCTTTCCCTCATCCACCCAGCGCGTCACTTTGTCATAGAAGGAGATCAGGTTCGTCAAGCAGGATTTGCCTTTCATAAACCCATGCTGACTGGGCCTGATCGCCTGCTTGCCCTGCAAGTGCCGCGTGATGACTCTCAAGAGGATCTGCTCCATGAGCTTCCCTGGTACTGAGGTCAAACTGACAGGCCTGTAGTTTCCCGGGTCTGCCCTCTGGCCCTTCTTGTAGATGGCCATCACGTTTGCTAGCCACCAGTCAACTGGGACCTCCCCCGATCGCCAGGACTGCTGATAAATGATGGAAAGTGGCTTGGCCAGCTCCTCTGCCAGTTCTCTCAGTACCCTTGGGTGGATTCCATCCGGCCCCATCGACTTGTGCACATCCAAGTGCCGTAACAGGTCACCAACCAGTTCTTCGTGGATAGTGAGGGCCACCTCCTGCTTCCCATCCCCTTCCACCAGCAAGGTTCCAATCTCAATCCAAGATCAGCCAGAAGCCATTGGAAATGTCTGAGTAAAGACTGAAAAATGGGGCCATTAGTCATTAACTACTTCAGAGACAAGTGAGAGGTGCTAAGTAGCTTAATAGCTTGACTGTTTATGTTTTCCTTTAGATAATATATGGTAATACATGGTTAAATATGGGGCAGTATGGTGCTAAAAATAATTGTTGAGTACAAAATGCCCTTCTTGCCTTTTCACTCTAGTGGTAAGTTTACTGCCCACTTAATCGTTTGACTCTGAAAGCTGCAGGGTCAGAGGACATGAGACCATGGATGGACACAAAAGAACAGGAATATGACACAGCTTAATTAAGTGCTGTGACTTAGGTGTCTAATCTAGCACACTGGGGAGTTAGTTCAGTGACTGACCATGTCTCCCATGTCTTCTCAGGTGGTCCTCTCAGGGCACAATAAATCCACATGACATTTCTATGGTGTTCAGACCATAAAGCATAAAATATTAAGACTCCTGTTCTCATTACTGAGGCGTGCTTTGTGGAATCCTTAAGATATGACCAAAGCATCAGGATAAAATCATCTGCTGATAAACATTACACACCTAATTAAAAAAGAAGAAAGCATACACTTGATTTTGCTCCAGATTCAGCTTTAACTTTGTACAAATATTCTGGTATTTTTCTAACTTTCTTGTTCCCCGAACTTCCTGCTCAGACTTGAAATGGAAGTGCCAGACTGTTCTCCTCTTCCCAAGGGATTTTCAGAGCAGTTCTGAGGAAAAGAACAGTCATGTTTTCAAAGTTGGTGCTGATGTTCAGCTATAAATTATAGACCATCAGAGATTCTTAACAGTAAGCTGTACTGCCAAAATCCATAAGAACAATCATCAAAGGCAAAAAACCCCTTTGTAATCAACCGAGGGAAATAGGGTCATGATGCCTGCATAAGATTTGCATGAGAAATTCCATAAACTTCCATTACTTTCTTTGAACAAGAACATTTGTTAATTGGAATGGTATATTTTATCATTGGTACATTGTCAAAATTTACACAGTATGGATGAATAAAGGGGAAAATTGTCTCCTACAAAGTAATTTTACAAAAGTATAAATTAATCTATTTTACTCTATTATTCTTTAAAAGTTTTAATGTTGTTTTATCTGTACTGAATATACTTTCAGTTCATAAATATTGATGCTATTTCTAAAGTATATTCTGTCATTTATTTGATTCATAAATGGCTAAAAGTATCAAAGAAAATTAAGCTAGCTTCACATTGGTATAAAAAAGTCATCATCTGCTGGAAAGCACACTGTGGTTTGCAGATCTCTGAGATTGATAATCCTCAGTTAGGTAAGCAAAAGAAAAGAGTGGATTTACAAATTCTTATTCAATTATATAGTTGCTCAGCTCAGCTTATTACCAGTTAATATTAAATATACATTACAGTCATTCTTTAGCTATTTGGAAAGCAGATGGCTCCTATCAACAGAGTTAAAAATAAAGACCGTCTTCAGAAACATCTGGTAGTGACAATTGTCAGAAACAGCGCCTAGCTACAAAATTCAAGTGCATCTGTGGACTTTGAGTGTTTCTGTCCACAAGTTTATGACCAAAAAGTACCAAGGGAAAGATCCAGCTATAAAATTTGATCATTTCATTCCAAATTCTTCTTTCAAGGTATTTGCCCATGTTGTGACCAAGCATTTTGTTTCTCTCAGCTTTCTCATTATCTATCACAGCTACATACCAAAGTAGAGATAAATCTGTCATTTCATGTTTTCTTTTGTTACTGCAATTAAAATGTGTAACTTGAGGTTTTTATCCTGTTACCTTTTAGCAATTGAACTACATAAAAGCAGTTCGTCAGGTTCCTGAGATTGATCTCACTGAGTTTTTCAGCCATCTCTCTCACTGCAACTTCACTAAACTTTTCCAATGAGAAGGGAATACTATCATTTAGCTTGTTCACATGTTGATTCATCTCTAATTCTTTTTATGGTGAGGGGTACCATCAAAATGCTATCTAAGTATTTAAGAGTTTTAGCGTTCTCCTACTTTAGAAATTTTTATTTCTAAAAGGACAGTCCAGTTTAACCGTAAAATATGTCAGTCTGACCACGCATGAGTATAGTCATCTCTTCCCAAAGGGTATTTCCAGTTTAACTGCTGGAATTCCTGCTGAATCATAGTCTCACAGAATCACAGAATGAGTGGGATTGGAAGAGATGCATTTAGTCCAACCCCTCTGCTGAGTACGATCACCTATAGCATGTTGTGCAAGATGGCATCCAGATGGGTTTTGAATATCTCCAGAGAAAGAGCCTCTCTGAGCAAACTGTTCCAGTGCTCTGTTACCCTCACAGTAAAGAAATGCGCTGTCATATTCTGCTGGAACGCCCTGTGCATCAGTTTGTGCCTGTTGCCACTCGTCCTGTTGCTGGGCACAACTGAAAAGAGACCAGCTCCATCTTCTTGACACACTCCTCTCAGGTATTTATACACATTAATGAAGTCCCCCCTCAGTCTCTACTTTGGAAGTTTATTTTTCAAAGAAAATGAATGAAGCTGGGGGCTTACTGACAGGGGTTGATCTGGAAATTTTCTTGCTTTAAAACATCTCTTGAAAAAATGATTTCCAGCATAACGCTACAGGTCTTCCAGGAAAGTGAGGAGCTAATGAGGAGCTCTAGAGCAGAGATTTCCATTACAATTATGATTTTTCCTACAATTCACAGTAAGAGCATCATTTTTGTCTTGAAGGTGCTATGGAAGAAAAAATTCTAGGGACACAGACATTTGAATCGCATTCATCACACTGTTGCTGCTGAGATTTTAGAGTGCTTCCCAATATGGAATTAGAAATTTTCATGTTTGTGATAAATCTATGCAGAAAACAAGGCATGTCAGACATGTATAGGCTCCATTAATACTATTTGGTAAACTCATCTGTTTATGGATTTAATTTACAGATATCATTGAAATATTATGAATTCTTATTTTATAAGAATCCTGAGAGTTTAAGAGGTATGTTAATTTTCAGTGTTTGTTTTTATTTCTATATTTTTCTTCTTGTTCACCAGTAAATGCTGGTTGCATTTCCACACTTCTTTTCCTGTTTTTTTTTTTTTTTTTTTTTTTTTTTTCCTGAAAATGTGATTAACTAGCCAGATAATTTTGTTTCTATGTGACAGAAAATAAATAAATAAATAAGTAAAAATAAATCCATTATATAATCCAATTATATAATGTAAATCCAAGAAATGAATCTTTAGGAAAGAAAACAAACAAACAACAACAACGAAAAAGAAATTACAGCTAGACTAAAACAGATAACACTGGAAACTGCAGTCCTCTTTATCAAATTATTGTCTTTTAGTCATGAATCAATACTATGAAATAAAAGAACTCTCCTTTAAATTGGGGTTAGAATTTTCTAACATATGAATGAATAAGTTTACTTTTCATTTATCTGAAGTGTAGTGTCAATTGGATTTAAACCACTTGAATAATTTGCATCATTTATTCAAAAAAAAAAAAAAAAAAAAAAAAGAACCTCTATGCTTATTTTAATCCTATCTGACTTTTATACTAACGATAACAATTAGCTGCTGTGATAATTATAAAAATGCATTAAATTTCACAGATTTTGGAGCAGAACAATAATTCCATAACTGGTCAACAGGAGAGTTAGAAAATGGACTAACCTTGCCCTGTGAGAGACCATCTGGATATCTCATTTCTATTTCTCATTTGTTCTCTATTAATTTTTTATCTTTTTGTCTCTCTCTTATCCAGTGTTACATGCATTAATTAAGGCAACCATCAGAACACAGTAGAACCCTCTGTCTGTTGTGCTAACCACTTCACACTTGCAAGCTACGCAGCCCATCCAAAAAAGTCTTTTAAGACATGCAGATTCTTTTCACTTTCCCTGTGAGTGTAAATGCAACCTTTGTTGTGTGTTTTTCAGTACAGTTTTTCCATATTCAGCAAATACACGAGGTCCCACTCAGCTCTGCTCTGGGGTAATTGTGGAAGGGACTGGAAGTCCTACCAGCTTCTGTTTTAGATGTTCAGATTGTTTTTTTTTTGTTTTGTTTTGTTTTGTTTTTATTTTTTAATCTCAGCGGAGCATGCCTCAGGTCTTAGCTCTGGTGGTCTTGTGGTTAATGCTGCTGTCTAGAGGTTCATGATATTTGAATTCCATTTTCTTTACCACAGATTTCCTGTGCCCTTGAGAATGTTACTTAACCTATTATTTCCTCAACACCACAAAAAAAAATGATGATTTTTTTTTTCTTCCTGAAAAAGGGTGTAGTAAGGATAGTTCTCCTCCCTTTCAGAGGAGAATTTACAGAACCATGTCATTTAGTACCATGGCATTAGTACTATTGTACAAAATTTTGTACCATTTTTTGGTACAAAATCATTGAAAAAGTTGGGATATTCATTGTAACAAAAAATCAACTGCAAAAGACAGGAAGGACAATTTTGTCTATTTATAAAGGAGGTGAAATGATTGACTGTATAAATTATTTTGATGTAGATATCCCATTTCATATTGCATTTTTGTGTAAGATTTTAAAAAAACTCTGAATATTTCCTTCACAATAGAATAAACTCCAAATAAAATTACAACACAATCGCAACTGTATGTATGCAATATCTGTGTAAAGTTAAAATAAATCTGTATTTACCTTTCAGCCAAAGAATTCGATTACTTCAGTTGTGAAATGCTTAAGTCAACTTTACTGCACACCGCTTCATCAAAACCTGCCATGTTTTATACCTAAAAAACAACCTAGCACAGCGGAAGATCTCATTTTGTGACATGCAAATTATGGCTAGATGGGTACATGCTGTGGGTACATTCTCCAGTCCATCTAGCCCCCCTAACTGGTAGACTGGTAGCAGTTTGACTTAGATGAAAATAAATTAAATATATCAAATAAATTAATTAAATATTAAATAAATTAAAATAGTCAGAGCCTTGATCTTAAAGCATTAGATCTTTGGACAAACAAAAAATGCAACATTGAGTTCAGATTTTTGCTTCAATAAGAGATATCAGATTTTCATTAGGGACTGAACTGACCAAGCACTGGGTATTTGTGACCAAGAACTTTATCAGACTCAAAGGGGCTGCTTGAACAGAGCCAAACTACCAGTGGCTGGCTGAGGCTGGTGATGTGTCCCCAACCACTTCCTAAAGCTGAATATTTGTAAAACATGTATAACTCCTAACACTTGTTCATTTACATTAGGAACATATTTTGATATTTAGGATTATTGACAGTATGCTTCAGAAGTTTACATACTAAAGAAGAAATGGAAAATAAAATAGATAGTATGAAGTTTGCAGAGTGGTGCAACAAGGCCTCACTCAGTTCAGGTGTCTTCTACCCTTCTCTGACCCCTACCTTATGCTTACCTCCCATGCCAGCATGGCTGCCCAAGGGGATGTGCGACAGTAATGGGTACCAAGTGCTTCAACTTAGCCTGGCCTCCCACAGCACTCTGGTAGCAGTACTAAACTCGAGAGGGCTGGACAGGTGGACTGAGGGGCAGGTGAAAAATTGGCTGGCCTACTTCTGCTAAAGTATAGCTGAGGGATGTCTATAAGTGCTGCTCCTCTGGGGTCAGTGCTGGGGCCAATACTATTATAATTAACAAGTAGTAAATATGAACCAAATACATCCTTAAAACAATACTTGCAAGTTGCACCAAGCTGAAGGGGACAGCTGATGTGCGGGGGAAAGAGGGGGCAAAGCTACCTTTCAGAGGAGCATCAGCAGGTTGGAGAAATTGACTGATGGAAACCTAATAAAATTCAAGAGTGGGTGCATATGCACTCCAGTGGGACAGCTCAGTGTCTTACAAGAGGATGGGGGAGCATTGAGCACTCCATTCACTGTGGAGCATTTTTGCAGAGGCATACCTGGCGTTCCTGTTGGAGCAGAGCAGGATGAGAGGCTTCCTCCCTCTTTGGTGTATGCTTGTAAAAGGCCCTGAACTATCTGGCACTCACAAGACCACACTGGGAGCCCTGCATCCTTTCCTTGAGTCCCCAGTGAAGAAAGATACTGACAAACTGGAGTAGCAGTCTTCACACAGATCCATGGAACCAGAGAAAAGACTATGTATCCTATGATTTAGAGCCAAGTAATTCAACTCTTATATATTAGTACTTCTGAATTTATTTATTTTTTTTTTCCAGAGTTTGGCCACATCCTCCAATATTTAGAAGCTAGTGTGCTATGATTTCTAATACACTTTTAGGTGCCTATTTAATGCATTGTGTATACCTATAGCATATGCTTACATATGCTCAAGGGAGATAAGAAAGGAGAAACAAAAGGAAAACAAAGCAAACTAGTAAAAAATACAGAGAAAAAGAAAGGAAGAAAAGAAGGAGAAAGAGAAATAACAGGATGGATCCATTTCCTGGTAAATATCCAGGCTAAGATATTATATGCTATCTTAATATGAATAGGTTTATCTTTCTTCTCCAAGGTAATTAGCTCTCTTAAACAAAACAAAACAAAACAAAACAAAAAATACTTTCAATACATCCCCTTCAAAGAAGGATGATATTTCCTTCAGAAATTTATACTTATAGATCAGATAGTCATTCTCATGTTCTTAAACCACAAATGGTATGTTATTAAATATGCTTTTCAATCTGTTATCAAAGTTGATTAACTCCACTGTTAAGTGATGCAAACCTGTTTGTTAAAGTTTCCATTCTCTGTAATGTTTTCATTTCTTCTATTGAGTGAATAACATGGCTGTGTTACTTATTTCTTGTTTGGGGGGCTCTATTGTCTTGAAACAAATGAACTGTATCATTGCACAGCTATGAAATAAAAACGTTTAACCCATGGATTTTTAATTGAAGTAGTCAATTAAAAGGCTCTTGTTTTTTCTTAACAGCACAGTAATTCCTTTTGCTAATGCAACTGTAACAATTGTATAGAAATATTGTGGAAGGATTTTAATGAAGTGAATACAGGCTCATAATATATGAAAACTTTTCCTGATACTGTTTTCAGTTTTTTAATTGTCATTGCTTGTTTAAGCAAAACTCAAAATTTGTATTTATTGTATGCTAAAGAACATTGCCTAATATAGAAATCTGATTGTTTGGAATTCAAAACAAAAATGCTGTACTTTCCAATGCCTTGGTCAAATATGTCACAAACACAATCAGTAGGAATTCTTACAATAATCTATATTTTAAATAGATGATTTCTTATTCATCAGCACAAAGCTATCTTGTATTTTCAATTCTAGCGCAAAGCATGGGAACTTCACAGAATCACAGAATTTCTAGGTTGGAAGAGACCTCAAGATCATCGAGTCCAACCTCTGACCTAACACTAGCAGTCCCCACTAAACCACATCCCTAAGCTCTACATCTAAACGTCTTTTAAAGACTTCCAGGGATGGTGACTCCACCACTTCCCTGGGCAGCCTGTTCCAGTGCCTAACAACCCTTTCAGTGAAGAAGTTCTTCCTAACATCTAACCTAAAACTCCCCTGGCTCAACTTAAGCCCATTCCCCCTCGTCCTGTCACCAGGCACATGGGAGAACAGACTAACCCCCACCTCTCTACAGCCTCCTTTAAGGTACCTGTAGAGAGCAATAAGGTCGCCCCTGAGCCTCCTTTTCTCCGGGCTGAACAAGCCCAGCTCCCTCAGCCGCTCCTCGTAGGACTTGTTCTCCAGGCCCCTCACCAGCTTCGTCGCCCTTCTCTGGACCCGCTCAAGCACCTCAATGTCCTTCTTGTAGCAAGGGGCCCAAAACTAAACACAGTACTCGAGTTGCGGACTCACCAGAGCCGAGTACAGGGGGACAATCACCTCCCCAGCCCTGCTGGTCACACTGTTTCTTATACAAGCCAGCATGCTGTTGGCCTTCTTGGCCACCTGAGCACACTGCTGGCTCATATTCACCTGACTATCCACCATCACTCCCAGGTCCTTCTCTGACTGGCAGCTCTCCAACCACTCATTTCCCAGCCTGTAGCTCTGCTTGGGGTTATTGCACCCCAGGTGGAGGACCCGGCACTTGGCCTTGTTAAACTTCATGCAGTTGACCTCAGCCCATCGATGCAGCCTATCCAGATCCTCCTGCAGAGCCTTCCTACCCTCAAGCAGATCGACACACGCACCTAGTTTGGTGTCATCTGCGAACTTACTGAGGGTGCACTCAATGCCCTCATCCAGATCATCAATGAAGATATTAAAGAGGACCAGCCCCAGCACTGAGCCCTGGGGAACATAAAAACTTCTCAAATATGAAAAAGTAACACTGCACACAAAACCCCTAAACCATCTAATAATGTACGTATAATATTTAAATTTTATAATTCTTTAGACACCTGAACATGCTCAAAATTTCATAGGCCCAAAGAAGTGGTGGAGGGAAAACAAGAAAAACATGGAAGGTAAAACAAACTACAGACAGAAAAAGTGGAAATTGGATTTAATATAAAGCTAAAGTCAGAAGGGACGCACTTCAGTTGTCTTTTCTTTCAAAATTATAGTTTTCTTTTCCTGACCACATTTTTCAGCAATTGGTGGAACAGAAAAACACTTACTCTAGGCAATGAGACTGAAAATGAAGTTTTCAACAGAAGGGAGAGTTGAAAGTTGACAGAAGGGAAAGTACTTGGGAATTTTTTTAAGGAAAAAAGAAAGTTAGTGACAAATGGTATAATCCAGAGACAGGTAGCAATAGCCATTCCATTTATGTGTATTTCCAAAGGTAAATGTTTACCCCTAAACAAACTTGGAATTTTGGACCCAGTGTAACTTAACTAGATATACTAGACGCATAAGATATAATCAAAAATTGTCAAATATACTCCCTGGAAAAGTTACATCATATGATCTGTAAACTATATTTCATGTCTACAGATGTAAGATTCACTATATTATCAGCAACATAGTTCCATTTGTTTCATGCAGAGGCTCATGCAAAGTGTGTCCTTGCATATCTTGACTATTTAAGACTTTATTATCTGAAAACACTGAGTATCTCTGTTCGAAAACCCATTCTCTTCAACATGCCTGAATCAATCATATCAGCAGCTGATACAAACCAAACATTAATGGCTTTTCAAAGTCTTGGCCACCATGCGTTCTTACAGTCAACAGTCACCAAACAATGGTGTAAAGAAGTATCTGTAATTATTGACATTTCATACTCGATGTTTGTTGTTGTTGATTTTTTTTTCTCTTTTGTATATCATATTGTAGAGATAAACCCAGTTACTAATCAGAAGGGCAGCACTAATTTTGGATTAAACAGAAACCCTTCAATTGATTCTGAACTCCTCCATGCCTGTGACACAAAGAAAAATATCTAAAAATATCTTACGTATCTAAGCAATCATGACTACAAACACCTTTACTTTAAATCAGATGTTGCTACTGTCAATTACATTATACTGAAGATTAACTACATTCTAGACTCATGAGCAAATGCAGCCAAAGCAGATTATTTTTCTGAGAAACACAGAAAACTGAGCAGGAGTATATATATTTGCCGTGGTCTGCTGCCCGCCCGCTGGGTGTTGTGGGCTGGGGCAGCCTCTAAGGGTGAAGACGTAAATATAGGGAGTTGAAATGACATAGGGAATTCTGTAGCTCACTTTGTAGCTCTGGCTACAAAATGAGCTCTTTCCACTTGATGCTGAAAACTGAAATGTCAAGAATGATGATCGGCTCTTTGACAAGTTACAGGAAAACCACATGCAAGGTAACTAAAGAAAGGCTATGCAAAAGATGACATCTACGTTTTGGCTTATTGGTCTTCTAATTCTATTGTTCAGTGCTGAAGAATGCATTATTTGTATTATCACTTGTCACCATTATATCCTATTTCCACATTATGTTTCAATGCTTATTATTAATTTCTCTTAATGATATTGTCTGTACTGGACTTGATACTGTTTTATCCTAAGGATTTCACACATCATTTAATAGTGTAATAAATTTGGAATAAATTACATTTGTATAACTTTTACAGTTTATATACTTTTCCATTAACTTTTTTTTTTTTCTAAATGACGTTGATTCTAATGCATAAGTTACCCTGCATAAAATTTTTTCTTTAATATTCCCATCTCCCAAGTAATAAGTGTAAAGCTTCTCAGTGATACATTTTTGACATACCCAAGACGCGTCAAAAGGTGACTTTTCTTGGGTGTAACAGGTATCTGTGACTCAACTATAAATTACATGTATATCTATCTTGAATTAAAATCAGAGATGAAAGGATAACTTTACAAGAAAGTTGTTAACACTTAGTGACAGCTGCATTGGAACCTTTCACTTGTCCTTGGAGTTTCATGTTATTGGCAGAAAGTACCACAACACTTGCATGGCTAGTTAGTTGACAAAGCCTAACCACTGCTCACATTCAGGTTCAGCTTCTTGGTTCTTTGAAAAAAATTTTGTATATAATATGAATTGGAAAATCAAGTATTTCAAAAAATGTAAATATCCTGCAATACTTAAGCAGTTATAATTTCATGACAACTGCAGTAAGTACACAAAGCCTTCAAAGCCTTTTTTTTTTTTTTTTTTTTTTATGGTTATGTTTAGGACATGGTAAAGTGCTAAATGTGCAAGCAATTATGAACTTGGCACAGTAGCAGTATTTATTTTAAGCTCTACTTGTTCTGCTTTGGTGGAGGATGTTTACTTAACCAGACTCTATTAAACATGCTGAAGACTTTGTACTCTAAAACATTTTTAATTGATGAAACACAGAAGCAATCAATCATCACAAATGGTAAAGAAAGTCAGACATGCTCAGGCAAACAGAATAAGACCTGTAGGTGTCTTTTTATCTTGCAAGGAGAAAAAAAAAAAAAAAAACCACACACACACACAAAAAAAAACTTACGTTTGCTGCTGAATTAAGTGTTTGTGAATAGAGAAGACCTGATAGTGATGGAGACTGAAGTCTTCTATTTATTTACAAGTAAGGCATAGTGCTGGGAACTCTTGCATGCTTTCATGCTTTTCCTATTCAACCTCTGACCTACTGGACCTGATGAGCTTATCCTCTCTTGTGACAGGAAAAATCCATGCTGAGTATACAACCTGTGGGTATAACATACCCAAATAGTACTGAACAGGGACGTTTTTCATGCACCATTTGTAAACATATGAAAGCCATTTCACTGCCTCAAATTCCTGCTCCAGGAAGCAAATTCAATATAACTCTGTGCACTAGTAGATGGGAAGCATATCTCCAGCCACCTTACTCTCAGACTGATTCTGTTTTGAGCTTCCAGATGTTAATTTCTATATTATTATTCTCATAAATGTGTAAGTTTAAAAGCAATAAATTAGCAGAATACAATGCTGAAGTTGTTTCAGAGCATAGCATTTGCTTTGAAAAGGGGATTTATGACAGTTAGTTCTTAACAAAAAGCTTAAATTTAAAGCACTTGCTCAGATTAAACTTCTAATTTCAGTGTGAAATTTTCCTGAAGAAGAATGGCAAGGCTACATCCAAATGTATAAAAACATTAAATGCATTATTTAAATCATACAGATAACAGGGAAGCATTCCAAAGTAATATAGATATGAGTTTTACAATTGCAAAGTTAAAAGTATGTTATTAATTATGTGTTAATTTTATTGATATACATGTATATATATATAAATTTTATTTTATTTTTTTATATAGACTACAAACTGAAACATAGAAAGCATGCATATACTTTAACACTTGCACGAATGCATACATACATTCATATTAAATTCCACAAGAGCTTCCATTTGAACAAATATTATGTTTTTCACTATTTCTCTTATATATGATTCCAAATATTTATGTAAATTAAAATGTTCTTTAATACCTTCCTAGAAAATTAGAATGCTCTCTGATGTTAAACTCTCCTAAATTCTTCTTAAATTATTGATATTTATTTAACAAAAGAGGTTTAATTTTTTGCCTTTTGTTCTGATGAGTGTGATTACAAATCTTGTTAAAGGTATATTTGATGGTTTTTATTTCTGTCTTTTGGCAAAGTGAAAAAAAGAGTTCCTATTTTTGAGATCTTGATCTGTAAAAATGAAGGATAATAACATGTTTTGTCTCTACTTCAATTTAGAGTTTAAAGACTTTAGAAATGGATCACAGATTCCTCAGATGCAACCAGTAGTTAATATACAGGATGGATGTATATTGTTTAGAAATATGTAGCTTCACTGAAGCTAGTTCAATTGAAATCATAATCTGAACAGTATTGCTTTCTTGTGCCTTGGTCAGAAACAATGCGCCAGAGAGTGAGGTAGTTAACTCTTTGGTATTGTTAACAAATTAATTTTTGAAATAAATGGACCTTATTCTCACAAACAAGGAGGGGGTGATGGGAAACATGGAGTTCAACGGCAGTTTTGGCTGCAGTGACTATGAAATGGCGGAGTTAAGATCTTTGGGGCAGCAAGGAGGGCACACAGCAAGCTTTCTATCCTGGACTTCAGGAGAGCAGACTGTGTGCTCCTCAGGGATCTGCTTGATAGAGTACTATGGGACAAAGCAGTGGTGGGAAGAGGGGCCCAAGAAAGATGGTAAATATCCAAGCCTCTGACCTCCTCCAAGCTCAGAAGCTCATCCCAACAGAGCAGTCAGGCAAAAATGCCAGGAGGCCTGCATGGATAAAGAAGATGCTCCTGGACAAACCCAAAACAAAAAAAGGAAGCCTACAGAGAGTGGAAGCAAGGACAGGTTGCCTGGGAGGAAAATAGGGAAATCATTCAAGCAGCCAGGGATCGGGTTAAGAAAGGAAAAGCCCTGATTTAAATCTGGCCAGGGACATCAAGGATGGTCACACTCAAAGAGTTCTGGTCAATAGGTGGCATTCTGCAGGGGTCACTATTGACATGCTGGAAGGAAGAAATGCTATCCAGAGGGTCCTTGACATGTTTGAGAGGTGGGCCTGTGAGAACCACATGCGGTTCAACAAGGACAAGTGCAAAGTCCTGCAACTCGATCAGGGCAATCCCAAACATGATACGGACTGGGTGATTTGTGGATTGAAAGAAACCCTGATGAGAAGGACCTGGGGATGTCGGTGCAGGAGAAACTCAACATGCCTTGGCAATATGCACTTGCAGTCCAGAAAACCAACCATATCCCGGGCTGCTTCAAAAGCAGTGTGGCCAGCAGGTCCAGGGAGGCAATTCTTCCCCTCTACTCTGCTCTCATGAGACTCTACCTGGAGTTCTGCTTTGAGGTCTGGAGCCCCAGCACAAGAAGGATGTGGACCTGTTGGAGGGAGTCCAGGAGAGAGCCACGAAGTTGATCAGAGGGTTGGAGCACTTCTCCTATGAAGACAGGCTGAGGGAGTTGAGGTTGTTCATTCTGGAGAAGAGGAGGCTCTGGGGAGACCTTATAGCAGCCTTTCAGTACCTAAAGAGGGCTTACAGGAAAGGTAGGAGGGACTCTTTGTCAGGGAGTGTAGTGACAGGACAAGGGTGAATAGTTTTAAACCAGAAGAGGGTAGATATAGATTAGATATAAGGAAGAAATTCTTTACTCAGAGGGTAGTGAAGCATTGCAACAGTTTGCAACAGGGAGATTGTGGATGCCCCATCCCTGGAAGTGTTGAAGGCCAGGTTTGATGGTGCTTTGAGCAGCCTGGTGTAGTGGGAGGTGTCCCTGCCTATGGCAGTGGTGCTAGAACTAAATGATCATTACATGTCCCTTCAAAGACAACCCATTTTATGATTCTGTAAACTAATACTATGTCTGTGTTCTCCAAATGTTAGCCTATATAAAATCTTGTGGCGTACCTCAGCTAAGAAGTAAACTTAACCCAGTACATTACTGATTATTTCATATCTAATACATAAGTATTAATCTTAAACTTTGGTGTTTATATTATTTTATAAATATAAAATTCTTCTTTTTGGCCTGAAATCACTACCCAGACACAGCCCAGACCTGACTACATCATCTGGTACTTTAGTGGGTATGTGAGGAGACAGCACCAAGAATGAATCTGATCCTTCAACAAATGCACCCAGGGTACACGAACACACTTCGCACTGCAAGCTAGTTATAATTATTTGTGAATGTTACCTGAAATAAAACATATTTTTCAACAGCGTTCAGGACTCTCCATAAACATCTGCAATACACGTGGATTAGCTTATGAATGTCAAAAAAAGGAAAAAGAAACTTCAAGGGAGGTTTATAATGGAAAATATTTTCACTCCTTAAGTGACAGGTCATGACTAATGCCCTATGAATTAATATGTGCCAATCTGTGTGACCTACAATGTTATATTCTCCCATTATGCCATTTTAAATGTGTTTCGTGAGTTTAAATCCTGCAAGACCATTACAAAATAAATTATAAAAGGCAGTGGTTTTGTATAAGGACAAAATGTGTTTTTTGTTGTATTTGTTTGTTGTTGTTGTTTGTTTGTTATTGTATAAATATAAGCCATTTAAGAAAAGGGATGTTCATTTAATATCTAAATTAAGAAAGATTCTGCTCTATTATTTACACTTAAACATGAAGAATTCAATTATCTTTTCAAGCAGGAAAGCATTCAGTCCCCAACTTTCTGTCCAATAACTTACCAACACACAAGACAGACTGAGTAAGATTCTTAAACAGGTCTTCTTAAAACACTGGAATAATTTAAGGAATGCATAGTTTTGAATAGTAAATTAAGAGAGATGTTATTACAGTTTAGAAACATTTTTTTTATTATTATTAATTAGAAACACGTATTTCCCTAGTAAGGAGAAACACAGAACAATAAGAATATTTTTAAATTAAGAAAGATCTTAAGAGTGTCACTTGTTCTTTCATTTGATCCTAGACGCAATCCTGGATTCATGACAGTCACTAGCTTTAGCTGTTGTATTCTTTAAATACACTCTATATGTTAATCTATATTTTAAAATGCCCTAAAATCACATGAGGGATTTTAAAACTAAAAACTAATGTTTATAGGCACTTCTGCTTAAGAGATGCTTGTAATGAGTCTTAAGTGTATTCTGAACATTAAACTTTAATGCTTCTGGCACAAAATTGTGTAATAAACATGATACATTCTGATTTATCTGAAACATTTCATTTAGCTGTTAATAATATCCTTTCTTTTGTAAAAATTATTACTTCTATGTTTCCTGTTCTTATCCATCTTAGTAACTGCATACTGTGACATGCAATTGTGGAGGTTTCTATAGAACAGAAAGTACTTGAAAAAGGGAAACCAGACATGGACTGTGTTGCTTGCTCTGAAAGCCAGAAAATTTAGGATAGAAACTCAACAATGTCACAACTTTTCTTTTTCTCTTTTTTTTTTTTTTTTTTTTTGATTGGTCATATAAAGTCTCTGAATTGGTTTCTGTGTCTCTCTGTGTAGTTTGTTTTCAGACACGGTTTTAGCTGCTTCCCTTCTCACTGATGTTTAATCATATACTTGATAAAGTTAAATTTGAGGTCTAAACCTTTGTTTCAAAAAACGCATTTCTATTGCACTGTCAATACCAAATATTATTTCAGGTAACAAAAGTTAACTGACAATTAAGCTAATTGCTTAGCAGAGACCCAATCCTATTGCAGCGCATGCTTTGAACTCACAACCCCTCACTGGTCTCAGAGCTATCCCTACTTCACAGAGGATTGAGCGACAGGCTGTGGCTTTTCTTTCAATTCTGGATTTGGAGAGAGAGCAGCAAAGTGGAATGATGATCAATTTTCTCCTAAATAATAGGTGGCAGGGCCAATTCTTTTTGGGAGGCCCCATGTGATGGGGCAGCAACAGGAAGTCAGGACATGTGGTTTTATACAAACAGCCGCTGCCTGACTCAAGAGAGAAGACTGGTAGTCTCACGAGAGATTCTTGGAAGACTCAAAAGAGTCCAACAGAGTGGACTAAACAGGACAAAACTTATCCTATTTTGTTGTTGTTGCTGTTCTTATTAGATCATGCACTGGAAGGTTTGGAAAATTCAATACCTGATGAAACAGCAACAAGTTTCAGAGATAAAAAAGACTGTTTTCAGAAGCTCCTCAGGCAAGAAATATAGGAAATGTTGGGGGAAAAAAAAAAAAAAAAAAAAAAAAAAAAAAAAAAACACTTTTCCTATACCATTCTTAACCCAGATATTGCACAATAAAGAAACCAGTATAGTTCATACCCAAGAACATGAGCAACCACATGAGCAACCTGGTCTAGTGGAACGTGTCCCTTCCCATGGCAAGGAGGATGGAACTAGATGATCTTTAAGGTCCCTTCCAACCCAAACAATTCTATGATTCTATGATTCTGTGAAATATTAAGGTATGGTAAGCACTGGAATGTTTGGAAACTATTTCATTGAACGTGAAAAGTGAACTTGAATCATGACATTATCACTAGTAGTGAATTTCTCACACATAAAATTCTGATAATCCAAAATACAGAGGAAGGATAACATTCTACATATGTATCCAGAGACTAGAGATGTGTTTTATTTCTTTACACAGAAAAAAAAATACTGGTAATAACAATAACCCAAACCAGTAAGTATCCACATTACTGGAACCCTAGCAACCTTGTCACTTTTGTTCTGGAACTCTTTTTCATTTTGGTTTATGTCTGTAAATTACACAAACCACATTCCAGATTTAAAAATCAGCAAGCCTCATAACCATTACAAAGAGACACATGTTCAACTTGCCAAAAATGTCTGTTTATTTCTGAATGAACATCTAATTTGTTTTAGCTGAAATCAGTTGCCAAGCTCCTGCTGATTTTTGGGGAAGTAGAATTATGATTGTTGCAGAATTCCAACATAAACACATACTCACATACTATACACGCATCTGCATATACCCTTATATGAAAATAACTTTGGGGTCATAAAAAATCAAGGAAGTGTCTTGATTTCTAGAGCAAATCTGGAACAAGAGCTGAAAACAAACTTCTGGAGCCATCACAAGATACCTCAAATGTTCTTCTTCCACATATCAGTGTTTCCAAGAGCATAACCTGCAGAAATTTGCAGTGGTCCCCCAGGTTAACACACACAACACTCCAAAACTGTTTCTCCTTAATTCCAAATTAGTGTTATAAGAATTGTTATAGGCATGTTTCATGAATTGGGCTCAAATGCAAGGTGCAATGCAAACCTTATTTCCAGGAAACATTTGTCACTTCCATTTTCAGGCTCTGGTGTAGCTCAACACAAAGACATCCTTTACAGGCTCCTTGTTCTGCAAAGAGCAACTGAATGGATTCACAAGGACCTGTGACCCAGAAAGTCCTGAGACTGCCAGCTGCAAAGGTCTGGACTCCTAGGTCCTCCAAGGTTAGCAAGCTCTTGGCTCAAATTCAGCATGGACAGACATGAAGCTAGGAGTTTTGAAGCTCGTGGGAGCCATAGCATCCAAGTTCCAAGGTTTCAGGGTCAGTTTTGACTCCTAGGCACTCCAGTTCCTCTGCACCCTGGGATCTCAGGGAATCCAAGACCTGAGGCACAAAGCCAGCTCAGACTGGCTGTCTCTGAGCCAGGATTGCATTTCCTTTCACAGACAATTACAAATAATAATTCCTGATCAAACTGAAACTATATTGGAATCTTCTTGAAACTACCTGAGCAACAGAATAAGAACTGGAAAGTCATCAATAACAGATGATCAAAGGAAAAGAAAATAGTTATAATAAATAAAAAAAGTACGAAGAAGAAAGAAACAAGTCAACTAGGTGATGACAAGGTAGAAAATTATAGATAATCTCAGGTAGATATTTAGGTATGGCCCTAAAACTGAATAATTTTTTGTTTCTGTTTTCCGTATAATTATTTCTACGGAAACTGAGGGGAGGGGGGGTGAAGTAGAGGGTGGGGGTGGGAAGGGCAGACGGTTATTTAACATGAGGTTATAGAAGAGGAATCTACCATCATTGAAAAATAATCTCCAAGCACTTTGACAAAGGCAAGATGTTCCAAAAATCCCCAATTAAAACTCTAATGCAATTTTTACATTACATTAAATTTAAGAAATATATATATTTATACATTTATCAGTTTAGTAGAGTAGCCACAACATATTTTCATTCAAATTGGGACTGAACACGTCCCCATTTCACCTCCTCAAACATGGAGGTGAAATCCAATATTTTACTTTTATGTTGAAACCAAAATCTGGCTTAAAGCATCCCTGAGATAGTTTTGATATCCCCATGGTTTTGAGTTCTCACACTCTTGATTAAAAAAATAAAATAAAAAAACATGATTTTTGTACTATTCTTTACACATCCTACTTGGAGATAGCATACTGAGCTGGACATAGCTTTGATTTGACTCCATACAGCTGCTGTCATATTTCTTATTGTTAAGAAGAGAAAATAAAAGAATAGAATAGTTCAGTTGGAAGGACCCTGCAAAGATCATCAAGTCCAACTGCCTGACCACTTCAGGGCTAACCAAAAGTTAAACCATGTTGATGAGGGCATTGTTCAAATGTCTCTTGAGCACTGACAGGCATGGGACATCAACCATATCTCTAGAAATTCTGTCCCAGTGTTTGACCACCCTCACAGTAGAATTTTTTTCCTCATGTCCAGTCTCGACCTCCCCTGGTGCAGCTTTGTGCCGTTCCCCCATATCCTGTCATCATTTACCAAGGACCTCTCATTTCCACAGGCACCTCTCTCTCCACTTCCCCTCCCCAAGAAACTGAACAATGAGGTTGCCTCTTGGCCTCCTCTTACCAGACTAGACAAACCAGTCATCATCAGCCTCTCCCCATAGGACATCCCTTCCAGACCTTTTACCAGCTTTGTTTTCCCCCTCTGGATGCATTAAAGTACCTTAACTATCCTTTTTTTTTTTTTTTTTTTTTTTTTTTTTTTTTATTGTGGAGCCCAGAACTTCACACAATACTCATGGATAGACTGCACCAATACTAAACACAGTGGGATAATCACCTCTTTTGACTGGCTGGCTACATTGTATTTAATGCATACCAAAATGTGGTTTGTCCACTTGGCTGCCAGTGTATACTGCTGACTCATGTTGAGCTTTTTCTTATATGGAGGATCTGTGAAAGAAGAAAGATCGTCCAAATAGCTGTTTTACCTCAGTAGTACTTTTAGTTGGTAAACTATTAAAATTCTGAGATAATTGGAGAAGTATAAGAATGGTGAACAAAGAGAATGTGCTTTTTCATATATCCTACACAGCTGTCATTTTTTCCACATAGGTAATGCAATGAAAGTAATTCACCTTGAATTCCCTAACTCTGCAATATTTTAGTAGATAACAATGATAAAAATAATGATACCAGTACAATGTTAATGATTTGTTAAAGAAATGACAAAAGACACGAGGCACTTGGTTGAACTAAAAGGAAAATGTGAAGCGTTAATATTAGTTAAAGTTTTCTAGACAGATAAGATCATAGGGACAGGACTAATTAGTCTAATTCTGAACATCCGCGATCAGATTAATATCAGCAAGTACATAAAAGTGCTAACTAGAAACATGGAGGACTACACTGAAAGAGAATTTATTTTGTTTGTTTGTTTGTTTGCTAAGTATTTTCCTTGTTAAAAAATAAATAAATAAATAAAATAAAAGCATGTTTTTCTCTATAAAAAGATCCATGCTTCCTATCTTGAAACTCTTGTTTCCTGTTCACAATATATCTTCCAGTTGATCTTCCAGTTGTTCTGAATATTCAGCAGTGCTACTCTGCTCTGTGTGTGTTTATGTCTTACTGCTATATAACCTCCTGATAGATGAGGCCAACTGCTTCGTGGGCTGCGTCAACAGAGGCATGACCTGTTGAGGTCAAGGGACGTGATTGTCCCCCTCTACTCTGCCCTTGTGAGCACTTGGAGTGCTGCATCCAGGTCTGAAGCCCCCAGAACAAGAAAGTTGTGGATCTGTTAAGGCAGGTCCAGAGGAGGGCCAGGAAGATGCTCAGAGGGCTGAAGCACCTCTCCTATGAAGAAAGGCTGAGAGCTGGAGCTGTTCAGCCTACAGAAGAGAAGGCTCCATGGTGACCTCATTGTGGTCCTTCCGTACTTAAAGGGGACTTATAAAAAAGATGGTGAGCGACTCTTGCTCGGTCAGATAATGACAGCACAAGGGAGAAAGGTTTTAAACTAAAAGAGGAGAGATTTAGATTAGAGATTAGGAGGAAATTCTTCACTCAGAATGATGAGGCACTGGAACAGGTTGCCCAAAGAGGTTGTGGATGCCCCATCCCTGAAGGTGTTCAAGACCATGTTAGATGAGGCCCTGAGCAACCTGATCTAGTGGGTGGCATCCCTGCCTATGGGAGGGTGGTTGGAACTAGATGATCTTTAAGGTCCCTTCCAACACAAGCCATTGTATGATTCTATAATTCTGTGTGATGAATAGGAAAATCAAGATTTAAATGACTTTATTAATTTCTCCAAATCTGATAGATGAACAATAGCACTTAATCACAGGAGAAAACTACACTAAACTAAAATTGTGTTGCTAAGAGCTAGAACTTGTTCTCAAATAAATAGAGGTCAGTATTAGTATGATGGATAAAAATACCTGCATTACAAATAAAATTCTTAGTGCTTACAACAGAGCTATTATATGGCTCAATTTTTACTATAACCAGGAAAAACAAAACCAAAACAAAAAATGATGACAACAACAACAAAAAACTACACATATTTTCTGAAAGAATTGTTTAACTGCAAAGACATCAATATTATTTCTAATGACTTTAACATTGTGCCATCTTTCAAACAGATTCGCCTGTGTTGGAGAGATTCCTTTTCACATTTGTAACACAACTAGTTATTTCTGAAGTCAGTATATTCATATTCCATGGCAGTAAATAGTAAACAAAATATGGTAAAATGATTCTTCCCAAATATATAGTCTTTTATTTGAAATTGCAAGTGTTTAGAGTCTCATTCAATATTCTTCTGCTTGAGCACTCATGAATTCCTGGATGCAACATAACCCTTTCTTCATTTGACTACCAAATGGTATGCACAATTAACACAGTGTAGGTATTTCTGGATCACAACTGGAACGTGAAAAGCTTTATATATGTATGAAAAAATTTCTTATACTAAATGATGCTAAAGTATTCCTCATCCTCCTTGGTGTTGAAATAAGAGGAAACTATCACATTTTCAGACCCTGCCTAGCATGGTGAGTCTCTGAAAGAAAAGTTGGCCTCAACAGAATTTAGACTACCATCATACAAAAGCTCCTCTGTAGTAACTATCAAAATCTCCTGTGCGAGTAATGATTATTAGTTCAGACTGTATTCACAACCACAGACTCAATTGTCACCATAATCCCTAATACCGGGCAACATAAATATCTTTGAATGCCTTCATAAGGAATTTTCTAGCTGTCTTCATATAAGTCCTTATAGATATTGTCCAAAGAAAGAGCCATGCAGCTAGCTATGAATATCTTGCGCAACAAATGCAAAACATAAGTAGAAGCAAAATGGAAAGCAAACATGCATTGAAGTTGGTGGCAATTTAAATCAAGAATCTGCTTGAAGCCATGTTTTTCAGACATTATAACATTGTTACTTGGAATTTTCTTATCTTTCCTTCTTCCTACAGAAATTTCAATGTGCTTCTTACTCAGCATTTGTATAGTGTCTGTTCTGCTGATGTTTCTTACATATTTACGAACTTATTGTTTGAGTTTAAGTGTTTTTAATAGTTAATTTCTTTACATGCTATGTGATAGAGATAGCAGCTTGACATAACAAGCTGGCTTTTCCAAACTAGAAGACACTGGGGAAAAACTGTAAATCAAACAAAAGTATGCTATTCTAAATATTTACATGAACATAGCTTTCAAAGACCTACAGTAGAAACCACATGGAAACATATGAAGAGACAACTAAAATTGTATACAGTATAGTATATGTGTTAAATTTGGAAATATGCATATAGTAGTTGTATAGCAAAGCTCAATCCTGTCCTTTATGTGTCTGAAAACTACATAATCTGTAGACAAATATGCAGCAACATCAGTTTTACTCATAAAATACCGATTAGATACCCATATTGTCATAGTTATTTGTTCTGCAGTGAATGATGTTTTGCTTGGGAACCAAAAGAAAAAATCTCTATGAAGCAACACAAGAAGAACATTGAGGAATTTGGCCCAAAGCTCTGCCTAGAGACAAATCCCTTTTGAAAATATTAATATTTTGTAACCATTATACAACAATTTCATCTCTGCTATTATTCCACTACCTCTGCTAGAGCTCTGCTACCACAAACTTGATCCAAATTGGATCCTTTTGGTAACTTTAACAGTGAAAATTAATCTTACTCATCAGTTCAAGTTTTGCTTTCAGCTTGCCAGTGTAAAATGTGGAAGCAACTCTATTGATGTATACTGGAAGGAGGCAACTTCCCACCAAAGCCTGCAGCAGACCAGTGCCTGTCCTTCAACTCTGCTGCAGGTCTCCAGGACAGCCTGGGACATGCAAGTGCATGGCCTACTGCAGTCAAAGAAAATGTATCTCAAAAGTAAATAGACCAAGGTATTAGCAGAACATACATGTATGTATGAATTAACTTTACCTCAGGTACATACATGTATATGACAGATTCATTCACAAATTCCAGGCTAGTAGAGAGTTCAGAGGTCCTGATAAATGTCTGTTTTTGCCCTTATAAAGATTAGAAGACAAAAATAAATAAATAAATGAATAAATAAATAAAAAACAATGGAAAATTCCATAATTTACATGCTGGATAACAATGTGGAACTCTGTTGCCTTTCTTGACTTATTAATCTCAAGGCTACCCTCCATGCCATCTTATAGGTCTAATCTTCAAAAGAAGATTAGATTGATTTTGAAGCTCCTAAGAGATGTGCATAGAAATTTGTGTGCTCTGATTGCTAGCCATGTTTGAAAATTTAACCTACATGCAGATTTTCAACAACACTAAACATCCACCTATCCTCTTGAAGCCAAGGCTAGCTTTTGATATCAGATTTTACATTTTCCACCTCACATACATGTTTGGAATGCACATGATGCTCTTAAAATAGTTCTAAATGTCAAAGAACACATATTAAAGGGAAAACAAATTATAAAGTGCTTCAAAACTACAGTAAAACTGTGTGATTTTCCTGTTGGTGATTAAACAAAGAGATGTAATGTACACTCTTCATGTCAAATAATAATGTACATTCTTTATGTCAAATAATACTGGGTCTATACATTTCATCAATCATTTGGATAAGTTCTTAGTATGATTCATGTAAGGCAGCACATGTTCTATATTTTACCTGTCATCACATTTAACCCCAATGGGAGAGTGATATTGTTGCTAATAAATTATATAGGACATTTTAAGGCACTTTCAGCAATTTTCAGATTTTACTTTCCATGTTAAAACCTTAGGAGTTAATGCTGTTAGATAGGTTTTCATATCTTTTGGGAAGACTAATGGGAAATGGGAAGCAACGGACTGTAACACAGCATTTTATTTTTTTTAATTTTTTTTCAGTTCAGGAAAGGTTTTTACTTGCTAAGATGAGGAAATGACGCTCTTCATTTGGCAGACAGAAATTGATGTAAAACGGTATGGCTTTTACATGGATGGTGCTGAGGATAAAGTGCGCCACAGTGCTACCCCTTTGCATTTCAGGTCATAGAATCGTAGAATCTATCATAGACCTAGTGACAAGAGATTGTTTCTTAAGAAAGAAAAAAAAAAAAAAAAAAGAGAAAAGAAAAAAAAAAAAAAAAAAAAAAAAAAGAAAGAAAAGGTCTTTTTGAAAAATGAATGAGAAAATTAATTGGTGTGCATGAACACAATAGTTCTGGCTGGCCTGGTTTTCATTCCAGTGAGCTGGGTGAATTTGTCAAAGCAGGTCATAGCAAACGAGGCATGAAAAACTAGGAGCCAGCTATGCAGGAAGTCTTCCATATAACAGCAGTAGCTACCCACCAGCATTTTTATATTAGCATAATGGATAAGAAGTCTGAGGATATTATACCCTCAAATAATAAAAAATAAATAAAAAATAAGTTTGAGCACCCCAAAAATTTGTTTTGGTTTGCACAAGAGCTAACTAAACTCATGGTTTCACTGCTCAAAGCAGCACCTCTGGATGAAAAGCCTATTTTCTATGTTTATACAACTTGGTTTAAATTGTGGTTCAATGTGTTTAATGTGTTTTCTTTTTATTATTTGAAAAGCTGAAACTCTCAGCAATGTCACCTCTAGATTGGCACCCTGAGACACAGGTTTTGAAAAATAAATGGCCTTTTTTTTTTTTTTTTTTTTGAGAATGAGGTATTGGTGACCACGAGCATCCAGATGCCTTGCTGATTTATATCAAAGCCATTCTACTCACTTAGTTTTATTGTAGGCTATACTTGGATTTCTCAAGTATCAGAAATGCCTTTTGTGCATTTTGGATTTTCCAGTGGATAATGAAAACAAAATGAATGCCATCACCAAAACTTCTGCGTGTTGTGAAGCTTTTTTTTTATTTTTCACTGATGTAAAACATGTTGAGTACAGGTTATAGACGTATGAACATTTGTTGCCAGTATTTAAGAAATGAAAGCAAGACTTTAAAGAAAGCATTGAGTCTCTGTCAATAGTAAAGACAGTTATAACAGATATATGCACTGAACATATGTCATGAACACCACTTCTTTCATAATGCCAGAAACGAAATCAGCAGTGTTTGAAATGAGGCTCTGACTGCACTGAAATTGCTTGAAGTTCTGTCTTTGACATCACTATAGCTCAAATTTCATTGTATATGCTTTATATATACATCAGAAAACATAAGTAAACTGTTGTTCATAATTTGAAACATAATCATTGTAACAATTTCTAATCAAGTTTGTCAGCAACGTGGTAAACTTTGTTCCAAGCAAAAAGTCCTTGAAATATTTATTGTAATTGCATTTCACCTGTGTTAACAACCTATGTGTTCCTGCTCCATTGCATGTTTTGTTTAATCCATATTATTCAGTTGTGATGAATAGTGAAGGACAAGTGTTTTATTTTTTTTTTTTTTTATTTGTTATATGGAATTAAAATAACTATCAAAAGCCTTCACTACTTGCTTAGAGATAGGAATACAACACAACTTTCAGATTTAAGGATTGGGCATACTCTTTTATTATGTATACAAAAGAAATCCCAGAGGAAGATGTTAACCGTCAAATTTTGTTTGTAATGTACATTTCTAATAAATCATTTTGCAAAAAAAGCACAATATGAAAGAATCACAGATATCTGCATTTCATCATTTGTTAGCAAAGATAATAGAAGCAGAAAAACATAAGAAATTTAAAAATTCAAGGAAGAAGAGAGTGAATTAATGGGGAGGAACACTCCACCACTCATTTTTAACAATTCATTTTTAACAATTTATCTCATCACCTGCACAGTAAGCTTTTTTGTCATCAAGTTGCGGCACAGAAACACAAAAGTAAAATGTACTTGGGCTTGGTGACTGGCATACAGTATTAATAGGCATCATCATCAGAGGATGCCAGAAGGATGACAAATAAATCAGCCGAGACAAGCAGGCTCCACCGAGTTCAGAAGAAAAGAGCCCCTGGCTTTCTGATCATCTCTGCAATATCCAGATAGGTATTTCATGTATGTTACTACACATGAATCAATCCACTATTACCATACCTTCGATATGGATATACTTGTTTGTTCCACTACAGAATTATAGGAACTTTCTCTTAAGCATTTTTTTTTCTTTTTGTCCTTTAGCATGAGCTAAATTAGCCAGCTAAAATATTTGTCTTAATTAAACCAAAAATGAGGGCAGTAGAAGAAAAGTTACAAACAGTTCTCTTTGAACTCACATGTCTCTAGTTCAGTGGGAACAGTTTGCATAATCTTTTCTATATCAACAACATTCCACATGCATATTCTCTCTATCTTTTTCACACACACACACACACACACACACAAAGGAACTGCAGAAGCAACTGTTCCCAGATAAACAGGATGACACCAATACAGTGTATCCCTTTTCTAACATTTTAGCTGTGCCTGGACATAGATATTACACTTAGCACTTAGGCTTCTCCTTCATACCCCAAGATAATACTGGAACTTGATTCTACTTTCACTTAAGTCTGTGTTAAAGCAGTCACTTTGTAGCAGTCTGCTGATACTCTATCAGAAGGAAAATATTTTCCAGTGACATTTCCTTCAGTTTACGAAAAAGATCTCCTTTTTTTTTTTTTTTTTTTTTTTTTTTTTAATAAAAAGAAGATTATATATAAATACATAGATAAAAACAAGTCAGATGACATTACTCAGTCAAGAATTCTAACCTTTTGTCTGAAAACTACAAAATTTTGATTTGGATTTATTGCCTAACACATTGCCACCTTTATCTGAAGTTTCAAGTCTTCTAATTAAAAGGTTTCTAGCTAGACTACCTCTGCCATCAAGCAATTCTGTCCCAGAAATATCTCAAAGAAATGCCTAAATAATCTGCTGAAAACTTCAACAATAAGGATTTCACTATTTTAAAACAAAATAAACTGATATATTTCCTGTCTGGCTTCAGCATAAGAAACCTTAAAAACTCAAATGGCCCCTGAAAATACAGGCCACATAGAAACCAAAACTAGGTTTAAATTCAAATACTCTTCCAGATCAGTTTCAGGCTTTCCTTTCCAACAGAAATCTTGCTTCTTTTTTAGTGTTTTGAGGGACTGGAAAGAGCAATGCAGAAAAAATCTTACAGGCAAAGTTGCAGTTGTGTTCTTTTTGATATGAACAAAAATGGAAATGCTCAAAATATCATTATTAAATTGTTCTAATGGCATGTACATCCCACTTTCAGGCCTGGGTAATGTTGAGAGAAGACTATGCACATAATAGAGCCTGTACACACAATCCTGTCCTCAAATGAGCAACAAAAAAAAATTGTTTTTGAAGTTTGTCTGCTTCTCATGGGCTGGGCTTGAGCCTTCTTTCAGCTGCAGCAGATTGACATTGGCATTGTTCCACTGATACCATTGACACAATTTCTGATTTACGGTGTTGTTCCAGGTCTTTCTAAAAGTGGTCTTTTTGTGTTACAAAATGACACTGCATATGGCATTAGCTGGTATCCTTCACTTCTAGGCATGTGAAGGGAAGAAGTGGCTAGGAATAGAGACTGTACTATCAACCCTGTCCTTGATGTGGTACCCCACAAATTTATGCTGACACAATGCAGGGATTGTAGAGCATATTGTGAGGCTCTACACCATCTGTTTTCTGCCTCTGCTCTTCTATAAATAACAGATTTCAGTCTCCATGGGTGCCAGGCTAGCATTTTGCAACATACCCCTCCAGCCCTTTAAAATTCCTCCTGGCCTTCTGGGAATTTCCTGTTCTGCCAAGAAATTTTGTCTGGACAGAACTGAGGTTTGTCCCTTATCGTTAAGAAATCCCTTTACAAAAAGGCAGAGATGTGTTGAAGTACTTGGCTCCAGAGAGCTTGCACCAAGAAGTGGACCCAGAACCTCTGCTGCCCCTGGAAGCTCTGTGGGGAGGAAGGGGAAAGGAATTAGCTTCAGCTGGGTGGACCTGAGGTTGGGAAATGCCCTTTCCTGGACAGGAATTGAACTCACACTTTACCACTGATTCACTCTGAGCAGCATCAGGCCAAGCTACTCAGGAACTCATTAACATCACACTCTGGGTGAGAGTCAAGAGACCATTTTTTTGAAGTTTGTAGTCCTCTTGAGGCTATTTAATGATAATGGCTTGATTTTGTGGAATGTGTTGAAAACCTCCTTTGGGTTTATGTTCCCATAGGATATTGTTTTTTCTAGTCATATTTTTTGGTAAGGGGCTCATGGTAGCAACACCTGGAAAACACGTGATAGCAATACCAGACTAAACAAAATGGAAGAAAAAAAAACAAAATTAATATCTACTCTGTTAGAAAAATCACCAAGCAATTATGACTTAGGATGTGGAGCTGTCTCACAATATAAAGCTTGTATTGCATTATGAGTAATATTCTAAAAATAATCTTGCTGCAGCTTGCTTATAACCTTTCAGAATGATTTTACTATGGAAGTGAAAACATGACACCATTTAGAACCACACTAACCTAACTAACATTGAGGGCAGTCATCCTGAAAATTAAGAAAAATACAAATGGAAAATTTATCCTAAAACACATTTCCAGTGTTCCATCATAGTGAGTTACAGCCCATAGAAAAAGAACCAATGCTAATTCTAGTGTCAATGAACCAAAAAATGTCAATGGTAATTTCAGGAGATTTCTGTGATCTTGGTAGTGAAATAATGAATGAAAATATTGAAGTAGTCTTCAAAAATGCATGAAAAAGGAAAAGATGTAACACTTTGGTTCATATTTTCATCAAGAGTCCATGGCATATCTTCATGCCCAAAATAGTGTGACAATTTCAGTCTTGCTCAATTCTGCTTCTAGGAAATACCTCATGGGGTCAGTGTCCAAATAACTAAATGTTTCCAAGATGTGTAGGAGTACTAAGTTTTTTGTTTTTGTTTTTTTTGTTTTGTTTTGTTTTGTTTTGTTGTTTTTTAATACTGGTTCAAGAAGCATTTTTGTTGTTGTTTCTACAACTCATAGTTTTTTTTGCAGGGAGCACTGTGAGGCGATATGGTAGAAGGTAACAAATGGGTTTTTTTGGTTTGTTGGTTTAGCATTAAAGAAATATAATCAAGCATCCTAGCTCTAAGAACCCAAATTACAGACAAATCTTTGTTATTTCTGTCTGTGTTAAATTTTGTAATTCTTTTTAGTGTTGGTCCATCCATTGCACTTCAAAAGTCAATATGTAAATACATTGCACAAAAACTTGATTCTTATTAATATTAATATTAACAAAAAATTTTATTAATTCCCTGTATAAATAAAAAGTTTACTTTAATAATGTTTTTAAGACTTATCAGTGGCCTGTACAGCATGTGCTGTCATGTGCATGTCATCTTTCACTGACAAAAAAAGATATCTAAGGTCATACGATCCCCTATGTGAACTGTGCAGGAACTATAATTCCTCTTTTTGATGCATTGAATTATGGTGACATTGTTCGCTATAGGAAGGCTACTCTAGGAAGTCTCTGGAATTTCCATCTTCATCTACTTATTCAAAAGCATAAAACACGTGTGCTGGTGTAGAGTAACAGAGCAATTCCCATTCAGTTCTACCTTCTGTTGAAGTCCAGCATTACTGAAACATAACTAAATGTTTGTGATAATACTCTCCAACAGTGAAACTGTATAAATTTATTTAATGGCGTAAGAAACTTTTTGTGGAAAGAGTACCATCAACTCTAAACGTGCTTTCAGGATTGAGTCCTTAGATCTTGCCAAAATCTGTAGTTGACATGTCTGGGCAAATGTTTTTCTAGTGTTTCTGGACTCTAGCTCATACAAACTCTCTGAGGTACTTGCTTGATGTTAGTAAATTATTTTCTTCACCTAGTGGTCAAATACATGCATCAAATGCAAACATCACCTCTGAAGCTGTCATTGATGGTAGTAAAAGAATTGTCATGAGAGTAACATGTTGGTGACCATACGCACTGCCACAAATGGCATTCTGCTTCTACTGAGCATTTCAGCCTGGGACAGTTAGCATTTCAGATATCTTAATAACCAGCAAAACTTGCAGACTTCATAGTTTCCTTGTTAAAAATTGCTGCTGAACCCTTGACATCTCTTTTTGTTCTTGTATTCTTAAGTTTAAAAGGATATACTTTCTAGTATTAAAAAAAAAAAAAAAAAAAGTTTTACTTAAAATAGAATCTTCCACATATATAATGATTTATTTCTTAATCTAACTGTATTACTCCTGAAATATATAGTATCTGATATAATATTATTATATAGTATTAGTATTAGTATACAGTATTATGATCTTTATAAGGTCATGCAGCCAGTACATAGTTTACAGCTACATTGCTTCAGGGCATTTTACTAAACATGCTGTACACCAGGGCAATTTTTCAGACTTTTCCATCACTTCAGGACAAGTTATTCTATTGTGTATGTTTTATTGACATGTTTCTGTTTTGTTTTGTTTTGTTTTGTTTTTACCTTAGGCAGCACTGAAATTTATGGATTACAACAG
The DNA here is from genome assembly GCF_964035555.1 of Netta rufina. NCBI lineage: Eukaryota > Metazoa > Chordata > Aves > Anseriformes > Anatidae > Netta > Netta rufina. Next base: position 140,161,026 of record NC_140124.1, read on the forward strand.
CAACCTTCACTCTTTCTGTCAGTCTTCTAAAGAATCCTTCTATCAATTTTAAATGTGCAGGCTTCTTGTTCTAAGTGTCACCCCCAACTCCCATCTCTTCTATATCCCTCACAATCTTTTGGAGAGTTGACTCCTGCCATCTTTCTGTCACTGATACCAGATGGTCCAGGCACTTTACACTTTCCCTGGTATGATAGTCAATGCTTACAAGTTCATTTTCCATTCTTTGGGAGTCACCTGTGCCATAAATATGTTATGGAATTCAAAGCCACAAAAAAGCAATTGAAAAAACTGTTCGTATTTCATTTGCAGATTACCTGACCCACAAACTCATCACATATATTTTATGTGATTTATCCAAGCACTATATTTTGTCTTTAGAGAGGACTACATACATAGGCAATGAGATGGAAGCATTTTGCTAGTGAGAGGCAGAGATTTAACTAATGTACTGGCTTCATACTGGTAGAGTGTGAAACAAAGCTAGCTTTCTCAGCAAGGCTCAGTTTCTGAGGGTCTGAAATCAACATTCAACAGAATACCTCTTGGGTGCAAACAGAGTCACGTGATAGAGCTTTGTACAGTGAATGGCACAGTGCTTCATCAAGCAGATCAAACTATAAAAATTATCTTTTACCAATGATTATTGAATTTATTTTGCTGTAATCATCCTTCACCTTAAATACTAACAGTCTCATGCTTGGCAAAGCCATCTTGTGCTGTATTACTTCCTATATAAGAAGATAAATGATGCATAGAAGTCCTGTACCTGTAATTGCATAGAAGTTCTGTACCTATAACAGGTAAAAATAATTCTTAAGGAAATTACATGAAGACAGGGGCCAACATAGTTGAGTTATACTAATGTCATGCAGGTAAATGATATCAGAGGAATATACAGAAGGACATTTAAGACATGAGCTGGAATTCTTGGAAAAGCCAAGAGATTGAACTGGGTCGTTCAAGAAAAATGTGAAGAGAAACAACCTTAATCATCACCTCTGAAGTTAACAGGCTAAAGCGATAAAGAATTGTGCAGTCTGTATCTCCTCCTTACAAAAATAGTAACACAAAACCTTTCTAACTGATCATTGGTGGCCTTTCCCATTAACAGGATAGAAGTGATGCAGGAAAGATAGGCGGCCCTTGACTGTTAATCTCTACTATTGTAAGTCACACACAGATTGAAGTATGAAGTCTTAGCCAAGGAACAAAGGGAAATAGTTCATTCAGGAAAAGATTAAGTCATTTCTTTGAGCAATTCTCGCTTTAAGCAGATCCTCAGCATTCCAGGCACAGCACCAAAGGCATCATGGTTTGGGGGCTGCCCATTACTGTGTTGACTTGCTGATGTGGCCTAGAAGGCCACAGGAATTTCCTGATGAATTAAGACTGTAGAGGGTAAATATTTAACTATGACGCATATAAATATACTCAGTACTTAATGGCAGTGATCCTAAATCCTCACTTTGGTTACTTTTATCTACATATGAATGGCCAATTTTCAAATGTTCTAGCAGTCTTCTTTTTTTTTTTTTTTTGGTGTTGGAGGAGACTTCAGAGGATCAGGTGTTATATAAAATGTTTCAATGAGATTTCAGAATTATCAGACCATCCCTAAATAGATTTTCCATAGAAAATATTATTTTTTGAGAAGTAAGATAATTATCTGAAAGTCCTTGTCCTCCTGCAGACAAATACATGACTCAGAACAGAAAAAAGCATGTGAATAACCATATTATTCACCCTCTCTGTTACTCACGTACTGACATGATGAGAGAATTTTTTAAAAGGGGAGTCTATTTAATACTGTTCTCCTTCCTACAAAAGACTTTTGCATGAAAACTGAAACTCCCAGATGGTTATTGCTGAATCTGTTTGAAACTGAATGTAAGAAAGTGAAAATCAGCACATTTAAGTAGAGCTATAGGTGAAATCCAAGCTGAAAATTCATTCAATACAATGCTCAGAAAAATTACAAGATCAACATTTAAAACATTATTTTCCCCTAAATCTGCATTGTGCAAGACCATATTTGCAGACAAGCTTCAGAAAGAAAAATAAACTTTTATAAACATCATCTGACAACTTTAAAACATCCATAAATAATATGAACCAAAGGGCAGGCAAGTCTATAATTACCACGCAGATAGATGTAAAATCTTCTTTGGAGGTTGTATTAGGGCTTATGCTTTGATTTGTGTGCATATTTAATATGTGTTCTGAGGATTTTGAATGTATAAAAGGTCAAATGTTAAACTATATCTCAAAATAGTAAATTTACGCATTGAGAATTTATTTATTTATTTTTAACCCACAGTCAGGAAGTAAGAACAGAATTTTCAAGGCTGGAATTTTTTTTAAGAATGGCTGAAAGTTTGTTGTAACATTTAAAATAGGGGGCAGGTGCACCCAAATGATGCTAGTTCTTTTGTCTGTAAAACCTCCAGGAGGTGGAAACTAAAAGCCTGGCTTCCAAAATGATGTGATCCCTAAGGCAGAAGTTTCATAACATAGGTACTATCTTTCAAGAAGTCCTCTTGCATACAGATAGCCTTTAAAGGAAATTTAGTTGTAAATGTAGGCAGGATCAGTCTGGTATTATTGTCCTGCAACAGAAATAGCTTTTAGATTCAAAAATGATTAGCACCAATTTGATCATTTGTGCTGAAGTGTGAAAGGAACTGTGTTGTCAAAAAGATAAATTACCTTTTAAGATCATCTGCTCCAACTCTTCAGTTCTCCCATACCTCTGTAGTCTTGCCTTCATTTCCTGGCAGGGATACTTAGAGTTTATCCTATCTTTAGGGTAATCTCTCAAGCCCATCCACCTCCTTGGTCTAGAGAGAGGGGAAAGCATGCCAGAACCCAAAGCCTTGGGAAGAAGGTTCTGCTAACTGGAACAAGTGGATCTTGGTTCAACTTGTTCTTCAGACTGGAACAAATGGATTTTGGTTGTCCCCACACATTCTTATTGCAGAAGGAAAGCCTGGTACATGATTTGCAACAAAACAACTAGACAAAACGTGCCAAATGGCAAGAAGCTATTCTGATAAATAAAAATTCCCAGAAGATGTGAGGAAAAATTAGAACTGTATAGTTATGTCAAGTCCTATTAAAGAAGTAGATGCCATGCACCACTTTGATTTGTAAAGGCAAAAAGCACAACTAGGTTTGTCTTGCAGTGCACATGTAAGGACATAAACATATATGGGATGGGCAGTACTTGGATCCAATATTTTTTCCAGAATATGTGAAAATTCTTGCTTCATATGCAATCTCAAAAGGACAAGGTCAAATGCACACATGACTTACAAGCAGCATAGTATGAGGACTCATTCACACAGAATTAATTAACGAATAATACACAAGGTTTTATCTTGCTATCAATCTTTCTATTATTTGTGTGTGTGTGATGTGTGTTTGTGTGTTGTTTTGTTTGTTTGTTTGTTTTGAACATACAGGTCAATTCCAGGTGGTATCCGAAGTAGATATTTAGCCCAAACTATAAATGTTCCCCACCATATAAAAAGTAATGTTTTCCTCTTTAAGACAAACAAATTATGGCTGTGAAGGTTGTTTTAAAACAAAACCTCCAACAGCAGATAAATGTGTATAAAATGTAGAAATGGATTTAAACCATGATACTTAGAAAAGCATTTTTGTGTACCTTGACACCACTCACTCCAAAAATCAAACGCATGCATATGTATATATGCATGTATGCACAGACTCAGGCACCAGGGAGAGGTGTCCAAGGCAAAGAACTTCTTCAGACTCTTACACAATTTGGGATCAGGACTTTTTACTGATAGAGCTTCAACCCAGATTTTCCAACTACAAGTAAAATTGCATCCACACTTTCAAGCTTATTTCTCTCATTTGAGAAGGGAATAGTAACAGATCATATGACTGACTATGTGCTACCGTATGGCGGACCTTTAAAATATCTTACTAAAGACATATGTGTTCCACTATAAAACTATCATAGTTCTAATTGTTCCCTCTTTTCTTAGTAGATTTTTCTCTTTTTTTTTTTCTTCTTTTTTCCTTTCCTTTCCTTTCCTTTCCTTTCCTTTCCTTTCCTTTCCTTTCCTTTCCTTTCCTTTCCTTTCCTTTCCTTTCCTTTCCTTTCCTTTCCTTTCCTTTCCTTTCCTTTCCTTTCCTTTCCTTTCCTTTCCTTTCCTTTCCTTTCCTTTCCTTTCCTTTCCTTTCCTTTCCTTTCCTTTCCTTTCCTTTCCTTTCCTTTCCTTTCCTTTCCTTCCCTTTCCTTCCCTTCCCTTCCCTTCCCTTCCCTTCCCTTCCCTTCCCTTCCCTTCCCTTCCCTTCCCTTCCCTTCCCTTCCCTTCCCTTCCCTTCCCTTCCCTTCCCTTCCCTTCCCTTCCCTTCCCTTCCCTTCCCTTCCCTTCCCTTCCCTTCCCTTCCCTTCCCTTCCCTTCCCTTCCCTTCCCTTCCCTTCCCTTCCCTTCCCTTCCCTTCCCTTCCCTTCCCTTCCCTTCCCTTCCCTTCCCTTCCCTTCCCTTCCCTTCCCTTCCTTTCCCTTCCCTTCCCTTTTCGCTGCTAGAAGCGAGTTAAGGAAATATAAGAAACTTTATTCATGTAGCTACAATGTCTAATAGAATGCTGATTTCCTATATGACTTCCTCAGAGGGATTGTAAAATTATTTCAACTCATTTTTCTTTGGTTTGATTTGTTTTAATCCCAAAAGAAAATAATTTTTTAAATGCATGGTAATGTAACTTGGGCATCTTTCCAGCTGACCCAATATCTGTCATGCTTTGACTGTCTATGCCCATATGTTTGTACAATATTTAGCAGAGCCCCACTATTAGGTCATATTTAGACAAGAAAGTTGTACTAGTTTAACTTGAATCAGTTTTAAAAAGGGTTAATTAAACTGGTGCAAGTCCCTGGGCAGGCTTCTTATCCCAATGTAGGAGTGACTTAAATTATTTGAGATTAACCTGATTCTCAACTAAGGTAATGAATAGCAAAGCTTGATCTTTCCGCACAAACTTTAATGAGAATGTAGTGTAGACGTGCAGCAATTTATGGCATTTCTAAGTTACCCTTCTGACTGAGTATTCACCACAGTGGTGTTTCATAACACTGTCTAAAATATGCACATGCGGTTACACAAGAATAACCCTGTGTTAAAGTACAGCTTGCTTCATAAGAAAAAGAACTCTTCCTATGAAATATGATACTATTTCAATTTCCTTTTCCTGATCAAACTTCAACACTTTAACAAGAGGAAATCCTTATGCTACTGGGAAGACTTTTACACCAGAACTGTTTATTCAAGACACTTGGGTTGCTGGTGCTGAAGGTGAGGTTCACAGCACAGCTAAAACCATGACAGTGGTTCTAGAAGGTCCTCATTTATTAGTTCTTCCTTGTTTGCAACTCACAGCAAAGAACTAATCTGCATTGTAAGTTGAAATGGATACAAACAGGTTGCCAATTATCTTCACCATTCAGGATTTGTCTGCAATAAATCACACAGGCAAGCCCAGTTTTGATAATGACAAGTTTATTCAAAATTTCTGGTAGCAATAGGTCTGAAAAACTATCCGTTCCTCAGTAGTCTGCCTCAAAATCTGTGCAAGACTGAGCTGAAGTCCTATATTCACCTTAAATGAAACAGGATGGAACTGTAGCTGCTAGAGTGTGTTTAAGAATACTGTAAGAATGAGAATCTTTCCCACAATTAGCAGAACATAGCTAATACAGAGTAAAATATAGCTGTCTCACATATAAACCATTTACTCAACTGTAATTTGAAACATATACTCAATATTACACATATTCACTGCATTTGCCCACTTTTTAACTACTTTAGTTACACATTTTAAAATAGATTTCCTTTCAAAAGAGTTTCTGAATTCACATCACTTTCTCTAAACACATTTCACTAAATATTATTACCATACATAAACTGCTAATAGCACAAAATGTCTTCCACCAGAATGACTCCAAAAGCAACACAAAAATATATATATTAAGCCTCCCAGCAGCCTTGTGAAATTGAGTAGTACTACAATATCTGTGTTAGAAAAGGGAAACAGAAATACTTAAAGTTTATGATTTCCTTGCAGCCACAAGGGAAGTCTATGCTACAGCTATGGACAGGGAGTAAGGCTTAAATCTATCCCACTTAACTGAGGTATTTAAATCAGGATGTGAGCTGTTCAGGATTTCCCTGGAGTCCATGAAGAGAAGCAGGGACTTCCATGGGATGGTTCAGATGGCTGGCTCTTCCTCTGGGCCTGCTACTGTCTCTTGACGCAGAGCTGAGAGATTCCCTACAGCAAAGAAAAACCTATCTTGGTTATCTCTGGACTTTGGCCAGAAGTTTGGGTGGAATAATCCAGGCCTAGAATACCCAGCCCTACACTTTTCCCACATGGGCCTTTTTTCCAAGGCACCCAGCACTTTGAAGTAGAGACAGCTTCCAAACCACAGAAGAGAATGGGAACAATGAGTTCTCAGCACCCTTGAAATGACACGTCATTTACTTTACATCAGCTTCATTTAGGAAAGCTCTCAGTGTTCCAAATGAGATCTCCCACTGGGCATGTTGGTTGCACAGTTCTGATGACTAATAAATGTAATATTTTATTGTTACCAGAAAGTTCCTAAGTACAGCAGTCATCACTGAAAACAAACACAGTCAGGTTCTACTGCACATTATGATAAAGCCTTCTGCCCAAGCATGGGAAATATTTTTTATGTCATTTGCTACCAAATGTGGCAACATATGCTATTGGCCTTCAGTATACTTCTCTGATTCTTCTACCTCTTAAAAAAAAATGTCAGTAAAGCGACACTTTCAGGCATTTCCATGTTTGATGTCTTGCCTCTTTCTCAGAACATCCCAAGGACTTCAGCAGTTTCATGAAAAAGCTTTTGAAATGCGGGCATATTATCAGTCATGAGACCTTTTTGGAGGTAAACAGGCAATTTTATTTTTAGACAGATGTGAATTTTCTTAGAGCCAGATTGTTTCAATACATTTATACTTGCTCGTTAAGGTTAGTTTTGACATATACTTATTCATTAAGTAGTACATACTATTTAAGTATCCCATTTTTTGAACCCTCCATTTGCTCTACAGCTTGTCTGTGGGAAGTGACACTTTAAATTTCATTAGGATGAGGCTTTGCTTTGGATCTTAGAATTCATTGACTTCAAGGCAAAAAGGAGCACCTAGAACAATTAAGAGCCTCTGGGTCTAGACAAGAAATACAGATTCAAGCTGAACCCCGGGTAGGTTAGTGGCCAGTTTCGGATAATGATTTCTCAATGTTTCCTTTTAGTCATGGCCTACCTTGAAAAATTAAAGATTTAGTGGAAAGCTATTTCTTCTGTAGTCCTGTTAGCAATGTTTATACAAGATGAATAGCAGATTTCAAATCTAATGGTCTGATTTATTTGTGGAAATTAACAGGAGCTCATCATGGATCTCTTTTAATTACACTTAATATCCAAATATTATGTAGACGTCAAAGTCACATGTCAAGTTCACATTACAAAATGCCTGATTAAGCATATCCACTAATAAAATTGATTGTTTACTGTTTCTTGCTGTAGTTTAACTGGGAAATATTGTTTTGTTTTCTTTTGTTTTGTTTTCAACGTGGCACAAATTTGCACGGCTCATTATCGCCACTTCCATATCTATATTAATTTAGATTATTCCCATATGTTGAGGAATTTTTGAAACAGCAAGGAGGCCATGACTTGCTGTAGCTGAGCAAACCAAGCTACCAAGACGACTACAAGGAGTTGCCATAACGATGTTCCCTTATCGCCCAATTGAGGAATTAAAAATATTGTTGCAAGCAGCTGGCACTTCCTTCAAGGACAAGATCTACGCGACTGCTAATCACAAGGGGGTTGTTTTCTTGCAGGTGGGGTTGTTTTCTTGCAGTTGTTTGTCTGAGTGCTTTCGACCAATAATCTTGTGTGAGACATTATCTGCCCCTGCTAAACTGCTATAAGAGTCAGGCTATTTGGGTAATAAAAGTGAAGCATGATCTAACTGTATTGGTGTCATGTCTTCGGCCAGTCTTCCAGCAACACCCATAGCTTATTATGACAGCTTTTTAGACCTTGGCCACTCTGGGCCAAGCTCTGCTCCGATTTATCACATCTTCACATCAAGAGTGTCTTATATGCAATCTTCCCAACTTCAGGAAAGCATATTAAATTCCAAAGCAAAATTCAGCCACTCCTCATACATGAGCCTGCTGTGCTGGGCTCTGCTGGCAAAGACAACAGAGGGCAGCAGACTCTCAATGGAGCCACAGAACACAGTGAGAGTACACCAATCTTTCCAGAAGCTGGTTTCTTCCATGCAGTGACTGGTACCCCTCAAAACCTAATTACCTTATAGGTATTTGAAACCCGAGTGAGTGTTATTTCTGAAAAATGTGAGTCAATAGAGAGCACTGAGGGTGCCATGGACAATAAACTTTAAAGTAGATTATGAGATAGATACAGGCAGCCCAGAAAAACTGCACGTCAATTCTTTCTTTAATGACAGAATCCAAATCTTCATTTTGTACTTCTTCCCTTATATCTGGAGACAGCACAGACACTTTAAAGGGCAAGAGAAGCTGAAGGATTCTTTAAAGCTGAAGATTCTTTGTTTTGATTAAGTATTGTAATGTCAGCAATATTTGCAGAGAGAATCAAAAAGAAATCTAAGTTTGGATACTGGTGTATCAGAATAATTGTGGTTTGCTTTCAACTCAAGGTTGTATGCCTGTGTTAGCTCCTTGTAGTATAAGATTAAGCATTCATTTGAAACATTTATGATATTCTGTTTAGGTAAGGATCAGAAAAAGGAATGAGTGGATCATGTAAAGCTCACTTTCTATGGCAATAGCAATTATTATTATTATTTTGACTAAGTATATGAAACACCCATCTATATAGCTATAGTACATGTATACTGAGTTCATCGATACCATAAGTTCACCAAGCTAAGAGAAAGTTCCAGAGCAAGACATGATGATAACATTTCGTGTAACTGCTCTTTGGCAATACTTAGACACTGCAATTAAATACCAAACAGTATCATGTGTGCCAGTCAGTTGCTGCAAGAAAGAAAATGTGATGAACTGTTTGTTTTGATCTATTAGTATAAACATATTGCAGAAATGAAACTCAAGCTTAAACAATGGGGAAAGTTATCCGGTATTAAAATAAACAGTTCTAGGAAAATCTCTAAAAATGTTTACCAAGTCATCTTCTTCCGAGCAGTTTCTGCACAGAGCATTTTGCTGTGTCCCTGGTTTGCCAGCCAATCCCGGTTACACTGACTGCAGATATGCAAATGCTAATGGACAAGGCTGGAACTTAATTGCCTATAATCAGCTCCCCAAGGAAGTGCACTTTTATCTAGAATCAAGCTAGTAGGTCATCAAAGAAGCACTTTTGGTTTTGAGGGTGAGAGTCTATTAAAATAAATAAATAAATAAATAAATAAATATAATAATAAAAAAAAACTTATTAACTTATTTTGCTTCTATAAATCTGCTAGTTTGCTAGTTAGATGTACCAGAAAACCATTTAAAGTTAAAATGCTATTCAGTTTATTAAACAAATTATGCTTTCACATTTTTTTTAACTAAATACTGAAGGCTAGCATTTGTGTAAAGAAAATAATTCACTCTGCCATACAATGCTTATATACAATTTTAATGAAAGTTGTATATATTATGTAGCATAATTATAGCATAATGCACATTTTTCTTTTATGTAAGTCAGAATATATCTCATATTCTGAAATACAAACACTGTTTCTTACTATAACTATTCACTTCCAGTCACAGACCTATAACTACTAACTAATCTTTATTTTTTTTACAGCAGGTACATTTTAGGGTACTACTTAGTGTAACACTAATTACATCTGATATTAAAAGTTTTTGGGGGGGCAGTAAATACAGACTATAAAAATGAGATGCAAGATAGCTACATAATGTATTAATTTACACTTAAGCATTATGCTTCTTTTGAAAGGAAGTGAGTTATGGCTGAGACGCTTTGTAATGGCAACAACAACAAAGCATATGCAGTATTCAGAGATGCTATAATGGAGCTGCATCAGACTCATTTGTTCAGAGTGAGCCATACTCCATCACACAGAGTAACAGGTCCTTTCATTCCAGGGCAAGCTGATGCATGGGGGTATATGCACAAGCCTAGCTTCACATAACACCCTGGGAGCAGAGGGCTGGGGGCTGGGAGGGAAGGAGGAGGGGTGGTTTTGCCCACAACCCGTTTTACAATCACTGCGAAAGAAAACAGTCCTCAAATACAAAACCATTTCACTGAGCTTCCTACCTGTTCAATCACTTCCCTCCAAAGTGTGAGAGGACTAACCCTAACTCAGGCATACACACTCCAGAGACTCATTTTTCTTCTCGTTCAGTTCAGAGTGAAACAGTGATCTTAGTTCAGTCTCTAGTGGACAAATACAGAATAAGTGAAGTCTCATAACCATGATTCAGCAGGCAATTTGTTCAAGCAAAATCATGTGCACACATAAACACAGATAACAATTTTCCTCTCTCGGTGCTTGCCTCAGCCTCCCAAGATACAGTAAAATAATTTCTTAAGAAATGCTTTCCTCTACGAAAGACATCCCCTCATTTCCAGACTTATATTCCCCAAAGCAGACCCAGATATTAAATAATGAGAAAAGTAGTCTGAAAAAAATAAATGCTTGGTTATATTTTGTTTTATAGTCACATGTTTACTGGATAAAGTCATTTCTTTCTAAAGCCAGATATGCAAAGAGCACAATTAATTTACCAAGAGATCAGCAAATTCTCTTTAAAGATTTTAGTTGGCTTAGGGGGATGGAAAGGATCGTTTAAGTTTTTTAACATATTTCTATCTTGTATGCTGGACTTTTAATTGAGATAATTAACAATAAATATGCTAATATGAATTTTTAGCCAACCCAGTAGAATATTTATTAGCTTTTCATTGATGTTTGTTCTTAGTATGAACTTGTGTTACAGTTAAATCATATAACCATCAAATGGGTGCATAAAATAATTTTCTTGTGCCATCTTACATGACTAGTTGCATCACCAGTTGCTCAATATTCTAAGTTTTGCCAGGTCACAATGTCAGAATAAGAATAGGAATATTACAAGTAATAAGACACAAAGGCTGTTTATATATTTATTTTTACTCGTCAACTATCCCAAGGCATTTCCATTACTAAGGCATAGACATGATCCTTCAGGGTATGTAATTTTACTCAAGTGAATAATCCTGTTAAGGTAAATGGAGTTGCTCACACAAGTAAAACTATTTAAATATTTAAGTCTTTTCTGGCCCAAACTTCATTTCATATACAAAATACTGGAAAGTTTATTAGAAAATTAGCACAAATTCTTAAAAAGAATTGTTTCTGTTAACTTACTGCAACACCTTCCACACCATTTTTCCCTTTCTATGAAAGAATACACAAACAAATTAAAACAGGCTGTTTCAAGTCCAGAGTACTCTACACATTTTAACAGTTTTACTTTGATGATTTAGAAGTGTGAATGCATATATGTTGTTTTACTTTTTTTTTTTTTTTTGATTGTTTATTTGTTTGTTTGTTTCTTTCCTTCCATCAATTAACTGGGTGAAATAATCACGAGGTTTACTTCTGAAGGAGCAGTGATATTCTTAACACAGATCCTATGAATGTTGATTTTTTTAAATGTACACTTTTGCTGTCAGAGTAGCAGGTACCCTGCATGACATCTGCTCTGAATCTGTGAACTGTAAGTAGAGTTTATAAGACTACTTAGTAAGTTTTGTCCTAAGAGTCTCTGGTATATTTTTGTATACACTGGCTCACAAAACATAGGTGGTCTCTGGAGATAAAGCTTTAGGAAATTGCATCTTTCAGTAATGTGAAGAAAATTCTGCTCCTGACAGCAATACCACTAGAAAGGTAAACTCTGGCTGTGAGATTTCTCCCCTACTCAGCCATGAATGAGTTAAATCCTTATTAAACTCCTTTCTTATAGAAACTCATGAAAACTATGAACAGCATAAGTATCACCACAAAACAAACAAACAAAAAAAAAAAATAAATATATATATCCATTCAGTTAGAACTGAAAAAAAGAAACACTTACTTTTTGTAGCCACTGTGTGTAATTTTCCATCACATGTTCCAGATGCTGCAGTTTCTGGGAAGAGAAATCCTGTTCCACGTGAGGAGCATCTCTCTGAAGAGCATTTGTGTTGTACTGGTCTGTTGTGCTTTCACGACAGTTCCCGTCCTGTTCTGGCAGGATGAAAGTATAGGTGCACTGCCCATGCTGAATCCGGTTAAATCTTCTCCCACTGGCTTCTGGACCCCGACGCTGAGTATTACAGCCTATGTGAGCAAGAAGTGCTGCCAGGAAAGCAAAGGAAAGGAAAACTGACATGTTACTATTATTTTCCTTTCCTACTCTTAGAAAAACTTTTTCTTCCTTTCTTTATTTTTTTTTCTTAATTTCCTGTAAAGTTTCTGGAAAAAAGGAGTGGAGAAGTGCACTTAAATAATCAAGCTTGGATAAATAGTTGTTTCTTTTTTTCAAAAAAATCACTATGAGAATAATTTCCTTAGTTAAAATTGGGATTATTTATTGCATAGTAGTTAAGATTTATTGTTTCCTCTCTGTTACAGTCCAGCATGTAGCCTGCTTTAGTCAGCTGCATATGCATATCCCAGTCTCTTTCCCCTACACTATCTGCAGCAGAACTGCTATTTTCTCTCAGACTTCAGTGAGTTTTATTAAGGTTGCACATTCAAGCCAAGCTGGAAGCAAGCAGCCTTTCACAAGATGACTTGACAGGAATGCGTGTATGAGTGCGCCCCTATGCTAAGGATGGCTGATGGCTCAGTACAGAGGGATCGTCTTACAAACTGGCTGGATGCATGACCTCAATCATGCATGGCGTTCCAGCCCCTATTGCATACAACTGCTAAGGGCTTTTGACGAATTTACGTAAGTTTAATAAGTAAGGCAGTCCACCTTAATACACTTCATATGTTCACACTGACCTATTAAAATGTAGATAAAGTGTAGAAATTTGTTGTAATTCCTCTGTAAATATACAAAGCACTGAAATTAAAAATACTTTCAGTTCTGTGCTGCTCACTAGCCATTAAAGAATTCTAAGTCAGGAGAACGACACTTATGGGAAAAAAAGTTACTTTTAACCCTCACATGTTTTAGCTGCATTTTAAAGACAATTGTGTTTCTTTAGCAGAATTTACAGAGAGCATTTTACAAGATAGAATGAAATTAAGGCTGCCGAGTAGTAATGGGAAATGGCACTTCAGAAGGATTATTATTTTCTGTGTTTGGCTTCAAAAATAAAGTAAATAAGTATTAAACATCGAGTTATGGAGGCTGAGCTATTCCAGGTTGTCTGCTGTACCCCTATGTAATTATCACATGCAACACACTTTTACTGACTTGAAAGTCTGAATAGGTTCTGCAGAGATCCCTCATTATACGTAGAAACTTAAAAAAGTTCTCAGGGGCAACTTCATCAAAAAAGTTTCTTAAACAGTTACCGCTATCTCATACAAAAATTATGTCCCTGGTGTTTTCTATAGCCAAATCCAGAATGCACAGACTAGAAAAAGAACCAGAATATTCCTAAACTTCAGAGACATTTTGATCTATTTTGAACATTTTGTTTTGTTCTAGTATTTGCTATTGCTATATAAATAGCCAACACCTATGCAGGACACTTTTCATAATTTTTCTGATGAAAGTAGAATATCTTATAAATAGAAAACACACATAAAAAAAAAAAAAAAAAAAAAAAAAAGAGAGAGAGAGAGAGAGAAAAAAAAAAGAAAAATAATAGTAAAAAACAATAGTAAGTTTAGTAAGTTGCCTGGAATATTTAACCAGGCATCTGTCCTGCTCCTGAGAAAGCAATTCCTACTCAAACCTGGGGGTGGAAGCTTTTCATCTCGTATCTGGAAAGAAAGCACTGCATTTGAACCACTAAGAAATATCTCCTATAATAATGTAGAGACATTAAAATGTCTTAGTTTGCCTTAAAATGTCTGTGAGACCAATATAAAGAGAGAGAAAAAAAAAATACAGAAAGAATAAAAAGCAAAGGTCAAAACACCAGTGCTACTGTAGGTTTTCACATAATCAGAATATCCTTCCATCTTTGAACTGTTCAACCCACATTCATGCTTTTTCTGCCTCTGAAAACCAAATTTGCATACCTTGCTTTCTTGCTTTCACATAGCATTTCTCACATTTCTCCAGACTTAGTTCTGCTGTGGCTTATTACACTTTCTGTGCAATTATTTTGAAATGTAATTGCAAGATATTTGCTCACATAAGATCAGAGAGCTTTAGTCAGGCAGAAAAACTGTAGGATCATACATGAAGATGAAGAGTTAACATAAATACAGTTATTCCCTATAAGAAACAGCAAAAATACCGTACTACAAATGTGGTAACAACGCATGTATTTTTAAAAGTGAAAAGAGGACTTTATGGAAGGATCTCAAAGCAGATAAAAGGGAAAGAGCAAAGGTGGGTTTACAAAAGGCTTCCTAGATTTTAGTTCACATTTTAAAATGCTACTACTTACACAAGTGCCACATTCACTTTCTGCCAGGTATTTGGGAAACAGACTTATTCACATGAAAACATGGGAAAGTCAGATTGTAAATGTACACCTGCTCTTTTCCTGGTGAGAAAAGCTCTCAGAACAGCAGGAGCACTGCTCCAGGAGCAGTGCTACTGGATGGCCCCACTGGCTTGAGGCAATTTCTTCTTCCCACTCTGTCTCTTCTCCTGAGGGCCAGCACCCACAAGGACTTTCAAGTACATATGTATAAAGCATGTCTAGCATTTTCTCTTTTGTCTCTTGATTAGTTTCCTGCCCCAGCACCTGCCTCTTATACCCAGATTCAGTCTCAGCCCCAAGCCCCACATTGATGGACCACAGGGGACATGAGGCAGAGCTATGCAGAAGCGGGAGACTCTGATCAATACACCGCACAAAAATACTCCTTAGAGAAAGACAAGACCCCTCACTAAATTCTGACTACATCTGTGTTGTGGAGTAGTGCATCTGAAACATCTTCTGACCAAAGGGGAGGCAGAGAATCGGACTCGTGAATCATGCCAGGATGCACATGAAACTTTGCAAGGACTCAGAGTGATGGCTGAAATGGCAGCATCTCTGTTGGCTACAGTGAAACTCCGCAAGCTCTGGGGCTGCTCCTGTTGGTACCAGAACTAGCCACTGGGGTCCCTAGATGCACAGATACAGAGGCTCCCAGTCCTGTGAAAAGGGGAGCACCATGGTCAGCTTGCTGCTCCATCAAAGATAGAAACATCAAATGACTTTTTGGGGAGGGACTTTTTATCAGGGAATGTAGTGATAGAACAAGGTAGAATAAGGATAAGAACAAGGTAGAACAAGGATAGAATAAGGTCTTTAAACTAAAAGTGGATAGGTTTAGAATAAATGTTAGGGAGAAATTCTTTATTTTGAGGGTGGTGAAGCACCAGAACAGGCTGTCTGGAGAAGCTGTGGATGCCCCATCCCTGGAAGCATTGAAGGCTAGGTTGGATGGGGCTTTGAGCAACCTAATATAGAAGGCAGTGTCCCTGCCCATGGCATGGGCATTGGAATTAGATGATCTTTAAGGTGTCTTTCAACTCAAACCATCCTATGAATCTATGATTCTATGACTTTTTAGACAATAATATTGAATCAGCCAGGTGAAGATCGGTTTACACTCCTCCCTGACACATTCATGGTCATGCACAATAAAAATACAAGAGTAAAAGTTCAACAACATATACAGGAAAAAAAAAATCTTATTTCCAGGTTTACAGACTCTTAATTCAACAGTGTAATTTTCTAAGGAACTCCATTTTACTTAAGGAAAATGGGGTTCAGAAATAAGAAGAGTTGTTACTTTCTGTTATTTTCTGTTCTGTTCTATCCTATCCTATCCCGTTCTAATTAAATTCCTTATTCCTACTGAGG
This sequence comes from Netta rufina, assembly GCF_964035555.1. Taxonomy (NCBI): domain Eukaryota; kingdom Metazoa; phylum Chordata; class Aves; order Anseriformes; family Anatidae; genus Netta; species Netta rufina. The sequence goes on from NC_140124.1 coordinate 140,177,086, forward strand.
TATTTACTTTTTTCTTTCCAAAACCAAAACATAATATAAATAACAACAGTAATCTCTCTTGCTGCAAGAGTTTCAATGGTGTGTTGTCTTCTACCTCATGTGATAAGTAAAAAGTTTATTATCACAGTCCCACTTGATCTATGTGACCTGTCCCAGCTTTTTAAAAATGGAAAATTCCACGTTTTCCAATTCCAATGGAAAAATAATGTTCTCACAATTCAGTCAAAGTCACTGTAGATATTTCTTCATGATGTTGCATTACATAGTATAGATATAATACAAGTGGTTTGTCCAGAATTGCACAGAAAATCAGTGGCTCAGCCAGAAACAGTATAGGAACATGGATATGTTTAAAATACTTTATTTTCCTAAGACCACTTACTCCAACACAATGACTAGCTTTGTATTCCCTGAACTCTTATTTTTGTATAACAGGGAAGGGATGGATCCAGAGGCTTCCTTCCCAGGCCATGCAAAGTCTCATACTCGTAGTTTATTTAGCAGCTATGTAAACTTCTGTAGCTGACTACATAATCAATATTACAAGGCAAAAGAAATATAAATTCAACATCCAGATAAAGGTTACATTCACATGATATCAGTTTCTATCTATCTAATGTTAAAATAATTTTATTTATTTATTTATTTATTTATTTATTTATTTATTTATTTATTTTGTCACAAAATCATATGCACACTCAAAGTTCAAATACAAATTCCAGGAAACCAAAATCTATTTCTGTTTCTTTACATTTCTGCTGCAATACATGTTATTGCTGAAGATGAGTTGCAATAAAGTTGCATCATGGGCACTGTAACTGAAATTACTTCAACTCCACTTCCTCAGTGTATAAGAGAAGTCACTGCAGAATGGCCTCTAACAGGTATAAGTAGCAGGCTTTTATTTCTACATAAACCATGGCTATATTGTAGGACATATTTATGCGTATGTGTTTTTTAAACACACGTGTTTATTTAAGCGTGTGTTTTTTGTTTGTTTGTTTGTTTTTTTCTTACTAGAGTGCATTCCAAAGAACCTCCTTCTACATATATAACTAGAATCTTAAGTCCCATACGTTTAACTGGTTACCTACTAATGTACCTCCAGTAACTTCGGTGGAGTTGGTCTCAAGTTACCATTGTGTTGAGACCAGAACAAGACATACAAGATTTGCTTCTCTTCTCTCATGCCTGTACAGAACTTTCATGGTATTGAGAGCAGCTGAAGGGGAAAGCCATGCAATCACACTTTCTCCTGCTACCTGTATGCTTTCTTTTCATACTCTCCTGGGAACAAGCTAGTAGTCATCTCAGATAAATTGATCCTCAGGACTAAAGTTTGTATATTTACATGTACATACTAAAGGTATGATCCCATATAGCGCAGCCTGCCAGAACCTTCCATCAAAGCACTACAGTAATGGATACTGAGTCACACTTCAGCCCAGAATTTTATTTCTCCTAGTATTTGATTTCACACCTGGACACAAGTAAACAGCTGGGAAGACTAACAACATGCCAAAAAACAGCAGCTCTTAAAAGAGCATGGTGGTTTACCACAGAAACATCTGGACTACTGGTTATGCCCTATGACCTGTCTGAATTTTGTCTCACATAGAGGGTGTGAGGCTTCTTAGGGCAAAAGCTTTATTGGACTCTTTCCAAATCTGATGGCAGTGAAGAGAGCTAGGTGTTTCCTGAAAACTTATTTTCATGCTGTTGGAAACATGGGAAAAACAAGTTGTTCATATATTTGTAACAAATCTTTGAGCTTACACATGTAAGCATGTAGACCAATTCAGATAAATTTGTTGTCACTCACTGAGGGGGTGAAGAAACACCCCCAGCATCCTCTAGTTATAGGTCTTGGATAAATTCAATCATTATTTTTTACATTTTCAGCATACTTAAGGCATTTTCAAAAATCATCTTCTAGCCCTATCAAGCAGGAGTGATTCACATTAACTGAAGACACTGGAGGTGACCTTGCTGTTTGAAAAATAATAAAAACAGATGAAAATACATAAAACAACTGTGGAGAAGGTCAACACCTGTGACCTTCCACTATAAATCCTAGGGGAAAAATAATAATAAAAAAAATCAGCTTTAGACCAAAGATATTTCGTATGACTACAAGTCTTTTAGCCCTATCATATGTATTTGTGTTTTCACGCACATGCGCATGTTTGTGCCCACATAACAAGAGAGTAAATAAAGTGCTTGCACCACAGACAGGGAAAACAGGAGGTTCAGGCCTTAGTTTTCACATACAGTTAAACACTGGGTAAAACATCCAAACAAAAACACTTCTGTTGCAAATTAAATTGAAAACACAATTATTTGGAAATGATTTACCAACAGTATTGTTTGGTTGAACACTTTTGCTATTCAGTGGACTATTCCTAGGTTTTATTCCTCACCAGGGAAAAGTTCAGGAGAGAAACAGCAATCCATTGGTGCATTACCTTCATTTTCTGAATTAATTTATTTTGTAGCCCCAAGTGCTGTGCAATGTGTGCATCTGTTCTTGAGGCCACAACAGCAGGAACCATGATTGCATGATTGCCTGGGAAAGGAAAAATTAGAACCCCACAGTCAAATGTAAATGCAGAAAGTCATTCTGAAAACTGACAAAAACAAGCAAATGCCTAGCAACAAACTGAAGTTTCTTCAGACTCTGTAGGGTAGCAACTTAAGATATCTCTTTAGGGGTTAAGTGCTGCAAAGCTACAGCCTTACTACCTAATGGAATCCAAAATCCAGATTCAGGTGCTCTAACAACCTCTTTATGATAAACATTGGATTGATAATGGTTAGAGACACAAAAATCAACTTGTTGATAGCAGAATCGTTTATGCAGTCCGTAGGGATAACATGAGATGTACAGATCATTCCTAAGTAACATGCTCCAGAGGGCTTGTTTTTTCTGTCCTCATCAGAAAGTCTTTTCTTCATAGGCTCCTCTGTAGCTTAACTCTTAGCTTAACTCAGAATCTCATTTATTTTGATCAGATATATTCAAAGCAAAGCATGAATGATCCTTCTTATTTCTTCTGTTGGTTCAAACTTGTTAAGTATATTCTTCATCAACCTGAATGACACACTTAACATCCAACTGTGAAAGTCAATTTTAGCTTCTTTTTGAGCTAATTAAAATTTAGAATGTAAGATATTCCCTTTCATTTTCTCCACACAGGGAAGGACATGAATCCAGGCCAGTTCTCAACATTTATGGCTTTCAAGAACAAAAGTATCTAGCTAAATTATATGTAACGGGAATATAACTTTTATGAGGTGGCTGGTACAGTCCTATTTCCATAGAGGTAGGTATTTTTTTTCTAATTAAGACTGATTTTTTTAGCAAAGTGTGTTTTGTTTGTTTGTTTGTTTGTTTGTTTGTTTTTCATAGAGTAGATTTGGCTAAAATAATTATCATAAAATAAACTTTATCGGAAATAATGTGATAGAGACTAAGAACGTAATCTTTTCCTCTTGCGTTTCTATGGTGATCTAATCAACAATCTACCTTTTGAAAAATACATGTAAATCAAAAAGACTGGGAAAAATGGCCAGGAAAAGCTGTAATTTATACATCAACGTACGAGGAATAAAAAAGCTACATAGAATGTACTGATTCTCCATTTTACATGCTTTTGTAAGGAATCTGGCATTATTGCTCTTCTACAGCAAACACAAAACACCTGCTTTCAGTCAAAAGGATGAAACCTATCCTTTAACTGTTACAAGTTAATAGTTATGTGGGGGAAATACCTAGCTTTTGATTTAACTCTAAATTGGTAAAATGTGGGATTAAGAATAGCTGCTTTTATTTGTGTTCACCATCAAAACCACAGTTTATTTGCTTTAAATGGCTGTTAAAAGGAAAATGTGACAAAGGCAAGAGTGTATTTGAAATGTATTTTATCCCAAATGAGAAATGAGAGCCCTAAGAAGGAGTAACTTCTATATTGCTGCTTTTTGGAATTCTCATCCTCTCTGTATTTTTCCTGAAAGGACTCCATGAATATTTTCAACATGCATTCAACTGAGCTTGACTCATTGGCCAGAGTTTGACTTTAAGAAGAGCAGAAGCAGGCATCACTAAATGCAGCAGTCCAGTCTTCTATCATTTGGGATCCTTCTCCTGGAACTTGTTCTGGATGGGTAAGATACAGTTATTTTTGACATTGACCAATACCAAGAGTTATAAGTAAGCAATATAGCCTGGAAGACACAGAATCCCCAGCTGAATGGAATCACTTTAACAAAATTCAGTATGTAGAACAAAACAAAACAAGAAAAACTGGCACAGTCTTCTGGGACATAGGGAAAGACAACACAAAATTATATTTTAATTCATTCTAAGGGAAAAATAAGCTTACTGTGACTGGGTGAATATATGAGAGGCCTGATGGTGGCCAGCTTTTGAAAAAATAATAATAATAAAAAAAAAAAAAAATTCTTATTTGTTTTCTCTGAAAGAGTGTCTGCTGAGTCATGCGTTATAAATGTCTATGAACATATATAACTACATGTATTTTCAAGAATTAAGTTAAATACTAACTGTATACTTCAATATACTGGCATATTGGACTTCAGTGTACCTTAAATGTCACAGTCTCTGGAAAGGAGGCAGCTTCCATATACACAGTCTATTAACTCATTTCCAGAAGCTCACAGATATGTTTTGGGTTACAGATATAGTGGAGAGAAAGGTAGGAATCAGCCACCATGGATTTGAGGTATCAGAGGTAAGTAAACAGCAGTGTAGACATTGACAGGGAGAGGCACAGAGAGACAGTCTGGAATTGAGAATTACAACTATTTCTTATTTAAGAAGGTTGTTTATAAATAAAACATCTCTTATATTTTTATAGTGTATTTTGCACTCTGCACCTATTATTTATTTTTGAAAACAGCTTCTGGTTTCACATTCCATGGGTACAAAGGTTGGGTTTGACTTTCTGTGCTTCATTCTGTCAGTGTCCCCTAATACCACAATTCGTGGTTAACTAATTAGAAACCTCAACCAACTAGTCAAAAGTATTTTCAGTGGCCAATGAGATTCTTCCCAACAACACATGTCACATTTAATTAGGAAACAAAAAGTCAGACAACACAAATAAATAGCAGTGAGGAAAGAGGCTAGCTATGGTTCATGAGCAGAATTCCTTGGAATCTCAGCAGCAGGGCACACCAGCTGAGCTGCACAGAATAGCCTCGCTACACCCATGTGTCACCCTTCTCAGCTCAAGTACTGGATGCACTCACCCTATAATTAGACAGTAAGTTCTTATAATTTGTATAAGGAGAAACGTTTATCACCAGTTTGTCCTGATTAATTAGCCTGCTAGAAACAATCCATTAATAGTAGTCACAGATAGTATTTTTCAAGAGTTGAAAATAGAGTTAGGAGACTGCATCTTGGGGACAGCAGCACGCACACTGGCTGCAGCACTGGGATTTATATTCCGCCCAGAAATTCCCTCTGGCCTATTTGTACAACCTGTTCTGGCACCCTGAGAGAGGTGCCAAAAGGGGTTTGGAAATGTCACTTAAGTTGGGCTGCGGTCATTGGTAGATTGTGGTTCCCTGCAGAGAGCGGGCATAGGCACACTGTATGAGATACGTACCTATAGCAGGTGGCCAGAATATAGATCTCAAGCTTCTAGTCACACTGAAGATTTCAAAATGTCGAATCATCAAGCAGTAAAAGATGAGATAAGAAAACAAACATCTTTGTTTTCTTCTAATGTCAGTGGTATTGCAAATACTGCACTGACTGAATTCAAACAATGTTTATAAATGTAATGAGTTTTGCATCTGGTTCTTCAGCTTGGGCACACAGTACAGTGTAAGACCCGTGGCACCCCAGGAACACTTCTTGCAAGCATGATGCTGTATTCCATGGAGCATGACTACTGAAATATGAGCAACAGGGCCTGGACTGTGTCCTGAGGAGCACGTGTGCTCAAGCACTAGGTCACTGAAGAACTGGTAGCCTGAGGGCTTACTTTCCCAATGTAAATAGAACAGAAAACAGTCCAAAGTACAATGTTTAAAAATAAACATTTTCTTTTCTGTGTACTCTGGTTACTCCACATCTCACATACGTTAACCCAGGGTACTCAAATGACCCAGTGCCCCTAGTAGTGTGTAAGTCAAAGACGAACTCCTAATTCACTTTAATCATCATAAACCCATCAGCACACTACTAGACATTTAACTACTGTATGCCAATAAAAATGTTGTTTGAACTGTTAACTGCCAGTTTAAAGCAGCAATTAATCCCTGGGATCAACACCTTCAAAACTAGTGCCATGGGGCATAGATAAATATTAACCTTGGCTCCTAGGGCAAGTGGGGGACTCATGACCTGGCAAGAGATCACAACCAATAGTTTTCAGTTTTATCTCTTCCTCTGCCATTGATACACTGTATAATTCATAGAAAAAAAAAAAATGTTAAAAGAAATGGGTCTGGCATTTTGAAAATTAAAGGCCAAGCATAAGAAAGGTTGAGCCTACATTTGATATGTGTTTAACATCCTGCTTTGCAGGACTCCATATGTCTTTGTAAGTTCTCAGTGCTTTTGGACAAAGTCGTATAATGGATGACAAATTTGCATACAAAAATTGAGTAATCTGCACTTTCTATAAAAAACTTACCCTGTCCTCTGTTTCTTGGCTGTCTGCTTTAACACCTAAAACTTCATAATTCTCAACACTGTTCTCACTAAGAAGTGAGCTGGCCACACATACATGTAGCTGAGAGTTGATCACCATTCTGTTTTTGGTATCCTCAGTGCAAAATCAGAAAGCAGAGATGCAAGTATTATCTAACTGCAACTCCCTCTGCATCTTCCCTGTGCAATAATTTATCCTCGTCTTTTGCATCAGGCAAGGGTAATCTTGGTGTAATGATGAAGTTTGGGATGGACATGACCTGTGGAAATGCAGATACTAAAAGAATGAGTCCCTGTCCTGCCAGGGGACTGTGCTCAACAGACACCCCCTGAGCAGTTATCAGCCATGCTTGTCTAGTAGGACCCAGAGCAAGAGCTAAGCTTGTGGCACCAACTTTACTCAAGCTGTAAGCATCAGAACAGGGGAGCAGGAGACAGAAAAAACACAGTTTTAAACAGAAAGCAAGAGACTAGACAGGTCTGTATTCAAGTATCACTGTTAGTAAAGTACTTTACATATCTTGTATAAGGTTCAAAATAAAATTCATATGTTTGTACAGTGTCATGTATTCAGTCAGTGATTTGCAGTCACTTATAAAATACTGCTATTGTAATTTATAAAAAGTACCATCTGGCCAATAATATTTTTAATAAAAAAATGTTATTTTAAAACAAGTGGCAAATTGAGCACAACCTTAACTATCAAAATCCTAAATACAGCTTTGAAGATGAAATCCAGATCTAAGCAGGCCAAGCTCTGTGGAGTTTTGTTGTATGATATAATCTTGCTCCTTCAATTTAGCAGTGCATTGAAGGAATATCCTGTACTTGTCTTGTTTGTGTCTCCTAGCTGCACACACATCCACGTTCAAAGTACCATGAACTTAGGTTCCCTTCACCCACACAACACTACTTAAGTAAGTGAGTCCACACTACGTGACTGGAATATACATATATATATATTATTTACTTACTTATTTATTTATTATCAGGATTGGAAACCCCCCAAAAAAAAACAAACAGTAACATGACAAGACCAAACACAGATGACCCTTCAGGGAGGAAGTGCAGAGAGCAGTGACATCTGACATGTCCCTGATTTCTCCACCCCTAGTCAGTCTACTTCTACGAGTTCTCTATTGCTCATTTTGATAAATATGGAACCATCACTTTAAAAATGCAATAGACAATAAGCAGGCATAAACTCACAGTTCCTAAAACACGCAAATACAAATCAAGACTGTGCTTTGAAAGCACTCTCTCTTGCAGGCATCAGAGGGTGGCAGGCTTTGTAGAACACAGTAGAAGCAGGCAGAAAGGTCTGTAGGGACTGAGAAATGCTGGGGAATTTGTAACATCATTAATATGTTGCCATCATTTTGTTGTTCCTGTGCTTTTTGAACCAAATTACAAATATTGTTTATGTTTTATGGGGGCCTGTCAATGTGTGAAGTAAGAGGTACTGCTCGTTCCACGCCATGCTGTACATGAGAGGAAAAAGTACTAGATCAAAGCAAGACAGTAAATTAAAATTTCTGTAGCAGGCACTATCAACAATTTATCTATGAAATACACCATGTATCATGCTGTTTTCATGTTTTTTTTTTCTTTGTTTTTTTTTTTTTTCTTTCCCAAAGGCTTTTGAATGGGAACATGAGTAACACAGATCAGAAGTGAGATGGAAAGCTCCAAAACAAAGCAGTCACCATGTTAATAAAACGTGAAGTAAATAGACCATCAGAGTAGTTACAGTTTTCTTTAAATTCTTTCTTATGATTATCCCATTCTCTTTGCTTCCTCTCCACCTTTAATGTTAAAATTTGTTTTCCACAGCCTTTCTCAATGCATCTTTTTACCATATCACTCACCTTTAACCCCACCAGAATTGGGTCCCACAAAATTCATTACTGTTCAAAAGTTCAGAACCTTAGAACACAGGTGGATTTTCTTGTTCTCACCTGGGGTCATAATTGTGAAGATAGGAAGCTGAATTTGAGACATACTGATGGAAAACAAATCTTCAAATAGAGAAGCCCCTGCTCTAGAGACTTTGTATGCTCAAAGGGAAGATTTGTTTGGGGAATTTGTTTGTGTATTAGGAGAGAGCAGAATAATAACAAGGATGAGTAACAGCATTAGAAGAACAAAGAAAAGTGGTTTCATTGTTCTTTTTAAGGTGTCACATGACTGCAGGAAGCCAGGCAATCCATTCTGCTTATGCACTATTATGCCTTAATGAAAACCCTGGATTCTATGATTCTATGACTGAATAGTCATCTGTACACCATTATCGCTCACTGTCTCACTCATTCAAGTTCTCAACATCCTAACAATGTTAGTCCACCATGATTCTTGTTGATTCGTGAAAAAATGACAAACAATGGCTATCATGGTATTACCAAAATTGACAGTGAATCATTCACAGAGAGCATCTCCTCTCCTTATCTTCCTCTAAGTACACCATTGATTGACTGACATGTTCAAGATCAACTTTGGCTACATCATTCTTTAACAACCAGTATCATAGGTTTTATCCCCAGTACGTCTTTAGAGAATCCAGACAAAGGGAAAACAACTAACCTAGCAAAAGGAGGTGACCTGTGAAATGAGGCTGGTTGGTAAGGCTATACCGATGAGAAAAGTCACCATTAGTACCATCAATCACTGAAAAGAATTTATACATTTCTTCTTATCCTCCTGGATTTCTCTTTTGCACTACACAGATGACCATGAAATTCTGATATCTTGCTTGACAAGTGGCAGAAGTCTCTAACTTCAGTACATGGAACTAACATAATGTAAGTTGTTTTAGAGAAGAATGCATCCTGTAAGAAAAGACAGAAAATTACATCTCTACTGCTAGGTTTATTCTTTTGCAGACTCTTAAAGAGAAGTAATTCTTCCTCTAGTGTTTTTTATAATCTGCTTTCAATTACTACTTGATTGATCTGACTGAGCTGGCAGGATCATAAAAAGACATCAGCTGGCATCACTGTTCCATCAGAGATTAGACAAAAAAAAGATCAGCTGAACTCACTAGGAAGACAGGTCAGTACTGATGGGAAGAGTTCAAATGTACAGTACGTTCTCCTTTATTGACATGTAAAAGACTTAATTCAGACTGTAATCCCCATAATTTACAGAAAGATGACCATATGGTATCCAGACATCTAGTCATCTGCTCTTAGTCATTTCTCAGCCAAACCATAGTGATACAAGGTACTTGAGCAGGAAGTTTGAAGCTCAGTCTATACAAAATGCTGCAGTATGCCTTAGCAACACAGGCAAGCAATCAACAAAATTTTCCTTTGCACACTGCCAGAACTTCATGCCAAGCTCAAGGTCTTGGTCCATGTGACCAGTGTGTTTCAAGAACTTTGCCCAAATATCTAACTGATCTAAATCTCGTGGCAGATAAATGTCCTCCAGCACAAGAGAGCTCAATGGAATAAAGGCCATCTTTTCAGAGGAAGATCTTTTTTGTTCGCTTGTTTTGGTTCTGTCACAGACTTTGGGTGTGAAGAACCTTCCAAGCTTATCATGCCAGATGGAAGACACATTTCTTTGCCAAATATTTAAGCAAGGTAAATGCATGCATGTGCTTTTGCTGTTATGTTTTTAAATCTACCCTTTTATCTAAAGCCTTCTAGAAACACTTCTTACACTTACAAAAAACAGGAGATAGGATTATTTTGATTCCTCAGTCTAAAGAGTACTCTAATGGCATTGTGATGAGCACTCCATTAGAAAGGAGAAATAAACAAATAAAAAAAATAAAATAAAATCAGGCTAGAGTTTTACAAAAGGCTTGTTATGACCAGCAGTTATGACCAGCCAATCTGGTTTTATGTAGATATTCTGCAGCTCAAATGACTTGTACCACTTTAAAGATAGTCCCTGAAAAAGAAATCCCCAGGTAAGCTGTGAAGAACTGTGTTTGTGTGCATGTGAGTATAGTGTCAGAAAGGTGAAACTGGAGGTCAGGAAGCTAGTGGGAAGTTGGAAGAGATCAACTGCTAAATCTCCCACTAGTGGTAATATGGTGCATGTGTGCTATCAGTTTTGCACAAAGCAGATGAATCACATAAAGTAATTCCAATCAAAGGTGACTCGCTCCCACTCTTCTTTGACAAAAAGTTATCAAAACCTATTAATAACTTTCATATGGAAAGCAGAATCATTGTGGACTTGAACGATGAGAAAAGGAAGATGGGAGCTGAAGTAATAATATGAAGCCTATAGGTAGGTGGGCCTAGAAAAAAAAAAGAATTTGTATGCTCTCTGTAACATACAGGTATACTTTAGTACTTGCCTAAACAATAAAAAAAGAAGATTTGAGCTAAATTGATTATGATGGGAAAATCATTAACTGAATGTATATAAAAAGAGAAATCCACTAAAAACAAACAAACAAACAAACAAACACTGCAGTCTATTGTTTATCACTTATCTCCATGCTACTGCTCCACATTTAGGGACTGGTCTGATTTAACAACAGTGATTTTGCTGTGGTAGTAACAAAAGAAAGGGACAAGAATCATCTAAGACTATGTCTTTACACACTATACAGATCCTGCTGTTAATTAAAAAAATAATAAAGTAAAATAATAATAATAATAATAATAAACACATTTAAATAAATACAAAATTAAGCAAGTTTCACTCTTTCACATTTGTGTAAGATTTCAGTTATGCAGTGGATGCACACTTATGCTTTTGTCTTGAACAAGTAGGTCAAAATTATCTCCACTTGAGAATATTCACACATGTAGGAGGGGGTACAGCAAATAAATAAATAAATAAATAGTTGGGACAGAATGAGTTCTCCTGCACTTATCAGTACAGGCCTTTTGAACATGTTTCAAAATTAAAGAAATCCCAATCACAGCAATGCAACTAAGATCAAATTCTCAGAAGTAAGCCTGATCACGACACCGGTGTCATTAGGATCACCATTATCTTGTTGTTTTATCTGAAATGGGTTTCTCTGAAATGTAGGAAAATATATATATATATTCTGGATGTATCTTGTCCCCACAAAGTTTTTGTTGTTGTTGTTGTTGTTTGTTTGTTTTCTTATTTTCACTGAGAAAATCTTTAGAGATATTAGAAGTACAACAAGCAAAGCTTCATATTCTGCTTAGAATCTCTCCAGTCGGGTGGGCGGCTTCTACCGCCGATTAGCTGCCGAGACGCTGCTGGGGGCTGTTCTTCGCTCCCTGCTGCACTGCAGCTTCTGGGCCGGCGGCGTCGCTGCGCCCGGCGAGCCGTGACCTCCCTCTGCTGGCCCAGCCGCGGCACCGCGCCTCCGGAGAGGGAGAAAGAAAGGGAAGATCCTATCTGCTCCTCCCTTCGCAAGAACTGGGCACACAGCTGGCTACAGCCCAAAAAATAGCTACAGGAGGGGGAAAAAAAAAAAAAAAAAAAAAAAAAAAAGTGGAAAAACTGCATCACTTGAGTGAAAAGAAAGACATATTTAAAACAAAAGTAGGCAATTAAAATGAATATTTTAATGTTATGTATAATCCATACTGCTCATAGTCGGGGTAACCATTTCCTCTGTAAACATTCAGAGCAACTGCTGGCATAGGGGTCAGATGGCAGAGATGTTGCCCAGTGACTATCCCTCCCTCCATAAAGTGCAATCCCACGTTCCATGAAGCAAGGATGTTCAGAACAGCATAAAGTTCTGAATATCAGCAGGTATCATGGGTAGCTCACTAGTAAAACTGTCTTTTTTTTTTTTTTTTGTTTAATCCTTTTCCTTTTGTATTTTTTTTTTTTTAATCTTTTTTTTTTTCCCCCCACATCATTTCTCTAATTTTCTCTCCTTGCCTAAACACAGTTTAAAAGGGGATACAGATTTATATTCAGGCTCCCACTGTAATCAACATGTTGGCTGCCAGCTCATCAGCATTTCTACCCTGCTATATGTAGTTGCCATCTTAGAAATACCATTGCTTGAGCTTTTAATTATGAAATTCTATAACAGGAAAGTTTCCCACTTTGAGATTAGTTATTTTTATACTACTGCTTGTTTCATTATCAAAAGTATTTCAGTTAATGTTCTGTCCACAGAACAGTATGTTCATAGCAGAAAAATGTCTGAAAAATCAACATGATCATTATAACAGAATTTTATTTCACCATAATCTTCATAAATGAAAATAAAATTAAGCATTTCATGAAATCTAAGCAATGTCATATTTCTGGCACTAGTGCAGGCAGTTCTTTTAACAATGCCCTGTACAAATGTTATACAAACTTCACAGTAGGGGTGAAATCTTGGAATCATTAATATTAATGATGTTTTTGCCATAGAATCAAGCTTTTACCTCCAAATACTTACTCTAATTTTTCAGCAACTCTCTGGCTACAGAGGCTTGTAACACTCACCACTGCAGCCTTGGTAAGAGTATCTGGCTTGGACCCAAGCCTCAAGCTCTTATCAGACCAACTCAACTTCTTGTTTCAGGCAGCTGTAAACAATTGATACTATCACTGAAAACTGCAAGACCTCTGTTATAAATAATATTATCTGTCCTTGGAGAAATGCCGTTCTCCCTTTGACACATAGCATGGACCTATATATAATATCAACCTATATGTAAAGGGCATTAGTATTTTAGTGTACTCAAAACTCAGACCCAATATTACTGCTATGTGTAACAAATGCATTACTTTATCTCCTTAAAGAAAGGAAGATCTCAGGCTTTAGCTCTGCTTTACCCTGTGCCTACAAAGGCCACGAGGAGAGAGAGTGGGTGTGGGATGTTTGAAATCAAGAAAAAATGCCCTAATTTTTTGAATGAACCCATTCCTTCAGACTGCCTTGAAGTGGTTGAACTACAAGAGAACTATTGGTGAGAATTATTAGTCTTCTGTAGATTTTAGAAATACAGCTTTTGTCAATATTTGTACAGGATTCAACTGTGACTTCTTCAGCCTTACAGCTTGCATAAATATGCAAAAATCCTTTAATTACAATGACTTTTATATCATGTGAGAAATGCAACAAAAATAGTCATTGAGAGCATAAGCAGAAATAGGATCAGCTACTTTAAAATACTTATAATTTAATATATGTATCATTATATTTTCTAAGTTCTCTGGCAGCTTAGAAACTTACTGAAATGCTGGAGTAAGCAACAGTGCTAGTGCCATTGTAAATTTGTACAAACAAAAACGTCAGACTCAAGACAAACTAGTAAGGAAGTGCTTGGCTGAAGGTTATGATTATGCATCAGTCCATAGCAATGTTTATTATGCAAAGCATTCCAAGTACCAAAATAGCTAATCTGCTATTAGTTTAGTGGATCAGGACCTATGACCCATGCTTATTATTTCTTACACTGAAGAAATATAATTACCAAAGATAATTTATTCATCATTTTTCAATCAGAAATTAAGCAATCCAACCTATATCTCAGTACTAGACAGTATAAGTCTGAAAAGGAAAAAAAAAAAAAAAGCTTACTACATTTGCCATTTATCTTATGTTCCATACATTCGCTATTTTAATTATATGCAATATTACTAACGAGCAATTGTAAATGCTTTCCCGTCCATTTTACTTCTGAAAACATTTACTACTTTCTCACCAATCATTTACCATCTCAGTACTATAGCAAAACCCAGAGTTTTTTCCTTTCCTAGTAAGAAAGAGAAGTATAAGGACTGCATCTTAGCTATAAAGTCAGACATAAGCAATTTCAAGGTTCTAGAAGTAATTTAGAAAAACAAGATGACAATTTTCTAGCAGAAAGGAAAGGCACTTCTCAGGAGGCTTAAATCCCTGTTCATCTCTTTTTAATCTCTTAGTTTAATATGCAAGTTTGGGGATCAGAGTTGTATCAACAACTAGAGGGTACGTACATAAGAAACACAATGCTTTGAAATATGTCAAACTATGCTAAGAAAACACTGGTTTACCATAATGAGAACAGACAGTTTAATGAGGTTTGAAACTTTAAAAATTGTACAGCAACTGCAATAAATGCAGAAAGAGTACAAAGTGTACTACTGAGAGTACTACACTGTTGGTAAGTGCTCTCCTGACACTTAGTTCTGTGCATTTACTCTACATTAGTGACCAAGTCACGCTATGCAGAAAATCTGAAAAGCTGGAAAAGGAGATAATTATCACTAAAGATTCTGTAGCGTGTTTCTGCATGAAAAATCTGTTTTAAAAGTTTAAAAAATAATAAAAGTTAAACAAAAAACAAACTAAGAAACTAAAAAATAAAACTGAAAACAAGATAAGTAGTTATTAATAAAATGTTTTGTTTTCAGTTCTATATATATATTTAAATGGTGACTTGAATCCTCAACATTACTGCATTTGTATTATGTCAGATAACAGATATGTACTAATACAAAAATGGATTCACCTGGGACACTGTGTGTGCAGAATGCAGCTGTCCCAATAAGAGAAATTATAGAGAGTCTTTAAAAAGTCTCCATCTCATTAGCTGTAAGCCTTGCAAAGCATCAATACATAAATGTACCACTTGTATTTCACATTAAATCTTTGTATTTATATACTTTTGATAGTGAGGTTATGTTAAACACTGACAATCTTTCTTAACATGTTAGCATACCTCAATAGTTAAATATAAAAGTATTTATCTGCTAGAAGAATAGAATTTATAGGAAAAAAAAAAAAAAAAAGAGTATTTCATGTCCATATAATTTTACATTTAAAAAGTTAAAAGTTAAATATTTTCTAAGTTAAAAAAGTTAAATATATGAAATTCTAAACTGCAAAGTTTTCAAATACTTTTCTAACAGATGTAACATTCACATGAAACATTTTTTCAGATGTCACAGACAAAAACAAACAAACAAACAAAAAAACACTTCTTTGATATAACTATAAATTTACAGACTAGTCCTGAGAACCTACTTGACCAAAAAAAAAAAAAAAAAAAAAAAAAAAAAGTTTAGTGGTAATTTTAATTTAAATCTCACTGATATTAAAATGAGGTACATTTTATATAATGAATGATTTTGTCACTTGGGGAATATCTTTGACTATTTATATGTAAATGTAGGTGTTTTGGTTTTTGATTTCTCTATTAGGAGTGTAGAAATGAGCAACCCAATCAACACAGACTTCTTGATTTGAAAGGAAGGGAAATAAATACCACTTTTATTTTTGTAATATTCTTATAATAAGATCATCAAGGTTGGACTTGATGATCCTGAGATCTCTTCCAACCTAGAAATTCTGTGTGATTCTGTGTGTGATTATAAACAACCATCAAAATTATCTTCACTAATTACTTTCAAACTGAGAGAAGACAAATTACCACTACATTATATGTGTTTTTATATGTGTATGTGTATAAATAAATATTTTAATAGGCTAATATACATGTACAGAATAGTATAACACATCTCTATATAGACATAGATACTACTGTTTTGGCTTGGCATCTCCTAGAAGACATAGGTTATTGCTTGTGCTTTCTGTGATGTGCAACTCCTTATTGGCAACTTCAATCTAGAAGCAGGAGAAAGATTTCACATACATTTAAAAAGGAGACTTTAGTGAAGATTGAATCTAGAATGGATACTAGAAATGGAATGGAATGGAATCTACAGACCCTTTGCAACTCCCATCCTAGGTCCTATAGCAAGATATAGATAGCACATCCTAAATAACCTGCTAGCACCCAGTTCTAGGTGTGTGGTTTCTTCGTTTGAGAATCACTATCATGCACTGTCTTTCTCAGTGTAGTTCCATTAGAAGGCTACAGTTTATTTTTTTCTTGCTTTCTTCCTTTATTGGAAGTAAATTCCTACCCTTTATTGGGGTAAATGAAAGTCATTCTTGGTGTGGGAGTCACAGAACTAATACTTAATACCCAGAGGACAGAAATATTTGCTCCATATAAATAGCAATTTATTTTCTGTATTTGTTGAAATAGTTAAAGATATAGTGTATATATAGTCAAAGAAGGTATTTCTGACTTTCCATTACTAACAGAGCCAGTGTCAATGACATTTTAGTATATCATTTCACATACTTATAGCATCATTTACATTAAGTAAATTAAAAACTGAACTTTTCCCACTGGATTATCAATAGGTTCTTCTACTGAATGGGACAGAGTATAACAGTTTTTTCTAAGAAGGTTGTTATCATGCATGTATATAGAATGTATATTTTAAATAACACAATTAGTGCTAAATACATTCTAGATTAATAAAAGCAACTATTTTACAACAAAATAAATAAAGAAATTGATGTGTGACATTTTTTAAGGTGTGAAAGGTACTAGTGAAAAATGCTTCCTCAAAGAGAGAGTTCTATAAGAGCTTTGAGTGACAAACACTTTGAGAGAGTTGCTGTTTTCCTACAACTACTTTGGGAATTAGAGGGAGGCTATAACTCTTAGCTAAGATATCTCCTGCAAATTTGTTAAGCAAACAGTGATTAAAAACTCTTTGAGGTCTACATGGGCTAAACATGAGTATTTCTCTTCTAAGTTACATAGCCACAGTATATGTGTGATAACCCTTTATCATGGAGATTTTCACTATAGTAAACCTAATGTACAGCTAATGTTAGACATAAAGCACAACAGCAACTTCAGCCAGAGGTAATATCTAAACACAAGTTCTCTCTTCACCTCAGCAAGCCACTATACTTTTCTTAAAGGCTTTTGATTTTGAAACGCAGATAGGTCACGATAAGTTTGAAGTAAAATAAACTGTTTCCTTTTTTTCTTCTTCCCCCTTTTTATCTATCTTTCTATCTATCTATCTATCTATCTATGCATAGAAAAGCACAGTTTCAATTTCTACCGTTCTCAGGGAAGCTGCTGCTCTCATCTAGATAGAAGGACTTAGAAAGTTTGTGGCATTGAGTACAGCAATTTGCCAGTGTAGCTGTTCCAGGTTAGAACTACACAATTTCAGAGTAGGAGGTTTTAAGGACTAGAAGTACTGTATCAACATGCACAGAGAGAAGTCATATCGCATTCTTAGTGACACAAGCAAATTAAAATCCAGAGTGGACTTACTATGATGAGAAGGCTTTCACTAGTTAAGGTCTCCAGAAACTTGTAAGCTAGGAAAGGTAATTATGGGTAGTGTCTGCTGTTTACATATTTATTTGGTTTCAATTGTATGTCAACAAAGATGCACAAAAAAACTCTACAGGGTGATACTTATCAAAGTGCACATTACCCCTCTTTATATGCATGGTTTTATGTTCTGCTCTAAGGAGGTAACTTACACTGAGGAATAAACCATCTTGAATCAGATCTCACATTTACAGAACAGAAGACATTCTGGTAAAACGTTGTTCCCATATTCTCTACCCCCATTGGAGGCATAGAAGTTCTGTCTACTTCTTCTTTTAGCCTCAACCACAGGTAAAGAGCATTTGAGCAGAAAGCACCATTGTCCACCCCATGCTGTAATTTTCCCCAACCTCTGAAGGTTAGGAGATCAGATGGACCCAGGATGG
This sequence comes from Netta rufina, assembly GCF_964035555.1. Classification (NCBI taxonomy): domain Eukaryota; kingdom Metazoa; phylum Chordata; class Aves; order Anseriformes; family Anatidae; genus Netta; species Netta rufina. The sequence goes on from NC_140124.1 coordinate 140,195,250, forward strand.
AACAGGCAGAGAATCAAGTCAGCAACACCTTACCATGACTTCTTTTTAGTCCTAAAATGGATGTTTTTTCCTCTGGTCCAATTACAGATTGAATCCTGTCCAGTAGGTTGTTCCCCTATAAATTTAGTTCACAGACTCCCTCAGTGAGGATAAGTTCACTACCATAAGCATGAAGTTTACCACCTTACTCTCTGCTGCTTGTGGCTCTCCTTTCAGTGCTAATATTACAATTTTTGTCATAACACTGTCTTGCACAACTGTGTCCAACTTTAAATTTAGTTTTCCTTTTCTTTCAACTGACAGCCCATTCATCTTACCCTCAAGATTTCCTTTATATATATATAAATATATATTAATGTTAAAACTTATGTGGAGTGCAATATCTTTAGATTTTTTTATAATGCAGTGTTACAGCTATCTTCCTCTGCCTATGGCAGCCAAAAACCATCAAGTGCTTCAGAATAAAATGTTTGTTAGAACAAATTATTATTATCATTTATTTATTTTTCCTGAAATGTTGCAGAGTTTTCTCCACTCTGCTTTTGTACACCTTTGGATGTTTCATTTGGAAGAAATTTTGGTATGAGCTGAAGAGATCTTTTTTCTTAGACTGTTTATTGCAGTATCAATTACAGTTCAGTATATATTAAAAGACAAGGAAGTTAATATTTTTTTTACTTCAATCAGTGTTGGAATTTAAACTGATCAGTGACACACAGCAACTTCAAGTTTCCAACCTTACGGCTTGTTCTAGTCGTCTCACGTCAGAGACTCTTTGAGATTTCTTTATTCAGCCTTCCTAGCTCTTCCATTCAGGAAAGGAATTTACCAGCAAAGTCATTCTCATGCTTCTTCCTGCAGTGCCTTAAAGGAACTTAAAGAAACAGAAAAGTCATGGCAATCTGATTTCAGGGTATTCCAGAAATCCTACTTTTCTTCACTGGTCCCTTCACTCTATCATAAAGAGTGTCAGCCTTCCAAGGTTGCTTTTCTGGAGCTTTGGACCAATGCTAAATAATAAAATCTAACTTGCCTTTGGACTTATAGCTATCTTTCCTAGAAAAATTGAGATTTTTTTTTTTCTACCTAGATGTCTTCTTCAGAAGAATGAACAAAAACATAACTTTCCCAGACCATTGAGTTATTTTCATGACAGATTTTACTTAGCTGTTTCCACCTAGATTTCAGAGTGAACCAATTGTGCTATGTGCTTCAAGTGCTCTAGCTTCTGTCATCTCTGTAAGGGTGAGTCTTCGCACCCCCCAGACTGTTTCCTGTAGGGAACCTTAGATAGAAATTCAAACTCATTGTAACAAGTTTTCCTATTCAATCTTCTGGAATTAGAGAGGGAGAAATGAGAGATCACCTGTTACTGAGAACATAGCCTGCCTGACCACAGCCTCCCCTCCCTTGCCCAAATATAGGCCAGGAAGCACAAAGCTGCACTACACAATTTGAGGAGGTCCTCTTCCTGATTTTCCCAACTGCAGCTACTACATGCAATACTAGAAGTGCGATTTTATGGATTTAGATCTCCAATAACTCAGATAAACCTGCAGGAATATTTGAATACAAAATTATTATCTTCAATTACTTGTATTGTGATAGTACAAAACAATCTCAATCCTGCTTCAAACTCTGTTCTAATATACAGTATGGGATATATATATACAGAATAGACCTATCTTAACAGAAAATATTATTTAATGCTTTCTTTCTGCAACAGATGTAGAGCGTTCCTTTCCACACAATCCCAGGAAATCTGTCAAGTACATAAAACAAGTATTTTCTTAACTCTGATACCAAGTACCATTTATTACTGTCCGTCTCTGGAGCATGCTTTGCTAATAGCTTTCTCCATTTCTCTGTTTTACCAATGCACTGTCAGATGTGATAGGGTCTACATGTAGGCAATAGGATCCAAAAGAGGCTAGTTACAACTCTGTCATAGTGCCAGATGTAAATATAAATCTCTTTAATTATAATTGTTTGAAATATAGATAGATCAAATGGCTTTGTGGTGATTTAAATCTTAGAAATTGAAACTATTTAGAAATCTTTGTATAATGTTTGGCTTTGTGTTTTCATTTCTTTTAGTAGCAAATTGCAAAACAAAGAACAAATTTCCTGGTGGAAAAGTCGGTATTATGAAGTATTTAGAAAGAATTTATATTCCATTATTTTGAACAACATTGGGAAAACATACTAACTTAACAGTATTCCAGGAAATATAGATAGGTAGATAGATAGATAGATAGATATTTAAACATATAGCACTTTCTGCTGAAAGGATACACAGAGTTTTTATGGTGCCTGAGAATATAGTTATTGATTTCAGACAAATTCAAATAGAGAGAAATTAAATGCAGTGAACCATGATTTCATGTACACATTGTAATTATTTATATACAAAAGTACATGTATGTGTACATATATCTATCATTACCCTAACAGAGATATACCACCTGAATTCTGAAACTAAAGGGCCTGTCCTTCCACTATCTGGTCTCAGTTTACAGTAATTAATTCAAGTGAAATCAATGTGAGCCTTAAATTAATAAATTGGCAAGTCATTTTGAAATTTAAGTCTATTGACATGAATTGCTAATTGCTGAAATATTCCTTACAATACAAAATAAAAATTCTTAATTATTCTGTGGTAAAGCACACATTTAGGTAACACTTTTTTTTTTTTTTTTTTTTTTTTTAATCTCAGAAGTATAGTCATGGTTTGACATCAACTAATAATCAGTAGGTCATTAAAAGATAGGCACAAAGATAGACATTTCTCACAACTCAGTAAAGATGATTGTTTTAAAATAATATTATAGGTGGATTTTCAAGTCACCTACCTAGCTTGGTAACAGTACAGTACAGTGATGTTTCAAAGCCTATCCCTGGGTGTCTTTATAAGGAGCATTTTCCAAGATCTTCTGTGTGGAATGTAGACAAAAAGAATATCCAATCTGAGATGTAGGCACTTGATAAGTCACAGGAAAGTGTGGAGGCATTCATTCAACCCTGGACACTGCTGGATTTGTTTTCCATGTTTTCTTACACCAAAGTTGATTAAGATGCCATTGACTTTACCTAGAGGCATCATTGAGTGTTCCACATGGTTCCACTGAACATTTACATGTGTTTCAAGACCCAAACAATAAATAGTTATCATACCATAGTAAGGTTTCTAGATTTGTTTGTTGTTTTGGGACAGTTGTGATGTTGACTAGAGGAGGAATTAGGAGTGCAGTGTAGCTTCTGTTTTGGTCATGAGTAGTGTTCAGGGGTGCATCAATCTTCCCAGTAAATACATTCTGGATTTTAAGTTGTTTGGTGGCAAGCAGATATTGTCATTCTTCCAAGTGTTAACAGTGATTAACAGTTAACAAGCCAATGCAGCTCAGCAAGCACGTCACTCCTGCTGCTGTCCTGCTGAAGCACCCTGGCCTCCATTTCATTGGCTTCTGTAGCTAGGAACTGAAAAAGGACTAAAAGACTGAAACCATATAGCTGCCGTCCACATATTATTTTAGGGGTCATGGTGCTTGTCACTTTTATTTGACACCATAAAGGTTAGATATAAGATAAATTGGGTCTGGTTTTATACTTAGGAAGGCAGACAGGTTAGATATGTTTGGGCCAGCCAATTTATGTCGACAAAGTCATTTGACTCTTGTGTCAATAAACAAGTCAATAGCTCAATTAAATTTGGTACTGTTTGTGAGGCAAATTCATCAGGAAAATATCAGTGTACTCTAGAGGACTGACATCACAATCGAAAATAATTCTGAAGAGTTTAATCTATTAGCTCACAGAGTCCTGCAACAGCAGGTGATTTTTATAGCTGTTTCTATGACAGGAAAAAGTAAATATTATTTTTCAAGTGCCTAGTTCTCCTCATTACTATTTTATTTTCATGTGGCGAAATCTGAATCAAACTTCTCTAAAGAAGTTAATAACTCTTGATTCTCTTTCCTAATCTGAAACACTTTTGTCTTGAAATAATTATTAAAAAGCATTCTTCATAAGTTGCATTATACAACAATGAAGCTTAACATGGATATTTTCACATGTAACAACATGAAACTAAACCATGCAAAATGATTGTTTGCAGGTCTATACTTAGCACATATAAGCCCCCTTAAAGAAAGTACAGGAAAACATACATTTCAACAAGTGCTTTTATTTATTTATTTTTATTATTATTATTAATTTGATTGTGTCTTCTTTTTTTTTTTTTTTTTCCACATACTCAGTAATCTATCTGGTATCCTACACATAGTGTAGGAATTATCTTATTTATCAGTCATTCAAATATTTGCTCTTCTATAGCAGAAAGAATTCACAGGTTTTCAGGAATATAAGTTTTTCCTATGTCTGAGGAAAAGCAGTCTATCTGAAGACTTTTGCCAAATCTGTCAGTTGGTCTGGCAGTAGACATAATGTCTCTCTCCAAAGTTTTCCTTACTTATTTATCTCTTTAAATCATGACAATTATAATACTAATATCTAACATGTCTCTGTAAGTGTATCCCAAACACTATCATTTAGATAACATTATGTCCCGCAAAAATAAACAAGCAAACAACAACAACAACAACAAAAAAGCTACAACTACAATAAAAAACATGTTGAATTAAATAATCTAAAAATTTAAATTAGTTACCATCTATCAAATGGATGTGATATCAGTGACATCAGTAATACACAGTCTACTCTATGACCAAACCTTAACTAATCTAGCCTGAATTTTCTGGCTAAATCCAGAAATTGCCACCTCACTGCAACTTTCAATTTTCAACATTTACTCAGTTGCTATTGATCCCTGCACATTGTATTACAGATTTTTACCCATTTCCATTATTCCAGCCCTTGAGGTTACATTTCTCTTCCTGTACATGTTGCATTCTCATCAACTTTCTACCATGTGCAAATTTTATGTTGTATTTTCTGTATTGTAATTGTAATATGCAATATTATGCCATACACATGCTCATTCTTAATTAATTCTACTAATTCATGTGTCACTGTTCTAGCAAGTGGCATTTCTAAACACATGGTCTCTCAAAAGTTAGATGAATACTAGACGCCCTTCCTGTAGTTGTCTTAAAACATCTGCTAAACAAAAACAGAACTGTTTCAATGCTTAGAAGCTGGTAACCTTCAGCATAGAACTGCATCATCTGCAACATGATCAAGTTTGAGACTACAGATAACAAATCCTTTGCAGTCAAGAATATTTCCCAAATAAATTTGATAAGTTCATTTTTTTCTGATGATCTCACCTTGTGACAGCAAAGCAACTCAGAGAGAAATTGTCTAAGAGATGAAGAGTAGTCAATATAAAAGGACTGTGGTGGTTATAATTTTCTATTTGTTCTTTCTTTATTGAAAAAGTGTAATATTATGTACTTTATCACTACCTCTTCATTTGTATTCATCTTACTTGAGTGCCAGTGGCAATCACCATGATTTCTAGTCCCAGTCAATAAAGTAATTGCCAACATAAATTTACACAAATTAGATTTTTATGATATTTATTCTTTCTAGAACATATAAATTGATATAGGAGATCCAGAGTAAGACATTTCACATTGGAAAGTGATGTCAATGCATCTTCAACAGGGAAGTGGAGGTGTTCTATCCTGAAGGAAGTATGAACTGATATATTTTCCAGATGACCTTCAGTCTAGTAGCCAAAGAATATGCAATAATCCTCTGTTTAACAGACAAACACAGACTATCTCATAAGTAAGAAAGGAAGAGGATGAAAAATTTGAGTCCCTCTAGGAATTCAAATGGAAGTTTGGCTGCAAGCGTTAATATACTCCAACCAGAAAAAAATGACAATGCAGGCTGAGATCTGAATCTTGCTGAAGATAAACCCTGCAAGGTATGCCTGAATTTGGGAGCTGATGGAAGTTTCTGTAGAGAAGATCTCATACAAGTAAATTCTCTTCTGGGAGCTCCTGACAAGATCTCTCTGAGTGATGAGTAACAGATATCCAAGGCCTGGAAATTGCACCTTCTTAGAACAGTGAGTCAGCTTAATAAGGCAGAGGAAGATCATCATGATATAGTGTGAACAGAATAAGTTAGTTTTCTTTTAATTTCTTTGTCCACATCTTTTATAAACACTAGTAACTTTTCTGTCTATCTGAGATGGTGTGAATATTAAGAATTTCTTTTCTATTTGTCTTTACCTGTTTTGACGTAAGTGTGGCCTAAAATATCCTAATAACAATAAAATATTACTTACCTAAAAGAGAGTGGATCTATAAACCAAAAAGCTGGGCATTGCTTCATGAACTTTTGTTCCCAAAATATCTTCGAGATGATTCAGAGGTCATCAGAGTAGGTCCACTGTTTAGTTGCATGGGCCTGGTAGTAAGAAAGAGAGAGTGAAGGAGAGGCTTCCAGTAAAACTAGCAACACTGAAGTTTTTCTGGACTGTCTGAAATTACTGGTGTGATATAAGAACATTAAGGATCGCAGGGAGCATGTTACAAGCCGATTCACTGTGTTTTCTGCTTGTCTTTCCTACTGTGAAGGCTGTATATTTGAATTTCCATTGAGCCATTTGCAAAACATTTGTCACAGCATGCTCTGCACTTGAAATCCATAGGAATTGTATATGCTGTGTATAACATCATACCTCTGTAATCAGTTGGTATTTTGGATACTTTTCATTTCTCTGTTCAGTGCTTACATTTGCCAGTTTGCCCCCCCATGCTGTAATGACCCCTTTTATTTCTAAATTTTTACCTCTAGTGCACTTATCCATTTTCTTGTTCAGTTACAGCTCTCTCTGGCTATGTCTATGGTTTGGCTGTAGATTAAATCCAGACTCCGCTGGAATAAGAACACTCCCACTACACGATGCAGAGTGCTGATAAACTTACACTTGAGCCAGTGAAGTAAGTTTATAGTACTCAAAAAAATGTTGATGAGCTAACATTGTGCCAGCTAACTTTATGCTAAGTCAGGACTGTCTGATCATGCCAGATCTCCCACAGCTACTGAACCTCCTACAGATAGGCTGCAAGCCTTCTCACAGCCCCTTCTTGCTCTGTTTCTGCCTGCTTAACCACAGAATCATTGTCCTTGGAAGCAGCTTTGCATCCTTTATATGCAGGCACAAGGCCCTGTATTTCCTGTTATCTTTGGTTTCCATCTGTAGTCACGGACCTAGCTGTGGACCTGCCATGCATTGTGTCTCTACATTGGCCATTGCCACATAATTCAATATTAGCAACAACACCATGGTTATCATCACTGAGACACGGACAGGATTTCAGCCAGATCAAGGCCATGTGTGCCTTATTTGCATTATCCCAGATCTCATGGTGTTTATCTCAAGCCAGAATGAAGGTGGGTAGATCTAAAACAGCTGCTAAGGCTCTAGAGGGAGACTCTTGTACAGGTCTCCTATTGCCAGCATGTGCAGAGGTTCTGTATGCTGCATTGTGGCTGTACATTAAGCTTCCTTTGTCTGTGCAGGACCATGGAATGGCCTTGAGCCCTGCCCTGCTGTTTAACTGTTAGCACTCTCCAGTTTTGGCCTGAGCCAGCTTAACCTTTCCCACAGGCTTGGAAAGTAGCATCGGTCAGGGACTGCTGCACAGGAACCCCAGATGAGGCAATCCTGTTTTTTCACTTGTAGAGGAGGGGAAATGTTAACCATTCAAACCCTGTGTGCTCAGGGCAGTGGGAGAGGCCCTAGTTTTGTTCTTTGTATTGGTATTGGTGCAACTAAAATAAACAGCTTTGCTTGACTAAGGTGAGGGCTCTGGAGAAATATTAATGTGGAATGGGGATAATAATGACAGAATAGACAGTGGGAAGATACCCTGCAAGTACTGTGAAGAACTTGTCAACTGCCTCTCTGAGATCTAGACAGATGCAGATGTCTGTGAGTTTGGGTTTCCTGTTTGTTGCCCTCTTTGAGGAAAAGAGGGAGCATTTGAGGACAAACTGGATCATTTGAAGGCCGTAGAGACCTGTTTCTATTTTCTTATCATTTTTTAAGCATACAGCCAGCTTCTAGGCATTTTGCCAATAAAATAGTCTAGTGTTACTGGCAATTCTGTCCCTACTATTCTGTCACAAACTGGGGACTGGCCATATGCTACCATATGCTTCCCCCTCTCCAAATAAGCTTTCCTGATCTAGAATCCCATGTCTCCCACATGTGGACGCTTTGATGTCTTCCTACACTTGTTTCATCCCAGGAAGTTGTGAATAACAACCCTATTCTTGTTTACTTACACATACAGAAAAGAAAACCTCACTGGCATATATAGCTGAAATTGCACAGTAGACCATATTATAGATAAATAGATAGACACGCATGAACAAGAAGAATAATGAATTCTCCTGCTCAAAAAGATTATACAGCTGCACTTCAGCTTGAGATAGGTAGAAAGTATACCCAGATGTTTCTTGGGATTATAGGCTTCTCCATGGAGGTGAATTTCTTCTTCCCATACATTCAGCATTTCGGAACATTCTGTGTTGTATAGGAAGGGCATATGCTGCTGGAAAAATATTTCTATACCCCTGTAGTTGCATGGTTGACTCATAGCCATCATGAAGAGTGGATGCCGAAAGTAACTGTAGAGTCATCTGTGTCTGGTAGTGTCCATGATTTATCATGGATTTTTTGAAGTCCTTGTTCTCCATGGACTAGACTAGAGGAGTCAGCAGAGAGCCTGCTAGATCCAACATTTACAGGCTTTTCCCTCCTTCTTTCTCACTGGGGAATCAGCCAGGCACAGGATCCCACAGACAGAATCTACTGTTACCAGAGCTGATGTAGACAGGATGTATAAGCTGGGAGTCCATGACAGCCTAGAGCAAAGTTGCTTATTTAGCTGGGGATCTACAATGTCCATTTTTATTTTCTGTTGAAGCAGTTTTGGCATCAGTAGTCAAAGCTAGCCAGCTGGGCACATGAGACTGGTCTTTAGCCAAGTGGGTGGGTAATATATGAAATTAGAAGTATGGGAAGAAGACTCAAACAAGCAAACATGGTCTGGCCCAGAGTCACTATAATGTTCTGTTGTCCTGGGCCAGAGCCAAATGACAGCTACAGCTGCACACAATTACTTGGGCATGAACTCTGAACAGGAGAAGAGCCAGAAGATAATGTAGGTAGGTAATGAGAGACCTAGCACAATGTGTAGGACGGTCTTTGCTGGCACCTATTTCTTACTCAAACACCCACATATCTCTTCAATATTTAAGACATCTACTTCATGAGCACAGTTTCCCCAGTCCATGTCTCATACACCTTCCTCAGCAAAAAGCCTGTTTCATTTCCATTAGCTCCCAGGGCAGAACAAAAGCCGTCTGCAAACAGTGTATACTGGGATCCAGTCCGGTTCAGCAATTCTGGGAACAAAATGTACTCTAAAACTTGTACGGTTTTTATTTTGCACTCTCTGCAACATCTGCTTTCCAAAATTATTTATTTTAAAGTCTTTGTGCTTTTTTTTCCCCCTTCACAGACTTTAAGCTCTATTTCTGTACTTAAAATCCCAGAACATTTGGTGTTAGAATAAGGAAGCTAACTTATTTGGGGAATTAAAAGACTGTAGGAATTATACTACAAGAACCTGTAGGACAAAAGGGACTGGAGGGAAAAGTAACAACGACAAAAAATCTGTGGAAAAAAAAAAAAAAAAAAAAAGTTATATCATTGTATCTTACTGCTGCAACTCACAGCTGAGGTATTGTTTCTATGGAATGAAACTGAGCTGCTGCATAAAAGCATGTGGATATTTGAAAAACAAATCTTGTAAGGACAAGGCTGAAGGAGCACATAAGAAAGCAAACCTGATGCTGTATCTTTCATGCTGTCTGTAGAGATGGGTTTCTGAAGTGATTTTTTTCCCAGAGCCAAAACACAGAGCATCTAGTTTGTTCATCATAAAAGTCCACTCGAGAAAGAACTGGTGTTTACACATAATGGATGATTATGATCCATCCCATGGGATGTGCACCTGGAGGATCTAAGTCTGAATGACTAGGACCCAGGCATGAGCTCAGGAGTGAGATTTTTTTTACAATCATCAATAGATTGCCAAATACATGTGATTTATGGCTTAGAAGGTCCTACTCTTCTTGCACTCTTATCTGTGAACACTGTACAGACCAATCTAACACCAGGTTCTTTCATCTTCACCCTTCAGTTGGGCAAGACATTTAATATTATGGTGAGCAATAATCTCAGAATCAGTGAAAAATAATTGAAGAAGTAATGAGCATGAAAACAGAAAAGTGTTTTGATAACAGTGGATTATTACCCCAATTTTGAAGTGAAAATTAAGAAAAGAGTTTTGAATTTCTTGATGACCCTTTTCCATTGGTTGACACATCAGTTGAAATGCTACTTACAGGACAAGTTCAACATAAATCTCCATGAGAAATTTCCCCCATCTTGGAGTCCTCTCTCCATCATGGGTTCTTCCACATTTACAGAACATCCTTCTAGCACCAGCTCTCACTCTTTTCAAAGGCACTAAAAGAGGAACAGCACAGTGACAAATCTTAAGCCCTTCCCACCCTAAATGCATGTGTTTCTTGCTGCTGAATGATATTCACTGTGATGGCAAGTCAAAATAGTTAAATGCTTGAAATATCTTTTTTTATTTCTTAATGGTTCCATGCCAAAAATGTGAAAAGGGCTTTTAGAAAAAAAAAAAAAAAAAAAAAAAAAAAGCAAGGTTTAATTGAAGAATTCACTAAAATGAAAGAAAATTGGCTACAATGAGCAACAATTACCTTTTCTGAAAAACAAGATTCACCGTAGGATGGAATAGAAATAAAAACCGCTACAGTGCATTCTCATGGGTTCTTTTCTCTACATTTGCACTGAACATATGATTTTCAGTGATTCAGTGGGCCCCACAAATTCAACAAATCACAACACCGTTGAGGTTGGAAGCAAACTCTTAAAATCATCTTCTACTACCTGATCATCTTGTACTTCTCTGATCAAGAAGGGACACTTAGGGCAGGTCAACCAGGACCAGGTCCAGATGGCTTTTAAGTATCACCAAGATGGGAGACCACCACCTCTCTGGGCAACCTGCACCAGTGCTCTTTCACCTCTACAGTAAAGAAGTGCTTCCTGGTGGAGCCTGCTGCGTTCCTGTTCGTGACCATTGTTTGTCCTGTCACTGGGCAGGCTGCCTCCATCTTCACTGCACCCTCCTTCCACATATTTACATACTTTGATAATATCCTTCCAGAACTTTCTCTTTAGAACAGTCCCAATTCTCTCAGCCTATCCTCATATGAGAGTTGTTCTAGCCCCTTGATGGCCCTTTGTTGGACTCTCTTTGCTATGTAAGTGTTTCACTTGCAACAAGAAGTCCAGAAGTGGACACAGTACTCCAGGTGTAGCCTCACTAGGGCTAAGTTAAGGAAAAGGATCACCTCCCTCAGCTTGCTGGCAATGTTCTCCCAATGCAACCCAGGAAACCATTATCAAGGGCGCACTGCTGACTAATGTTCAACCTGATGTCTGTCCACCAAGACCCCCATATCCTTTTCTGCAAAGCTGCTTTCCAGTTGGTTTTCCCCTAGCATGTACTGGTGCCTGGGGTTGTTCCTCCACAGGTGTAGGACTTTGCAATTCTCCTTGTTGAACTTCATGAGGTTCCTCTCAACCTCATTAGAGTTTCCACCCAACTCTCCAGGCTGTTGAGGTTCTTCTGACTGGCAGCACAACCCTCTAGCTTATCAGCCACTGCCTCAGTTTTGTGTCACCTGCAAACTTGTTGAGGGTACATTCTGCCACATCATCCACATCACCTTCTAAGAACAAGACTAAGGCCGGTATTGACCCCTGGGATATACCACTAGCTACTGGCCTCCAGCTAGATTTTGTTTCCCTGATCACCACACTCTGGACCTGGCTGTTCAGTCAGTTTTCAATCCACCTGAATGTCTTCTCATCCCATCCATACATCAATATTTTGTCTATGAGTGTCTAACAGGTGACAATGACAAAGACCCTACAGAAAAAAAAAAAAAAAGCAAACACCTATTGCTCTGATCTCATCTACTACTCCAGTCATTTCATCATAGAAATTTATCAAGTTGGTCAAGTGTGATTTCCCCTTAATGCAGTACACCACTTCTTCAGAAACTCTTCCTTTCCATTACTGAAATTTGTTCCCTGCTCTTCTCGCAGGTCATTCCCCTTTCCCAATTTTCCTAACTTGACTGCAAAAATAAAGGGCTACACTTGAAGAAGTGATCTCTCTTTCCAGACCACAACTGCAATGTCACAGCAAAAAGGTAGCCTTTCTGCTGCCCAACCACTCCATTTCTAATGGAAGATAACAGGAATATTATACAGTAAGTGATACCTGTCATATATATGATTGAGGTTCTAGCTGCCAGTCCAGCAAGCACAGTAAATGCATATATATTTATCTACATAATCATGATATGCAGGAAACCTTTCTACTCTTTCTGTTGCTGCTATACCAGTTGCCCAAGCAGATGTCTACAATGGTGTGTATGTCTTACAAGGAAAGGTGCAGGCTGGTTCAGCAAGACCTTTTAGTAAGATCATCTCCAGAAATGATGGCTGATTTTGGAAACAGAAGCTGAACTCAGGTTGGCATCCCACATCCAAATAGGCAAGTGGAGACAGTGAATGCTGCAATCTCCAGGCACTTAATCCTGATCTCTTGTCAGTACAGAATAGCAGTTTTGTGGTCTTACTAACTGAAAAGTGCATTTCTGTGCCTTTAACTGGATCACATCTGTGTAGGTCCAGCATCAATGCCTGCCTAATGTGTTCCGAAATATATTGCTGTACATGCAAACCACATGTTTTCATCCTCCATAACCTCTCTGAGTCAAATTCTCAGCTCTCATGTCAGCTCACACATATCATGACAGTGTTTTCAACACTGAAATAAAAAGGTTATTTATTTGTTTGTTTGTTTTCCTACTATCTCTAAGATTTTAGGCTCCATTTAAATTCTTGATTTGCTGTCTTTTTAGTTTTGTCTCCTTTGCATCTTCCCTCATGTAGAAGATGTCTAGGGCAACACTCTTCCACTGGAAGTTATCCTTTACCTGCTGCTAGTTTTCTGCCTCTTCGGCTTCTGAAACTACTGCCTAGGTCAATCTTACCCTGCCACATAAGTTTGACAGCTAACAAACTGTTAACACTGTTGTCAGTGATCAAAAACAGAAAGGCTTTTTCACCCCTCAGCTGCAAGCCCTTTTTCCTACTCACAACAGACAGCCCCAAATAGATTTTGCAAACAAAAAATTACAGCCAAACCACAGATCTGACAAACAGCAATCAAACAAACCATTATTCAACAGATAGACAAACAAATTAATTTACTCCCAAAGAACCAGGACTTACTTATTCCATACCAACAGTCACACAGGCATGTGATGCCTCATACGCTCTGCACTCTGACTTTGCTGAGAAAGAGGAAATATGGATTAAAAAAGTCCTTCTTCAAACTATGAAGCCCTAAAGATATATGTGGCTTTTCTATCCCTACCCCGTTGAGGACTTAATTAAGCCTTGAAGGAGAAATAGCTTAATATTCTTTTTCTGCTCACAAATTTCCTGAGCAATAACAAGTTAAAGTTTGGGAGGGTATGTGGTAAAAGATTCTTGTAATTCCCATCTGGCTGTCTACTTTCTACTTCTCTCAGCTGCTAATCCATATGGGACCAGTGTGCCTGTGTTGGTGCTAGATCCCAGCGGGACAGGAACAGCCCCTTCCCATCTGTTGTGCTTTAAACCTGCAGACATCTCAACACCACACAGCTGCTCATTTACCCTCCCCAGGTGGAATGGCAGAGAGAATTGAAAAGGTAAAAATACAGGAACTTATGGGCTGAGACAAAGGCAGTTTACTCAGTAAAGCAAAAGCTGGGTGTGCAATAAAACAAAACCAGGAATTCATTCTGAACTTCCCATCAGCAGGCAGGTGTTCAGGCACTTCCAGGAAAGCAGGGCTCATCACGCATAACGGTTTCTTGGGAAGACAAAAGCCATCACTCTGAATGTCCTCCCCCTTCTTCTTCTTTACCCTAGCTTTTATTGCTGAGCATGATGCCATATGGCATGGGACGTCCCTTTGGTCAGTCTGGGCTAGTTGTCCAGGCTGTGTCCCCTCCAGCTCCTGGTGTACCCCAGCCTTCTCACTGACAGGGCAGCATGAGGAATTGGAAAGTCCTTAGTTCTGTGTGAGTACTGCTCTGCAAAAACTAAAACATTAGTGTGTTGTCAGCACCTTTTTTTCATCAAAAAACTGCATTGTGTGAGACACTACAATGAAAATTAACTCTGTCCCAAGCCAAAAACATGACACTAGTGTAGCTGCTAGCTTTAGGGAAAAGATTCTTTTCCATGAAGCAGCGATGTGGCTTCAAATCATTTTAGGGAGCAGATGAACCTGTGGTCAAGTCTCCTGATGGCAGGTGAATGTTGTAACATGGGGCTATATAGAAATAGTCAGTTACAAACTCAACCCTTCCTCTTCTGACAGAAGTTGCTTTGACCCTAACTCATTCCTTAAATACAGGGTTTATCAGTTCAATTGATCATCAATCATATATAACACAAAATCTCTCCCTGTGGCAAAGGTAAATTGCTTAAATCTTGGCAAGGGATTACATGGAACATTTCCTGTTGGCTTGCCTAGGTTACTGTCTGGTCAGATTTCTGGCATTCGCCTCATTCCATATGTTGTATGGACAGCCAATATATCTAATATATTCATTGTGAACTCCCAAGAGAGTTCACAGACAGGAGCCTAGAAGCTGTACACTGCCATACCAGGGAACATAAACATTGCATGACACGCTGCAGTATGTTACAGATTATCAGAAACATGATAGCTGTGTTTCTGGGGTGCTCTATGCAGGCTAATCTGCCCAGTTCTGCAGAATTTGGATTGCTTGTGGTAGCCAAGATGCAATGTGCAATACAGATGTGTCCTGATCACAAGGCTGAAGCATTTAGCCCAAATGTCTGTAATTTTCATTGAAGTGAAATATATGTTGGCAGTATCTCTGATAGTCAAGTCACATTTAAAATGTTTAAATATGGATTTAGACATGTAGTATTTTAGCTTATCTTTAATAATAATAATAATAATAAATCCTCTGGTAAACTTATTATTAACTCAAAATTAAATAATCTGGATGAATCAGGAAACCAAAGTTTTCCACATCACCCTCTGCTTTATTACTTTTGTTTGACAGATAACATCAATTAGCAGACAAGCATAGACATGGCCCAACTTATTAATAATAACTGTACCAGATGAGTGTCCTATTTAAGAGACTGCAAAGGAGAAAATGAGACTTTGGCATAATTTTTGTGTCATAAACATCAGAGATGTGTTGTATAAAATATTAGCTATGGAACAGAAAGGGAGAGCACAAACAAAGATTTATATTTCAAGTCTATATTTCAACAATAGATCATCATAATTTGTTCACATAGAAATCTGCAACTGAAAGGTTAAACTTTTCATCTCAACATTAAAAGAAAACTAATGGAAACTGAAAATAGAACTGAATGCTATAAAAGATGTGACACAGAGAAGATAACTGTGGTTTGTTTGTTTTCCATTACTAATATGTCTTTGAAGAGCTTCGAATTATCTTTTGTACATGTATAGACATCAATTCAAATTTTAGTAAGTAGATGCCTGTTTAGCTGTATCAAGATACATAAAACACCAACAATATAATAAGATATCTTACACTTTGATAATGAGATATCTGGAAATAAGGTTTCTCTCTATCATTGTATCTGTTGAAGTGCGAAGTATTCTCCATCACTTCAAAAAATTGATTAAAGCTGAACACTACTGAAGAAACTGTTGGGCTCAGTAAAAGAATTAAGACCTTTATTGTCCCTCCTGGTCTCAAAAATCACTTATTTGTACCACTTTTTAATCCAGAAACCAATTTTATTGTTTCTTTCGATATCATTCCTAGCTCTAAATAGTTTTTGGTAGTGCAGGAGAAATAATTCATAAATAAACATAAGTTCAATGCTTCAGGTAGTTAGCACTATGTAGCAAGCAATGACTATTCATTACTTAGGGCTTCTGATTTGTTTTCCCTACTTCTGTTCAGCCGGTATTCAAAAATCTCTATTCTTAAAAATAGAAAATTTTCTGGCACCATTCTTGGTGCTTTTTCTATTGTTTCTTTCCACATATCTCACATATCTGAAAAAGGAATTTTATGATAAATTAGTGTTTCTTTATGAAAGTTTATATTTATTTATTTATTTATTTATTTATTTATTTATTTATTTATTTTTGTGGGCATAATCCTTAAATAAAGAGCCTACAAATTGGAGAGACAGGTGAGAAATAAAAAGGTAGAGAATGCATCTAAATTATTGTAGTTTCAACATTGACTGCATGTAGTGATATGTTAAAATGTTGGGATGGGTGTTGGGATGGGTGTAATATGAAACAAGACCAAGCACAAATCTTGACTCTGCTTGAGTCTTAATCATGTTTTCTAAATGAGCACATGTTGATGGGTATGACAATTTAGTGTTGACGGATGCAACATAATGCACACTGAAGAAAAATACTTGAACTAAGTACAGATGACTGACTTAATTATGTCAACTCAGGAGATGAACATAGATATTCAGGCAGCACCTTTGTCAATGTGGAGAAGAAACTAAACACAGAGCTGAGCTGACAAAATGTTAAAAAGGCAACATTGGAGAATGATAAAAAGTTACTCCAACTTTCAGAAGTTGGCTGTTTTACCTTGCTGATGAGGTGTACTGAACAAGTCACATCACCAACAAAAAGGTACTGCAAATACTACAAAAGTTCACAGTTCTGAGAAAGACTGAGGGACATGAAAAATTTGTGCGAAGAGAGAGTGAAGAGCTTGGAGTTGTTGACTTTAGAAAGAAGGCATATAAAATGAGACATGATAAAAACATGAAATGGAATTTATGTAATATAGTCTCAGTCTCATAATATAAAAACAATTATATATCTGGAACAATGTCAGATTTTTGCCAAAACTCAAAGTTATTGGCTGAAGAAAGAAGTATTGGGGTTGGCAGAAAAGGTTTTGGTTTAGGAGTTTTGGCAAAAAAAAGATGGGTGTTATGAAAAGAGACTGAAAAGAAATACTCTAAGTAGGAAAAATTTTCTTAAAAAAATCAGTTTTCTGCTAAAATAATTTTGATAGAAAACATTTGATGATCCCTAATTTTGTTACAGAGGGTGTGATGCAGGTATTTGACACATCAGCTGATCAAGGTTAGAAATTTCACACAAGGTAAAATGTATTTTGTTGGTGCTCAGGAAATATTTGTTGTAAATATTTTTTCTGCAAAGATACTTCCTTTATTTTGACAGATTTTTTTCTGAATTGTAGTTAACTTGATTCTGTTGATCTGCAAGGAACACTGTGAAATCATATATTCAAGAACTCAATGTTCTTTAAAAAAAAAAAAAAAAAAAAAGAGTAAAAATTTTCAATCAACTCTTAATTTTACGAATGACTAAGAAGTTTAACCAGACAGATTTTTGTGTGTTCTGGTTTTTGTCAAAAAAGAGAGCTGCAGGAGGTCTCCTGTCTTGTCTTAAAGGGAAAAAAAATAATCTTTGTGATTGCAATTTAAGTACTGAAAATGAAGTTATGCAGCCATATCCATACTTGTTTCTAGTTTAGAAGATGTCAAAAATGCCTACAGCAAAGTATGGGTGCACTCATATTTATGTACACAAATTAAGTGATAACGAATTTGCTTTTAATGTAATTTGTAATGTTAAGTTTGCAGTCAGCCAAGGCAGCAATCTGTTTCTCTGCAAGATAAAGCATGCCAGTTCTCACATGATCTTTTTTTTTTTTTTAATGTGAAAATGCATATTTAGATAGCAAAATATGTTTTTTGCACTGTAGCTGCTGCATAATCTTTTTCAACAAGAAACAAATACTCCATCATTTTTTGCAGAATCTTGGCAGAGAGGAGGGTGTCTGCTACTAGTGCTTCCTTGTTTTCTTGGGCATTGTGAAAGAGATCTTATAGTACAGCTTTGAATCCAGATGTTTCCTTTCCGTGATGAGTTGACATACCAAGCCAGAATCTCATCTTGCTTCTGAGTGTAAATCCGGAATGTTTCTGCAGCAGTCAAGGAAATAACTGAGTACAATTTTTGTGTAGAAATGTGCCAAGACTCCTACTGAAACTTTGAACATCCACTAAGAGTTAAAATATTTTTTAAATGCTCTGATTATATATGACTGGCAAAAACAGACCACAGCAGACTTACTCAACTATTTAGAACAGCTTCAGTACCTGATAGGTCAACAAGTGGAGAACACTTGTTGAAATTATTGTTGTATTGTTGTATTCCTGAAAGTGGAGGACGGAATGAAAGGAAGAAGAAAAAGGAGTGAAGATCTGGTCAGTGTTATGAACGTTCCAGATCTTCATTACTGGAGAATTCAACAAAGTGTGAAGTTTTTCTGCTTAATGTTGGGCACAGTTTTACTGTCTTAATAATACTGAATTGGGAAGAAAGAAGATAAAATGCCTGCCTCCCCTTTCTTTTATCATCATAAAGAATTTTGGCAGTAAAACAGTGGAGACACAGGTAGAGAGACTCATGTATTTATTTAGAGGTGCTGGGCCAGAATACTTGTTAATGAAAGTTAGCAGACTTGAGGTACAGTTTTCACAATCTTAAAGGAAAAATTCTGCTGTCAGTGGTTTCTCTTCTTTCTTTTTCTTGACTGATTTTTCTCTGAATCATACCCAGTTGTATCCAGCTCCACTTGAAGAAAATGTGCAAATAAAGATGAAAATCAACAAATCTAAAATTGTATTTTAATCTCAAATCTCCCTGTAGTCTACATCCATATGAGGTCTGTTTCATGACACTTCTTCAGATGTAGTCCAAAGAATAATGTTTTTTGAAATTTGTTTTTTAAACTTAATATATCCTAAAGTTAAGCTTATTATATAACCTAATTTTAATTCATAATCTCATGAAGCTCTAGTGAAAATTACAATTCTAAGTAATACTTGCTGAGCAAAAGAGTTTATAAATGTTTAAGCTAACATAACAATATGAATAAAGAAGCATCCATTTAATTGCTGTCCAAACAATTTGAAATAATTGCACATTCCTGTCTTTGGTTGTATTGTTTTGTGATTTCTAGTCTCTCAAGTCTGTTTAAGAATTGTTGTTGATACCTTTAGGGTGTCACTTGCAGCCCACAGGGCAAATGCAGCTCACAGGGGTAACCAAGTGGCCACTCTTCTTCACAGGTAATATTTGGCAATATCAACTTTGCAAGTATAGATTCTGAGAAGCCAGTTCTTAGCCACCCAACTTAGACCTGTGCTTCAGGTCCCTGTCCCTCCAGCTTCTTCCCAAAAGCTCCTCCCTTGTTTCGTCAAGGGCTTATACTCAGGAGGGGACTGTGTGCTCTGGATCATGAGTGGGAGTCTCTAGGCTGTAACGGAGGTTGGGAGCTCCTCTTGGGTACTTCCTATTGCTTAGCTTTAATATTTGCTCTTTGCAAGCTGAGCCCCGAACAGATGCTATGAATCTGGTATGTAAATTCACCCTAGACATGCTGTTACTTATTTATACTCATGCAATCTGTAATCCATCTTTACACCTCCTCTCAGTATTGCAGTATTTCAACCCCCCACCCCCCCAAAAAAAAAAAAAAAAAAAAAAAAGCACACGTAAGTAAACAAGACTATCAGCATTTCGGCATTTTAATACATGTAGCTATAATATATCTCACAAAACATAGTAACTGTGTAAATTTTTAATCTCTCAGGGGGTATTTTTTCTCATCATGACTGTGAAAGGGCTATATTCTTAACCATACTCCAAATATAGAAATGCTAAGGGATGATTTGATATGTCATATGCATTATGAGATCACAAGTGTTCTGCTATGCAGTGAAATACACAAAGACATATATGTAAGGAAAACTTAGAAATAGTATTGCTTTTATCTGTGTTGCACGTTATCTCATCCGCTTCCATTCAGAAAGAACAATTTGAGTCTCAAGTTTGATTTGTTTATGGTCCACCCCACTCAGAGATACTAATAGGTCTGTTCTATGTAATGCTACATGGAACTTAACAGGCATGACAGACAGATGCTGTCTTGAGAAACTCATGCAAAATCTTCATAAAGACAAGTATCAAATACATGTGTGCTTTTGGAAATATGTTTACGTGAAAATTTAACAGATTTGACCTCTCTATTTTCCTTTATAGAGGAATACTGAAAATTTCCGCCATTTTCAAACACTGACCGACCCATGCTGTTCATATCCTGTATCTACCTACCCTCTCATGATGAGTATTTCCGTTAACAGAACAGAGAAGAAACTTCAGTGCATTGTATAATTCTTATTTTTGCTTTTATAAGAGCTCACTTCTTAAATAGCCAGTGCAATTTTCCTGAGTGGTGTACAAGGTCAGCAACCAACCTTATGTCAGTCTTTTCTGACCATTTCCAGCTGATGAAAGGAAATATGTTTATCAAATATGTAAATCAAGTTTGGATTGGCTTGGTTGATGCTGTTTGTTCCTCTAAATTAAGAAAGATACTATTCTTCATCTTCATTTTTTTTTTCAATGAAAACAAAAGGAACTAGTAAAATCTGCAATTTCTACATGATGTAACTTTCTGTTAAAACACAAAAGGATATTTTGAAGAAAGTACCACACATCCATGCATAGTCATTTTTAAACCCATCTTTTCTCTAAGAGTGTCAGAATACTGAATGTAAAGAGTACAGGAAAAAAAGAGTACAGGAAAAAAAAAAAAAAAAAAAGAAAAGGGTTTAAATAATGAATTGCCCCCATTGTTCCCCAATGAAGTAGAAAGCCCATGTAGAGACAAACTACAGATAAATAAATAAATAAATAAATAAATAAATAAATAAATAAATTTCCCTGAACTGGAAGTAGCAAGAAGCTGGCAGAATTTTAAAGGGAAGTATTGATACTTTCATGTATCGTCTTTTTCCTTGATGTCCACTTATGGCCATTGCTAGAGGCACAGTACTGGGCTAGAGGGCATTTTCATCAAAACTATTATGGTCATTCTACTGTTCTTATGCAGTTTGAAAATTTAGTGAAATGAAAGTGTAATTCCACCCCCAACAGATAATAGATTACCTTATATGTGTTTTTTTTTGTTTGTTTGTTTTGTTTGTTTGTTTGTTTGTTTTAATAGAGAGGTTCTTTACAGGCTTAAAGACCACATGGAAGGCATGCTTGGTCTTCAAAACAAAATAAATATTTTTACTTAAAAGCAAAATTTAAAATAATAATAATAATATCTTTATCAATTATCTGGATGAGGGGTTTGAGTTCACCCTCAGTAAGTTTGCAGACAACACCAAGTTAGATGCGTGTGTCAATCTGCTCAAGGATAGGAGGATCTGCAGGATCATCTGCAGGAGGATCTGGATAGGCTGGACCGATGGGCTGAGGTCAACTGCATGAAGTTCAACAAGGCTAAATGCCGGGTCCTGCACCTGGGGCACAAAAACCCCAAGCAGAACTAAGGCTGGGAGATGAGTGGTTGGAAAGCTACCTGGCAGAGAAGGGAGTACTGGCTGATAGTCAGCTGAATATGAGCCAGCAGTATGCTCAGGTGGCCAAGAAGGCCAACAGCATCCTGGCTTGTATAAGAAACAGTGTGGCCAGCAGGGCTAGGGAAGTGATTGTCCTCCCATACTTGTATCTGGTGAGGCCGCACCTCAAGTACTGTGTTCAGTTTTGGGCCCCTCACTACAAGGAAGACATTGAGTGCTCGAGAGAGTCCAGAGAAGGACTTTTGCTTGTTTGCTTGTTTGTTTGTTTTAAAATATGACTTTTATAAACAATAAAAAAAACTTTTACAGTACTCTTCTAACACTGTTATGTATTTTATGTTTTATAACGGTATTTTTATGTGGATTTCCACAGAGTCTTCATGTGAAAATAGAGTTCCACAGAATCTATTACAGACTTTTCTTTCTTGTATTTTTTTAGTCACAGCTCTATTACTCTATGTTTTTAATTAGGGAAGTCATGTGTTTTACATTATTTGGCTTGTAAGACTAATAGTTGCTTCCATATTCCCATTAAGCCCTAAAAGATTATCTAACTAATTTATTTACAGCGTTATTTCTCTCTATGTCCCTCTAAAGAAGTAGGGCTGTTTATCTACTTCTTTTATAAAATTGACTTTTTTTTCCCATAGAAGGAAAACAAGAAGATATTTCAAGCTGAATATTTAAGATAGTTCTAATTATCTCTGCTTGTCACAGTGAAAAACATTACTGTTAAAATTTAACAATGTCCTAAACTACAAATGATCTCAACCAAATACAAAGTAATGTTTTCCTCTGTAAAACAAACAAATTATAGTTATGGAGATTGTTTTAAAATTATTCTGCTTGTCTTGCAGACATAGTGTTTGCAAGTATAACTTAGCACAGCACATTCTCTCCAACTGATGATTAGCTCTACCATGTACATAAAAGAAAGTCACTTTTAAGTTGTAAAAAAAAAAACAAAAAACAAAAAACAAAAACAAAAACAAAACAAAACAAAAAAAAAAACAGCATAATCCTGAAAGTTTGAATTGCTCTTTAGCATCAGAGAGCCCACATGTGAAGGAGGATATGTGATCTTACCGATGGCCAACACATGGCAAGGTATTGCAACCTTCCATCAAATTGGCAGTAACAAAAAATGGTCCAACCTTGAAAGTTCAGTCTGTCCATTATTCTCAAACATTACAAATACCAATATGTATTGGTATTTGTATACCCTACCAGTTCAGATGGCACAGGAGTATGGCCAGTGGGGCTAAGGTGCAGACGAGATGTGTCTAGGAGGAAGGCAAAAAATACCTTGTTGTTAATATTGCTAAAACCTGTGAGATAAGTGAAGTGTCCAAGTGTGTTATCAGTTGTGGATACTGGCATGCTTGGGAGGCATTGCAATGTGACAATGCCCTTCAATATGAACACCAATGAGAGCTCTAGCTAAGGAAATATTTAGGGGGGAGACTTTCCCCTTTAAGGCTACTTTGGATAAAATGATTATAAATTATAATGTAAAGAAAATTAACTAAGATGCTGAGGCCATGTCAGATGCCAGAGCTTGCATTCCTACAGCTAAATTCTTTTGCCCTTCTGGGCAAAAACTGTCTGGTTACATCCAGTTTTTCCCTTGGAATAGTCTCTGACCTGTGTCAGGGGTCGATGTCAAGATTTCTGGGGGAGGGTGTTACTGGGCCCAGGACAAGGCCAGAAGTATAGCAGTTGCCAATTACCAACAGCTTCATAGTATAGTTAATCATATGCCTGTGCTTAGGTCAACACAGTAACCATTTTTATTTTACTAATAGAGAGTATTCTAGTGCAGGAGCATAGAAAAAATAACTTTTTGAAGGGAAATTGTCAAGATTTTGTAGTGCTTCTACAATACCACTAACTTGGCTGCTCGGATAGGAAGTGCTGCCATAAAAAACAGGATGCTGCACTGTGTCCTTGGAACCCCAGCTGTTCAATAGTTTGCAAGATTATTGCTCATATTGATTAGCACTCATTGCCATGTGGCCCCACAGCCAATGAAACTGACCCTATCTATTCTCTCTCCAACACATTTCCAGAGCCAATATCTGCATCCAATACCTTCAGCATTGCAATGTCCCTTGGCAGCATTTCACACAGTATTATATGGATTCCTGCAGAACTGAAAACACAGCACACAATTTGCTAATGGATGCAATTTAATGAGGAATATTGTGTTAAAAGAATGTAGGTAGAAAAGGATATACATGTAGACTTCAGAGGTTAAAAGAATAAAATGCATAAGATTGTTATTATTTTTGTGTCAACAGAACATAAGTATTTTGACTAAAAGGTTCTGCAAGGGCTGATTTAAATTTATTCATGGCATAAATAAGCAGGATAACCTTTGATCTTTTATTTGTTTTCTTGCTTAACAAACTTTTTTTTTAAAAAAATTCTTGCTTGATGTACACAAATATTATAACAAAGAAGCTCTAACTACATCTTTGCAAAATTAGTAGAATATTTGGAAGCACCTTTTAAAGACTGGAACTTTACCAGAAAGAGAATTTAAATAAAATTTACCAGTTTCTCTGTAACTAAACCCTTTGTAGTGTAAGTCATAAAAGAGGTGTTCCTCTTCAATGAGAAATCAGATTTTTAAAATAGAATTTGGTCCACCAGATTTCTAATAAAAACTATAAAGTTGATCATCATATTTAGGAATTCTAATTATTTTAGAATAATTTATCATTTTTGCATCCTTACAATGGGAATTGTATGCTTCTCTTTTCCAGAAACTGATCTTGTTAATTTGCGTTAGTTCCAAGACTACTGGGGCCATAACAAGGACAACTCTTATAGGACAGAAATATCAACTGTCCTAGAGAATTTTTCATTTCATTGAATGAAATTTCACTTAAAGGACTGAAACTACACAGACAGGTAATAAACAATAAGGAAAACCATATTGGAAATACTGAAATAGATGTCACCCTTGACCCTGACCTATGGATTGAAATCCCAGACTAGCCTCTGCCCACTCCTACCTCCATCCCCAGGGAGGTACATGGTGCCCAGGTCTGGTCCTGGGTGGGGTGGTGGGATGGACTCTAGCTGACAGGCCCTGTCTAGCTGACCAGTCCATGGAGCTCCTGCAATCCCTGGCTTCTAGGATGTCCCCACTGCACCCTGACAGTTTAGCAGTCACGATGGGGTAATCCCACACATCAGTGCTGTTTGCAGTGATGCAAACTGTGGGCTGGTGGCTGGAAAACACCAGCACCTGAGCTGCCACCTTGCCTCCTGCCTACACACAGCACCTGACCTGGTTCCTCTATTACCACTATATCTGACAAAAAGCTTTTAAATAACACTCCTGATTTTGCATATCAAATCTGGGTGATGTGCCTGGAGTATGGCACTCAATAAATTTATTAAAAATAGACTTCAGAAAATTTAGTCAAAAAGCTAGTATGGAAAGTCAAGTCTTATTCTGTATCATTTTGTCTGTTTGTGTTTACCCACAGCCACACAACTTTGTCTTTTTCTTTCATCAATCACACTTTACCATAAATTGGTCCTCACAGACAGCACTTCACTGTTTTGTGACCCCTCACACACTTTTTTTCTGATGATGTCCCAAAGTCTAACAGTGTTTTTAAGACAGGAGATACAGGTTTTTCAGTCTCTACGTGAATCTATTAGTTAGATTATTGGAGTCTCTATTAGGTTATACACAGCAACTGAAATTCACAACTCTTTTAGTGTTTAGCTATATGTGTACATATATATACACACATATATATTACATCTATAAGCATATATATATGTGTAACGAACTGTTCAAATCACCATGATAGTCAGTGAAAAGAGATCATCTTCCACACTAACACACTTTTGTGCCATAAGCAAACCATGCACACATAGAGAAAATGTAGTGGGCACAGCCTCCTTCATATCACTACTGAAAAAAAAGAGCACAACGGTATGGCACATGGAGTGCAGTGGCGACAGGATAACTCACAGCATGGCACCCAAGGCTGCAGGAGTGGCATGGCACTGCTGGTGGAGCAGTGCAGACAAACATGAGTGCAGATTGGGCCTGGTACATGACGTGCAGCATGGACGTGGCGCTGCTGAAGGTCAGCATCGCTGCTGTCAGGGCATGCCACGTTAAAGAGGTCAGATTGCATTAGTGAATGGGCAGGGAGAAATTAACATTCTGCTTTAATTATTTTAACAGAAAAGTATTTGTCTACCTGCAAGAGGTGAAAGACTCTTGCTTTCAACCAAGTAGCTATTAAAGGTTTCTTTCATGATTTATGAGTAGCAGATGTTATTAAATGAAAACACTACAAGAAAAGCTAGAGAATTCTTAAAATATACCTGATCTCATTTCACTTTCATTTCAGTCACAGGTTCTTAATAGCTAACCACATCATATGCAGAGGTCTTGCTGTTCTGGGACATGATAAGAATAAAGTGATGTTGAAAGTAACCATTAAAGCATTATGAAAATCACTCACTTTCAAAAAAATATAGGAGAATTTTCATTTTTGACAAGAGTCATGAAGAATTCTACTACTTTTTCTGCATATCATCTCAGGATTAACCCCTTTCTGATTTCTCACATGCTTCTAAGAGACCATCACATGCCAGTAACATGGGATGTCAGGAGGAGGAAGTAAGCTTGCCTTAGGTTGTGAAGCAAGTATTTCACAGCTTTTGGAGGAGGGATTAATAAAGTCAGGACACTTCAAACTTCAATCATTCTGCACATTATAGACTGCAGACTGGCCAGATTATTAATTACCAGGTGCTACTCATCTCCAGTCTTGGTTCTACTGTTATCAAATCTAGAGAGCAGGAGATACTTGCAGCTTACAAACTTAAAATAGCTCAAAAGTGTTGGTAAAGATATACTTGCTCTGAAGGTACATAAAGTGCTCTTTGTCAATTTTACTCCACAGTGTTAACTGACATACTGCATGCAGTGGTTGACAGTCC
Source organism: Netta rufina (assembly GCF_964035555.1). Lineage (NCBI taxonomy): Eukaryota > Metazoa > Chordata > Aves > Anseriformes > Anatidae > Netta > Netta rufina. The sequence goes on from NC_140124.1 coordinate 140,221,858, forward strand.
TGTTAAAACTTTGTTTAAAACTAAAAGACAGAGAATTTGGCTGCTTTTTATGTGGGTCACTTCAGCTTTCACAATAACAACAACAAAAGACAAGAATTCCCAATGTGCCAGATCAGACCTCCTCATTAAAGGATGCAAAGTTGACAAATGCATAGCTCCCATTTTAATTTTATAATCATTTACTCCCTTTACTGGTGACACATATGGAATGCTGAGGACTGGAAGGACAAATAAGTTTGGACCAGAGCTGTGTCAATAAAGATGTTCATAGGGCAATCTCTGACCTGCTAACCCAATAGGAGCTGAAAGCACTGTAGAAAAGTCTGAAATATTTCATATTACATGGACTGAGAAAATATTTCCTTTTTCTACTGTTCTTTAGGGAATTGTTGGAAGCTGTTTCTTTAAAATCCATTTAAGATTTTCCATTGTCTTTAACAAAAATGTTGACCTGATAGATATATTTTGGTCTTTCACAGTAGTACCTAAGTACAGATTTTGTATGGAAATATCGAAAATTTTACCTCATTGATATCAGGGAAGAAATTTCATTGATCACAGTGAGGCCAGGATTTCACTTAGCTCAGTCTTTTTATTTTTTTTCTCTCCTTTTCTAGCTTCTTCAGCAATACTGGCTAATCTGAAGTTAACCAGTGGGACTTTATAGCTTTAATTTTCCCCTGAGATTTCACTCAGTGGGACTAAATCAGTCTGCACTACTATCAAAATACTATTTTTTATGAACATAAAATGCTATATCACAAAATGGATCATTTACTCATGGTTTCACTGAGTTTGTGGAAGAAACATAATTGGACCAATTCCTGGAAACTCAAATAATAAATAAAACAGTCAAACTGTCCCCATGGAGTATATCAATCTGGATTGTTCTCTATACCATTCTATAATATTTTACCAATCTTCATTCATGCTAAGATATACTTTAGAATGTGGCAAAATCTGGCAATGGATGAGCTGGTATGTACATCACAGATATGTAATTTATTATTAAAAACAACAACTGTTATGAGCAACAAATTTAGCATAAAACACGTGTTTCTGGTAAGTCATTTTATCTCATAATCAGTAGTGCTATCTTACACTGAAGATGAAAGCTCAAATTCCTGATTTATATATATATTTTTTTTCTTTAGCTGTATTATTTCAGGTAACTTGTACTACATGATGCAACCTGACATGATATAATGAAACATTCCTGAACATGGGGAAAGCTGAATGTTATTTCAGCTGTCAGGCATATTTTTGGATAGTAAATCCCGTAGTCAGTCTTTGTGCAAGAACAAATAAACAACAGAGGAAAACTACTTATAAACTGTAAAATCTTACCAATTAAAGGAGTGGTTGTTGATACTTCTATTTTACTGTGATCTATGACAAACACAGAAACTACCTATATTATCTGTTTTTGCCACCCCCAAAAAAAATACAATTGAATCAAAATAAAATATCTTTACATTCAAAATAAAATAAAGACTATATAAGACCATATAAGACTATTTATAAGACTATATAATAAATAAAGACACTATAAGAAAACATTAAAAAGATCCCTATATGTATATCTTGGTAAAGTAATGCCTGAAGAAGGTGAGAAGAAGCAGACATCATCATCTGCATGAACTGAAAGAATGTAGGAGCCAAAGACGATGTGTTTGTTTTGTGCGGTCAAAGAGGTTACCTTTAAACTGAGTTCAGGGAGTATCTAGTGGCTATCTGGATATGTTTCCTAAAGCAAGGTCTGTTAAAATGTTATATACTCCTGAGGAAAGAGGGGGATGCCCCTTAATACTCAGGTCATTTAAAACTAGATTGTAAACTGCAGGGAACAATTCTAGACAGCCAGGGGAGAGTAACACGTGACCCAATACTCAGCTTTCCATCTCTGGTTACTCCAGCTCTGTGGCTGGGTGTTTCAGGGGATTCGAAACAAGATACCAGTCTCTCATATCAAGGGCACTGGAGGCACCTCAAGGGCACCTGTAGCTTGTTTACCATTGCTCTGGCAAAGGTGTTATTTCAGTAGAGGTACACTGACACTGTAGCCAGAGGTGAGTTGAGGTAAAAACACCACAAAAATATTATTAAAAAGTTGGCAGAAGGAAACGACACATGCATCCACACACCCCAGAATTTGCTTTTAAATATTAGCTAAAGACTATAGCAAGGGATGGGGCTGGGGAATTCTGAAACTGATTACAAATTATGGCCTGCTTCCTGTTTCCATTGAAGTCATAGGCAAAACTCCCATCGATCTCATGGGAACACATTATACTTTCCCACTCCATTGCTCTAATATTTTAAAGGGCTTAAACATTTTTTTTCTTAAAAAAAAAATCACACTCATGCTGACAGTTTAGACACCAAATTTCTTGAAGCTTGATGTAATTTGAAATAACCCAGATGTGAAAACCCCTACAAACAAGATTTATAAAGGAAACAAAATCTTAACCTTAATGTTGACAATTCTTGCAATACCACTAATATCAATAAAGGCAAGAAAAGTTATTTTTTGCAGCTCCATGGGGACAAAGTCTTTCAGCTACTCCCATCTGAAAAATAACTCCCGCTAGGACTTCAAAAGATACTGGTCACAACCTCACATATATGAGGATTCATTAGTATTTCTCAGTAGTTCTCTCTAAGCTATTTTTATGCAAAGCTGTGAGTTCAGAGGTCACAACGTACATCACACACAGAAGTGTTGGAGAGCTTTCATAAGCATAGGTATAGTTGAAGAGTTTTCTCATGTTGCATGGTTATAACTGCAAGTAGGGAAAGCATTGCAAACCTTTTTATAAAGAAACCTTACAAAGGCCTGAGCCCTTTGGGTTTTTAGACATGTCTCACCCAAACCTCAGTTTTTCTTTCAAATTTAATTTCATGAAATTCCAAGGCCAAGATAAACCTCTTTCTGGACAAGAAGAGCTGAATACAGCTCTTTCTTGCATTGAAGAAAGCCACTGAACTAACAAAATGCCAAAGTCAGTCTTGAACGGGCACCCTGTGATGACAGTCTAGTCTATTCTTTTCGTGCTCCTATTTCATGGGCCAAGTTAAAGTCTTTATCTCCATTTTTCATATGTTATTCTTTACTCTCCCTTGGACATTCAGAATTTCCATTTTGAAATGCCTAATGTTTTCACGCATTGAATTTTGTTAACAGTGAAACAGCAGTTAAATTCAAGCGTGATATGTCTCTGCACTTCTTCCCAAGCAAAAACCTACCTCTGACAGAGTCATTTCCATACCTCCATGTTACCAATGTCAGCTTTTTTACTTTAAGTGAGGTTATTAGACTTCTGACAACAAGACAGTCCTAATAAAGCCTCAGCCTAGCCCCTCCAGAGCATTTGAGTGCATGGAGAGGTTAGGAGGGACCCCTTGCTTTCTGTTCCCACCTCTCTGAAATGGCATTTGTTTCCTCTAGTTTTTCTTCTAGATTCAGAAGGTCCTGGGTCAAGGTAAAGAACATCAAAGATGAGCATTGATCTTGGGACAAGAATGTTCATTTGGTTATTCTTTTCTATTTTGCTCCCCTTTTCCTCCTGTGATGTCAGCAGCCCTTGACTCAGAAAATCCAGATTTCTCTCATCTTTGTGATAAAGAAATTCTTCCCTTGAGACAATATCCCACAAATAGTTAATGGTTATGGAAATAATTATAATACATAAAGAAGAAAGAATTGTAATCATGAGGGGGTAGGTGAAAATATAAGCACAGTTTAAAAACAAGCCTTTGTTAAGATAAGCATAGCTTTGCCTCCAGGAATCAGTTAATCATTTATGTGCATATTAATGCAATAATAGTATAATTAGTATGTTATATGCATAATGTAAACATGTAGGCAAATAACAGGAAACAATTAGATGCAGACCTCACTAATAAAAAAATCATAAATAAATAAAAATGAATTAAATATACAATATTTTTAAAACTGCAGGAGTTAGATAATTAACACTCACTGCATTGTGGTGACATTTGAACAGCTACTATTTTAGATCTCTTTAAAAATTGCACATTGCCATAGTAATAGAAGAGGAGGAAGAGACAATGATTAAAACTGAACAAATATTCTGAAATAAATTAAATTTTGTTGAAGAATATGTCTTCCAGAAATATATCTGTATCAAGAGCATTTTTGCAAATCCAAAACCTTCTGAGTTGTCCAACAAGCAAAGAGAAGAACGATCAAGATTCGTCCTCACATTTCATTGGTTCATATGACCAGATAACAGAAATGTATGTTCAAATTCTTAGTCTGACTCAGGCGATAAAATAGCCATCCCAGATTGCAAGAGAGAGAAACAAATAAGAACACAGATAGTGAAGACAAAGACTCCTCTCAAATTAAACCATTTCTAGTTTTAAGCCAAAAGCTAATACTTCTTCATCCTTTTGTTTTGTTTATGTTTTCAGTAGGTTTAGGATCTGTCCCAAAATAGAACCAAAATTTCAAACCTTGAAACTTGCTGATAAACAGGGTTTGTCTTCCAGACTGTTTTTAATGCAGTATGCAACTACTATTTTTATGACTATGATGTTATTCATGTCACACCTTCTTTATCCCATGTAAAATTGTATTGTTTTGATTTTAGCACACAAATATACTTCTAGTCTAAAAGAAGAATGGAAACATGAAATAGTCAACACTGCAAATTTAAACTAATTCCTACAGGCATTCAGTAGGCAGAACTCTGTGTATTTAAAGGTATACAGAGAGTTGCAAGTGCTAAAATGACATTGTTTCCCATCTTTGTCTTTTCTCATGAAAGCACATGTTCCTCACACTGACTGTCTTGGAAGTGATGAATTGATTTTAGCTGACTGTGTTGACACCATTTGCTTACAGGCATTTACTCATTGTCCCTGCAGTCAGTGTAATACAGTTTTCTGTGGCAGCTCTAAGTGGTAGGAACTAGGTAAAGTCCCAGTCAATTCTTACCCCAGACCTGATTTAGACAATTCTGTTAAAGAAGCACTTTCTTCAATATGTTCCATTCTCCTTGCTTTCGTATCCTTTTCTATGTTTCAGGGGTTGCTTTTTTTCTTGATTTTTTTTTTAGGGAAGTTGTTTGTATGTTTTGTTGTACTCTGCTTTTTTGTAGTTTTGTTGTTGGTTGGTTTGTTTGTTTGCTTATTAAACACATCCATAAGTGAGGATAATGAAGTCTCGTCTTTTCAAAACGGCTAGTTCTGCTAAGTACATTAAAACCTTAACAGGTTATATTAATTATCTATCCTGATGACAAAATGGGAAGTTGATTCAGACACTGCAAAAATAAATATGTCTGAATACACTCTTGTGTCATACTATACTTTTTTGAGTGCTTGTCTCTCTTTCCTCACTTTTTTGTCTTCAGGTTGTTCTGAACCTTTGGAAACACCAGTAATGAAAACCACCACATTTTGGGCATACTGACCATGTAATTAATTGTGTTTCAAAGACTCTGAAACTAATAGAGACAATGGCTGCTCTAAAAACAGAAGCAGCTAGCTTCTGTTTTTAGAATATAGCTGCTACAGGGTGTCACTCTGTTTTATCTCAAAGATCATTAACATTGGCTATAGTGCTCTGAAGATACAAATAGCATCTTCACATGGGTTGGATGCAGAAAATTGGATAACTTGTCTCATCACTGGGCATAGCCACTACCTCCTTCCCTTCCCACTCATTCTTCTAGTGTATCTTCTTTTAATAAAGTATTATTGAATATAAATATATACAAAAGTCATATAATTTTATAAGATGCACTTATGGCAGATTTGTTTTCTGTAGTACTGAAAGGCAGACAATAAACAAACCATTGAAGTACCAAGAATTCTATTTGTATGTGATATTGGAAACAAAGTAGGCCGCAAGTATACTGAGAAAAATAAGTGTATTGCTTTCAAAAATGAAAAGAGAAAAATTCTTATAAGCTAATAAATTGAAAGGGAGTAAAATAATGTGAAAACTAATGAGAGGAAAAAGAGAATGGGCTACAAATAGTCAGTTATGAAGAAAAAAAGTCTTGATAATTTGTTATTCATGTATTGAAAGATCACAGAATCATATGAATGTTATATGTTAGAACTGAATTTTAATAAACCATTTGATATTCTAGGTCAGAAAAGTTAGCTTGACATATTTATCCAAGCCATTTTACATTATTAAAGGTATAAATGTAGATTCAGAACTGGCAAAGAGAGCAAATAAAGGATTATAATAAAAAAGAAATATCATATTGGAAGAGACAGCTAGTTAGATTGGCAGTTGGCCTTACTGAATGTCTCCATGTGGAAGTTATAGTATAGCAAGCATGGATGAAATTCTGAGACAGCACAGAATTAGAAGAGGTGTTAGTACCAGCTGGAAAGTGAAGTGCTAAGGGAAGCAATTTTTTTTTGAATAACTGTAATGTCATAAATCTTGAGGGGGATGGGGGGGGAGAGAGAAGGAATGGAACTGAATTATATGTAGTACAGAAGAAGGAAGAAATCTAGGGATATTAATGTAGCATATAAGCTTTATCTCTCTCTCTCTCTCTATATATATATATATAACAAAACAGACATAATCCTATAAAGTACTATGCAGTACAGAAGCTGAATGAAAGAACTAGCATACTTTGGCTTGTACCTGGGAAAGGTACCAAAGAGGAGACGGGTCTTCTGTAGGCAGTTGGGCAGCAGTAAGTCTTCTAGAACATTATGGCAATTAGAGGTTGCTGAAAGAAGAATATTAAACATGACACATATATGAATTAATAATAGAGCCTAAATGTATTTATCTTGGAGAAAGAGCAAGGAGGGGTGAGGCATGGTAACACTGCACAGATAGTTGACAGTTAAGGGCATGAACAATGAAAAAAAGAACTGTTTAGGGAATCAGAAGATGGAGCTAAGAATAAAAGGTTTAAAAAAGCCTTCTCACAGTGAGGCATATTAGTCTGCAAAAGAGTCAAATATATATTGAACTGATGGCTTTAAACATGACTGAATAGAACTCTAAGATCAAGGCTTCAGAAAATGAATGTTCCAGGTTAGACCCCTGAACACATAATTAACTGATAAGCCACGTTTACAAATTTCTGTGTATTTTCTGCAAAAGGCTGCTTTGACATCAGTCCAAACCTTGGAAGCTCTCTATTTTTCCACTTATGGCTGCTCAAATCTCTATATCTCCCCAAATCTCTACCTATGAGAAAAGGACACTAGTATTTCCAGCTCAGAAAGTACTGTTACAGTCCTCTGGGCTACAACTGAATAGCTGCAACTTGCACAGCAGAATGTGAGTTTGGACAAAGCCCTTTGTACAAATTGTGCTCCACACAAAGGCCACCATGACTCATGCACACATGATTGCAGCCTTCAGGATTTTCATAATCCTTAGTTTGTTTTTAATGTTGGAGTTTTCACTATTTTCATGACAGATCTTTGAAAGGCACTTTAGGCAGGTCATTTTACTCATCTGCGTGTTTTTCCCATAGTAAGATCAACCAAATGATTTTATGAATTTTGAACAAGCTCATCACTTTGGCATTGGATAGCCAAATTTCCTTTTTGGTTTGATGTTAAAGGATTTAAAAACTGAGCAAATATTGGTGTTCATTCTTCCCAATAACTTACTTTAGCATCACATTTACCATATCATTTTATATCACTTAGTATCATTGCCAATGCTTGCTCTGACTTAAACAATAAAAAGCAGCCAATATCTTGCTATAAAAAGTTCATATAGAGAATAGCTTTCCAGGTGACCTTTTATCTTGTACAAAAGTATTGTTTATTTATTTTAAAAATATTTGTATTTTTAATTTTGCTAAAATGTATATATGTATTCTTAAAATCAATACATCATGGATACTTGTTACTTAAAAATTCAGTGATTTTTGACTTATTATAGGCAAGTATAATCAATCACCCAAACCATGCATATTCACAAATGACTGTGGTTTGCAATGAGATCTTGGAAATCTTTACAATTTCTAAAATAATATTTATTTTTAATATCCTGGACAACATTGAGTTTAAGCAGTAGAAATAAAGTCTCTGTGATATATATAGTAAAAAGAGTTGAATTTCAGGCAAAGGTAGCTGGAACAGATGAATGAAAATAGCACAGTGGAATTAAATGCTGAGAGCTGCAGGAATATGATGCTTCAGACTTTTCTTTGTGTAGGCATATCGTGTGAAGTCTATAAAGCCCTTATTCTGAGGTATACAGCCTTCTTTTCAAGCCCATGCTCAAGCCCTTTTAGCCCCAGGAAGACATGCTGTCAGACCTAGTCTTCTTGGCACAAATGTGAACACACCACATGCACACACACGCACACACACATACACGTACACCTGCAAACACACACAAAATGAAGAAACAGAAAGGCCTAAGATGAGAACAAAAAGTAATTGAAATGACTGATGGACCAGTGGACAAAGAATGTAAACAGATTTAGCTTAGTTTGTCTCACTAAAATAATTAATTAATTAATTAATTAATTAAATAGGAGCACTTTCAAGGACCTATAAAGGAAAACAATAATAAAAAAAATATTTTCAGTTTACAAAAGTATCATTTTTAGACAACTATCTCATTTTGTGGTGGAAACAAGGAAGGATCCTGCAGTCATGCTTCATCTGCTGATTATTCTGCTCCCTGCCAAGCCTGACCATGGATAGTCTGATGGATGGAGGGACTGTTCCATCCATTTGAACAACCTCTATTTTTCTGATGCACCTTCTGAAAATCGTTTTTACTGCTCACTGGGCAAGCTCTAATCCACCTTAAAAATGGCTTGTATCTTCAAATTGGCTCCTGTCATTTCAGTTTTCTTCTGAAACAAAAACTCAGCCTCTTGATGTTCACATTAGAGGAAGAGCAGTTATTTTGCCATCACATTCAGCCTCCTTTGTAGAAGTATTAAAATACAGCCATTGAGCAGATGGCTTCTCGAAATTCTGGTAAAAATCCAGAAATCCGTTTTTCATACATAATGCTAATAAAGAGGCTATATATTGAAAATTTCTCTGGTTCCAAGGCTCTAATTCTCCCCCATACAGATAAATTGCCTTGTGTATGTGAAGTTCCTTACTTTGGGAATAGCATTTACTTCACAGCTGAATAAATCTAGCAGTAGTTCATAAATGTTAATGTAATGTGAACCATAGAACATCCTGGCACAGAGGGTTCACTGTTGCTATTAAGTACTGGACAGCTGACTGTTGGCAAAATATACTCTTATGGTGGTAAACCTTTCCAGGCTGAAGAGTTTTAATGGTGGCATAATTACAAATGGAATGCCTCAATGCATGGGCAATAGCAAATGATCAAAGACCTGATCTCAAAACAAACCATACATATTGCAAACCACACAAAACTTTGAAAGTACTGAATATGTTACATATTATCACTGTGGGGTGTACTTGTTAGCCTGTGTCGTGGTTTAACCCGACCGGCAGCTAAACACCACGCAGCCGTTCGCTCACCCTCCCCCCTCCCTCTCTGGGACGGGGGAGAGAAATGGAAAGTGAAGCCCGTGAGTTGAGATAAAGACAGTTTAATAAGACAGGAAAAAAAAAAAAAATAACAAAAATAATAATAACAATAATAATAATGATGATACAATGGGGATAATACGAAAGTAATAATAGTATGTACAAACAAGTGATGCACAATGCAATTGCTCACCACCCGCTGACCGATGCCCAGCCTAACCCCGAGCAGTCCGGCCCCCTCCCCCCGGCTAGCCACCCCTATATATTGTTTAGCATGACGTCAGATGGTATGGAATACCCCTTTGGCTAGTTTGGGTCACCTGTCCTGGGTCTGTCCCCTCCCAGCTCTTACTACACCCCCCAGCCTGCCCGTTGGCAGGACAGAGCAAAGGCTGAGATGTCCTTGGCTTAGTATAAGCACTGCTCTGCAACAATTAAAGCATCGGGGTGTTATCAGCACTCTTCTCATTCTAAGCCAAAACACAGCATTCCACCAGCTACTAGGAAGAAAATTAATTCTGTGCTAACTGAAACCAGGACAGCCTGATAAAGAGCTTGCATGCTCCTGCAACTCAGTGAGAAGAACATGGCTGTGAATTCTGCGAATTTGGCAGCTGTTTCTAAGCTGCTAGAAGGGACTGTGGCTAACATCTCCCACTGCATTTTCCACAGGGCAGTGACATCAGGAAGAGCTGAGCTGAGACCACCTAGCACTGCATCATGGGAGGTTATGGTTTCAAGAACCCATTCACATGATAGACCCGCAGTCTTGGTGACACCTTGCAGTAATTAATTGTAAGTATGGCTGCTCTTCAGCAACTTTGATAAAAATAATTTGTTACTAGAAACATCCCTTTCAACCTTAGAGAGAAATTAAGATTTGTTGTCTCACTTCGTCCTCTTCAAGCAATCCTACAGTTATGTTGTATGCCCCAGAACAGACCCTTGAGGGATGCCACACCACTCATCACTGGTCTACATCTGGACATTGAGCCATTGACTGCAACTTTTTGTAGATGACCATCCAGCCAAATCATTAACCACCACATGGTCCATCCATCAAATCCATGTCTCTCCAATTTGGAGACAAGTATGTCATGCCAGACAGAGTCAAAGGCTTTGCAGTAATCCAGGTAGATGACATCAGTTGTTCTTCCCTTATCCACTAATGCTGTAACCCAGTTTTAAAAGGCCACTAAAATTCTTAGGTATGATTTGTGTGATCTTAGGCATGATAAGTGAAGCTATGTTGGCTGTCACCAATTGCCTCTATGTCCGCCATGTACCTTAGTACAGTTTCTGAAAGGTTCTGTTCCGTGATCTTGCCAGGCACAGAGGTGACACTGACTGGCCTGTAGTTTCCTGAGCTTTTTTTTTTTTTTTTTTTTTTTTTTTAATGGGGGTTATGTTTCTCCTTTTCCAGTCAGTGGGAACTTCACTGGACATCCTGGACAGCCACCACTTTCTGGCTTAGCAACTTATGCCTATGTGGCCATGCCTTATAAAGATTGAGCTTCATCTTGGGGATAAGATATCACACATTTCTTCCTAAACCTTACATTTTATTACACAGTAAGCCTGCTAGGATGTCATGTGGTAGCCTGAGGTTAACAACCCATTTCTCCACTCTTTTTGCCTTGTTGCCTTCAGGGGGCAGTGGCGACCTGGTTGAGGAACGGCACGGTGACCAACCCCAGGCCGCTCGGTCCAGCAGCTCACAGACACCAATGTGGTGGATGGCAAATGGCGTTTATTGTCGAGTCACATGGTGTTATATAGCCTAGGCCCACAACGTCACTTCCTCTTGCTTACGTCACAGACCATGTACTACTGCCCGTTAAGGGAGGGGCTCTATCTTTCCGTACAGCACGATATCTTCCGGCCACCAGACCCTAACTACCCACATTGCCTCTATAAGAGGTCGAAGACAAGTCTTTCTGGTTGTTTTTTGGAAAGTAGAAGTGGACAAGTATATACAAAAGAGCAATTCCTAGGATAAACATGTTGCACATGGATTAATAGGGTGTGAAATCACATTATATGCAGAAACTATCACCCACTGGTGGGCCTGAGTGATTTCAGCCTGTGGAGCTCATGTAAGGAGAAAAAGTATTATGCATAAGCACCTTAGCACACGGTTTTAGAGAAAATGGAAAAAAGTAGTTTTTTCACTTGAACAAAATTTAGTTAGCATTTGAATAACAGTAACTTTTTTCATTCCTGCAGTAGTCACAGACTGGAAGGACTTTAGGCTGAAATGCTGAGCACATATTCCAACACAGTATGAAGCATGAGATTCATGTTGAAAGAGAACGGAATTGTTTTCCCCCAGTAGACAGAGGACAGCTTAACACACTTTTTGACTCAGAGGCTTCAAATTTTGTCCACATAACAGAGTGTTCATCTCATATCACATGGGAAATAAATTGAAAGAAGTTTATTTTAAAGTTCTTTCTGTTTATTATTTATACCAAAATATTTTTTGTAACTGTGATTCATTGTTGTATGCTCTACAGTGACCAAGTGACTGGATAGAGAGCTCAGGAGCAAGTCTTCTGTAACAACAGATGCATGTCTTCAAATCCAGCCCTCAAAGTATGGAGTTCCTTAAAGCAATCTTTATGAATCTGCATAAAGAACTTCAGCCTGAAATCACAGAATCATTAGGGTTAGAAAACACCTCCAAGATCATCTGGTCCAACCATCACCCTACCACTAAAGTCACCCACTAAACCATGTCCCATGTCCCTAAGCACCAAGTCCAACCTTTGCTTAAACACCCCCAGGGATGGTAACTCCACCACCACCCTGTGCAACCTATTCCAATGCCTTGCTACTCTTTCTGAGAATAAATGTCTCCTAATTTCTAACTTAAATCTCCCCCGATGCAACTTGAGTACATTCCCTCTTGTCCTATCACTAGTTATCTGTGAGAAGAGGCAGACCCCCAGCTCACCACACCTTCCTTTCAGGTAGTTGTAGAGAGCAATAACATCTCCCCTGAGCCTCCTCTTCTCCAGACTAAACAACCCCAGTGCCCTCAGCCACTCCTCACAGGACTTGTGTTCCAGGCCTTTCACCAGCTTCATAGCCCTTTTCTCATCCTGAAAAAGTTTGAGATTTCATAAGTACCCAGGAAACTCGCAATAACACTGGAGTGAAAATCAAAAAGCTGCTGACTCCATTGTTCCTGGCATTCATCCATGTCTGTGTGGTGTCTTCAGACAGAGGCTTCAAACCATGGTGGCTCAGAGTGGGGAGCCAGCTGGCACTGGGTCATGCTTGCAGGCGGCCATGCAGGGGAAAATTCCAGCCTTGTCCCCTTCTTTCAGAGCTGATGTTCTTCTTCCCACAAAGTTCACTGGTATCTGCAAATCAAAGTTTTGCAGGGAAGTCTTTTACTTGAAATTCAGCTATACTCCCACTCCTTACTCTTTGTAAAGTAATCAGTATTGAGCAGTATAATCGCAGGGCTGCTTGGAGCACTAATCTGGGGACTGAGTGGAAGGGTCAGCAAGACAGTTCAGATGCAGCCCAGAACTCCATGGGACTTGGTGGATACATGAAAAAGAGGGAGTGCAGTAGTTTGTGTGCATCCTTGGACCCTTCAAAGCAAAAATAAAGCCCAGCTGCCTATTCTGGCTTATATCCATGGCAGACAGCACTTCAAAATTGTTTTGCAAGTTGTGTTTTTTCTTTTTTCTTTCTTCATTTTTCCCACACTGAAAGAAGAATAAAATAAATAAATAAATAAATAAATCTGAACGACTTATTTCATTAAAAGGAACAACTAACAAACAGGCAAATAAAATATATGTTTCTATGTGTGCAAGTCAGTGTGAATGTGTGCACAGGAGAAACAAAATGGGTACTTGGCTCCCAGGGGTTCAAGCTAACAGGTAGAGTAGCTAATTTCCCATAGCCGGGCAGCAGCTAGAATCATTATTGTTTCATCTGCTTTCAAATCAAGTCCATAGAGAAAGAAAAACTATTTTTGTTTGCTTGTTTGTTTAACTTTTTGCCTTGTAAGAACTGCTGTATGGACAATGATTTATATAAATAAAAGATCCAGATTTTTCTAGATTTCTGAAGTTTTAGGTTGGGGATGCTTCCAGAAAATATAATATCCATATTCCCTGGTTTATCACAATTTAAAGAAGTAGTGGAGTTTGGACATCACTGCTGTGTTACATTTGTGACACAAAAATGAACATTCTCAGCGGGAATTCTTTCTTGTGAAACCTCAGTTATTGCTGGGGTTTTGATACATTTGGAGTTTTCAAAACTTAGTTTTCAGAATTCGATAATTATTTTATTTATTTATTTATTTGTACTGCCTCCTGTGACTGAAGAACATGAACCAGACTCAAAACAGAGTTTGAGTTCTATATCTTTCTCAATATATCTTCATGCATACTTCCTGATAGGCAGAAGAAAGTTACTACTGTGTCCCAGTCTCAGCAGTCACAAATAAAATGGGTCCATAATATTAAGTTGTGTTAATCTATTTAAGATATTTTCTCATCCCTTTAGGGCAATTTAAATATTAGCTTACTTTTTCAAATTTCAGTTAGGAATAATATACCATATATATTATAGTATATATATTATTATATATGGTGTATATATATATATATGATATAGTATATATATATATTATAAGCAAGCAAACAAACAGTTCTTCTTACGAAATTCTTGTTGCAAAATTCTACCCTGTGTTCCTTAATCATCATAATCTTTTCTTTTCCCGCTTATTTTAACATACTTGTGCTTTTAAAATAATACGACAATGGCATTCCTAGAAAAGTTTTCATGCTTCATGAACTTCTGGCTTTCTATAGTATAAATTCTTGTATTTTATTTTTTTTCATGAACTAGGATATAAAAGAGTACAGTGCACAAAATCAGAAAATATGGTCTTGAATCATAGCTGTTAAAACCTAAGCTCATGTAGTTCATACAATTATATTTATAGGTTAGCAACTACTTTAAAGTTTGGGTTCAAGTAAGAGAAGATAAAGGTTAACTTTGGAACTTGGAGAAGCTCTTCTGAGAGCAGACTTTTTGAAATGCAGATGACCCAGTTCTAATTCTATCTAAAAATAAGAATTTCTTGTGCACATGAGCCTTCTAAATGCATTTAAGTCTCAGAGCAGTGCATAAAATAATAATAATGACAATAAAAATAATAATAAAGACAGATGTCATCTGAAAAATTAAGATAATATTTGATTTATGGTTACATGTCTAGATTTAGCACATACATTTTTCACAACTTTGGTTGGTTAATTTGGTTAATTTGTTGATGTTTTTAATTTAATTTAATTTGTTGATGAATTTGGTTAATTTGGTTAATTTGTTGATGTAATCAGGGACACTCATCTTTCTTTGTAGAAGTAATACTACATTTGAGAGATTTATCTCTTTCAATCAAGTGTTCTGACCAGAACAAAGAAAGCTGCAATTTGAATAATTTGTATCAATCACATCCAAGGATATCTGAAAATTCCTTAATATCTTAAAGATCAGACATTATCAGCCAAATGCACCATAACATTCTGACTTGTATAGTACACTTCAAAGAAATGGAGAACAGGTGGTATGCGACTGGTGTTATCTGACCAAGATGTCTGACCTGACACAGGTGGACTCTGTTCAGCGTTAAATGGGCTCGTCCAATTTACTGAACCCACTCAGGCTTAAGCTATTTTTTTTTTCTTTCTTTCAGCTGACCTAATGAAGTATTTTCAGTTTCAACCAAAACCATTTTTGCATGTTTTGGGGACAGAAAACAATTTCATTAACTGAAAATAAACAAAACTGAATATTTTCCAGAAAGTTCTAGTCCTTACATCTTTTGTGCGTACATGCACTGGATAACTTGTTCAAGACGGATTTTTTATTTTTTATTCTTAATCAACAGCCACATACATTTTATTTTATTTATTTATTTATTTATTTTTAGCACTTGCCATCTGTTCTTAATTAACAAAACAAACAGTGATTGATAGATAGATGCTGTGTCTTGTAATAGTCACAAGCTGTCAGCTTGCGGGTGTGGTGAAAACTTAGAAAGAAGAAAACAGATTCCCTGGCTGGGAGAAAATTCTTTATAACCTAGTTACCTAGTTTAAGTGACTTAAGACCTCCACTGGATTTCTAGGTTTCTTTTTATTTATGAAGTTGAAAAACAGGATTCTTACTTCTCCCCTTATGCAAGTAAACAAACTGCTTCAAATGCAAAAGTAAAATAAAGCCCCTCAAATAAGATTAATACTGTTAAAAAAGAATGATGATTCAAGACAGAGAGCTCAGGAAAAGTGTATGGATGAAACACAGAGCAATGACAATGGAACAAATGAAGGTAATTTACCGAAAAAGTAGCCAGAACAACAAAACACCATAAAATTGAGCATTGTCTCAAAGATATAAAAAGCTATTAACTGCAACATACCTGTGAGCAGAGAAGAATATACGGAGACTGAAAATTTGTGCTGCTGCAGTTTACAAAGAAAAACAAACAAACAAACAAAAAAACACAAACAAACAAACAAAAACACCTAACTGGCTAACCAGAACAAAAATTCAAATGTATATATACAAATATATATGTGTATATATATATAAAACTTCCTTGTTAGGCAGAATAAATAGAATTTCCATACCACTATAAATATAGTGCATACCGTATTATATAATTATACAAAAACTTACATTGACTGCACCTTCAAGGGAGGCAGTAGAGAACAAATATCAGTGCTTTTCTGTAACAGACTGACTGCAGGTTCTGAACTGGACTCTTGACACTTATCAACCATTATTCTCCACAGATTAATGCAAATCTTCAATTTGTTTCTATACTGTTTATAAAATAATTAATGAGAAGTTAACAAATTCCAGCATTTTCAGGAAAGAGAACAGGAATATGGAAACTATCCTCTGTAGAAATCCATTAGGTAAGCTTTCCTTTATAGATCAACAAAATAAATTATAAATTTATTTTTATTAACTTTTGTTTTAAATTTCAAGGCTTTGAAATATGTTTTTGCTTCGTATGTGTACAAAAACTAAGCCTTTCAGACACTGTTACACAACAAAGGACTTAATTTGCAACAAAGCATTTTACATCTTTTATCCTTCCAGAAAAGGAAGTCAGGCCTAAACAACTACACCTGGTAAAACATTTTTAAACCAATACATTCTTGAATGTATTTAGGATTGAATACTGTAACCTTATTTAATACCAAAAAAAAAACCTTTTCCTACAGATTTTCTAACCAACTCATCCTTCTCAGGAACATCCCATTAACACTTTATCTAAAATAAAGAGGCACAGCCTTATCTCTGTGCAGTAGGTTTGGGGGGGATTTTTGTTCATTGGAACCAGACGTGATATTTTACTGTAAAACATTTCTGCTTTGCTGAACACTTTGTTTTTGCTGACATGTCAGCAAAAGAGCTATTTTGAGAGGGGCAAGATAGCAAATCTTATTCTGTAAATTATATAAAAGTGTACCTTTAAGTAATTTGACTAGCCCCATGATCTTCATCTGTAAGAAATAAATTCTGGTCTATTACATTGATTTAAAGCTTACATAAATCCAGCCTAAATAAATTAAAGAAAACATATAAGTGTAACCAAGAAGTTCTGTTATAAAGGTATTTTGTGTGGACAATTAAAAAATGTATATTTAACCTTTTAAAATATTTTTAAGTTAAAATCTAATTCCCTAATCCATAGTTATTCAGTAAGCCATTTTAGTTGGCTTTCTGTGTTAAAATGTCAAAAGTGTTTCCAAAAATTTTTGGATAATGTTATCCTCTGAAAATTGTCCAGATGATGAGTTTTTCAAACTTTCCATGAATATACCCAACCTCTGCAGAGCTTCAATATACATGTTTAACTTCAGAGAATGGGTGAAAAATCCGGCCTGAAAATACATCTGTTTTCCAGCTAGTACCACCCTTCTACAATTTTCTATTTCCTTATGCCATTAGACCACCATGATTATGACAAAATGCTTCCTGTTGTATGTTAGACTTGTGAAAAGCAGGTCAGGAGGATGAGATATGACAGTAAATTTCAGCACTTAGTCTGTAAAAAAACAGTGTTCCAGAGAGTAATGTTAAAAAATAAAAATAAAAATAAAAATAAAAATAAAAATAAAAATAATAAAAATAAAAATAAAAGTAAAAGTAAAAGTAAAAGTAAAAGTAAAAATAAAAAAAAAAATCTGAAGATATGCAATAGATGTAGATGGTGAAATACAATGCTCCTGAATTATGTGGGCAAATCTTGAGATGTCTGGGTAACAGTGGCAAGAATTCAAGACACCTGTCACTTCTCTTCACTTCTGGTTAACTACACATTTTTGCAGGCCTCATCATAGTTTGGATATGTTTTCTGCAGGCAAGCCAACCCCTCTGTGGCAGCTGTGCCCTCCATTTTGGCTGGGGAGCTTGGTGCAAAATCAAGTTATACATACGAAGTGGTAACATCAGACCTAGGGCTGGAGCTTGGTGGGTCTTGGACAATCATGACAAACTGATGATACATGTAATTCATGCTGGCACTCACCTAGCATGACGTTTGAGTATTCTCTACTTTTTGTATCTCAATAATTCTTGAAGGATAAAAGCTTGTGAAGGTTTAGTACTAAATCAACTGGTGAAATGCGAAGGAAAGTAGTTTTACCCAGACACAAGCACATTTGGCTGTCTTTATACCTCTCTCAAAAGCATCAGGAGCTGATGCTACCAGGATTCCTGCATCCTGGAGAAATTAGCTGAAACACTGCAACAATTCCCATTATAAATCCCCCAGGCATTTTCTTACCCTTCAATATCCAGCTGTCCTGGCTTCAGCTGAGATAAGAGTAAATTTTCTTCATAGTGGCTGGTATGGTGCCACGTTTGGGATTTAAGAGAAAAATAATGCTGATTGCACACTAATGTTTTAGTTGTTGTTGAGCAGTGCTTAGGGTAAGACAAGAACTTTTCAGTTTTATGCTGTCCTATCAGTGAGGAGGCTGGGGGGTACACAAGAAGCTGGCAGAGGATAGAACCAGGACAGCTGACCCAGACTGGCCAAAGGGATATTCCATACCATACAGCATCATGCTGAACAATAAAACTGGGAGGTTCATCTGGGTGTTGTGTTTGCTCAGGGATGGGATGATCTATGGGTGATGATGGGATGATCCATGGGTGATGAACAATGGCATTGTGCATCACTTGCTTTGTATATTCTTTTTTTAATAATAATAATAATTATTATTATTATTATTATTATTATTATTATTATTATTATTATTATTATTATTATTATTATTATCTCTTCTTTTCCTGTCCTATTAAACTATCGTTATCTCAACTCATTAGTTTTACCTTTTTTTGATTCTCTCACCCCCCTGTGGAGGAGTGAGTGAGAGGCTGTGTGCTTTTGAGCTGCTTGCTGGGTAAAACCACAATACCAACACCACAAGATCTGAAGATGAACATCCACTGACTAATTCGGTTACTGTATTTCACATATTTCTCCATTATATAACAGTAACAGTAAGAGCAGCAAAAAAATATATTATATACTTGATCTAACTAAGAATCCCTTGAAGTAATGAAACCAAATCATCATGGTAAAATGACGTAGTAGACAGGTAGGTTAAAATAAGCTGTTCTTCAGTAAGCTCAAGTTCATTCAAAAACTATTATATTCAGTACAGTTCACAGAAGTCTCTTCTGTCGACATCTATCTCAACATATTTCAACAATAGCATATTCCCTAAAATTGTCAATTATAAGGGAGAACAATGCAGTTTCATTTAAATCCTGAGACACTTTAATACAATTCATATGATGCCTGTGGATCATCATTGCAACTCGCCAGTTCAGAGTAAATCCCTCTCTTTGAACACCTTGTTGTGATGAGAGCTGCCTGCCAAGAAAGCTCTCAACAGATGGATTGAAGCTCTGAAGAATGTCTTTTTTGAGTCAGGTCTTAGAGCTGTCTTTGACACCACTTTCACAGTAAGACTTGTAAATCCTCCTGTAATTTTGGGGAGGGATAAGAGATGTGTCTGCAAATGCACCTGATCAAAATATAAGCCATACCAGAGGTATTTCCTAATCTCCCCTCCTCATTTCTCAAAAGATAATGAAAGTGTATTTCACTAATGCCTACTTTCTGCCTTAAAGGGTCAGCTATACAGCCTTCAAACATACAACATAGCAATGAAGTATCTGCACAAACAAGAGGTTATATCAGGTGTTGCCCAGACACATATGAAAGCAAATTAACAATGAGGCTTTTGTAATGACTGATTTTGTCTGTCTATCATATAACAGAAACTCTTAGCCCCTTTATGCCTTTTAGGTTCACAGTTTGTTTGTTTGAGGGAGGGGGGATTACATTTTTGTTTTGCCTTTTTTTTTTTTTTTTTTTTTAATTGGGTACTTTAGCTGTAAGATAGTGACAGATAGTGACTTTGTAGAGTAATGGTACAAATTTTATCATTAGAAATTATATTGAAACCTTTGAGCACTTTAACCAAATCTCTGTACAGAAGATAAGATTGCAGGAGTACAGCAATAACTGCTCATGTAACAGAAGTTTTCTCCTGAACTCTTAAGTGACCCAAGTCTGGTTCTGGACAAGCCTTAAAAGGTTTATCTAAGCAATGAGATCCCTCTTGGGCCTGCAAAATTGAGCTGGCAATCTTGAGAATCGACTATCTCACAATATTTCTAGTACTCCCTGTTCCAAGACTGATAAACCACAACAAGGACCTTCTTTGTAATGTAAGCTATTTATTTCTTTATCCGATTCTAATGGCAAATGGAAGAACAACGCACATAGAACTGAAAAAACTTTTGGAAGGTTGTGATATTTCAAGACAATATTTTTAAACTGATATTTTTCACTAGCAGAGCTCGTGGCAGGACGTGAGAAAACATGTTTGCATTTAAATACGTAATTTTGTTAAAACTGAAATATTTTGTTAAAATGCATCACTTTAGACAGTATTTGACAGAAGATTTCTTGAATCGGGTGTACACATTTTTTTCTAGCCAGAATTAGAGAGAAAATAAAAAGCTTATTTCATGAAACAGTGCTTATTATGATTAAATTCCTCCCCCCCCCCCCTTTTTTTTTTTACACAAACCACTGGTAGACAGACAAAATTAAGATTATAAACATCTGGGAGGAAAGCAAGATCCTGTCTTCAAATCCACTCCACTTATAAGCTTAATTCACATTTTGCATGGTGCCAAGAAAAAAATCCAGCAATCTGCTAATGGAGTGGATCTGAACTATAAAATTCATTGTGCAAGCCAATTAAAAACCTTAGTTTTCCACTATTAAAGGATTCCAAATAACTTAGTGAATCCCAACTAACATGTCTCATTGCAAATATTCCTAATAGTTTAACAGAAGTGGACGTAAAAGAGGAAATGATTCAGTTTGCTGGTTTAGCTCTTTTTTATTTTTTATTTATTTTTTAATGTTTTTTTCACTTCAGATTAATCAAATAAAACAATAAAGAAACTGCAACACTGGAATTTAGCTTGTTCCCTCATGTACAGTTAAAATGTTAAGACTTCCTTTTACTGCCATTATTCTGCAAATGGATTAATCGTGAAATGCCTGAATCTGTCTGAGGAAGATTTCATCCCATAGGTGAACAGAGATAATCTTTGATTCCACAGACTGGGCATATGTTATGCATTTTTTCCTTAATTCAGTTCTGCTTTTAATGTAACAAAATATGGATCTCAGGACACATTTACAGTCTATAAGGGAAAATCCTGAATATGACATTGTATTTGATCCTCTTGAGGTTACTTTTGTGCAACCTGTTGAGAAATAAGAATTGCCTAGCAGACATTTTTTGTGTTTGTGTTTTTGTTGTTGTTTTTGTGTTGTTTTTGTTTTTTCTTGTAAAATTGATATATTTTGATGCATAGAACTACTAAAACTATACTGTACTTTTGGCCACAATGTTGTAAGGACTTAAGTCAAGAAATATTTTGGCACCCAACAAGTTATTGCATTGATTCAATGTGACTATGCAAAAATGCATAAACTTAGTCATGTGTTTAAACCTTTCCAGACTGGTGTCTGAGAGAGCTTTAACACAAAAGAATGAATCTTCCTCTGCAAAAACATATAAACATCAATTTAATGTAAATATCATATGTCTGGCACAAACGCAATAAAATATTGCCAAAAGATTCTATTTTCTCCTCTTCCAGAATGTAAAGCCCATATGGATAAGGCAGCTTTCTGACAGCCTCAAATATGAACTCAATTCACTCGGGTTCTGTCATCTACCAAAAACTGTATTCCATGATCTCTTGTACAGGTTATTCACAAGTGAAATGCCAAAAGTGTCCCAGAGGTTCATACAGGCAAAGAGCTTGTGTATGTAAGGCTCATCTGAATGCTGGCAATCCAGAAATATGCTTAAAACTCTGATGAGAGAAAGATGGCTTTTTCTTATGAGTATTCTAATACTTGCTCAGTTTTCATATAACCTCAGAACATTCAATCTTCTTACCTATACTAAGTCATCCTTATCTATATGTATACAAGGGGAAAGAGTGAAAGGAGACCCAGGTAAGTGTTTTGGAAGATAGTGCTATTTGTACCTGAAAAATAGAGGCAATTACAATTTTAAGTTAATGTTCAAATCTACAAGCTTATTTATTCACTCACACTCCCAACTCAGATGAAAAATAATGGTATTTCTCCTATAGGTGTTCAAAAATAGCATAGAGAATAATGACAATTATATTTACTAAAGGATAATCACTAAAAAAGAAATAATCCGGAACTATAGTATTTCTCCAAACAGTATATTTGTCTTGATGAATCTAGATTATAATTGAATTTTTTAGTTAAGATTGATTATTAGGACTATAGGACTCTTAGGACTATAAACTATGTACCTTCATTAATTTTTATTTATTTATGTAAGTCGTTTAGAATTAAATGGCATTTTCTTTCTATCAGAAACTATGCATTAGAGGTCATATATTTTTTGCCTCTAACAGACTTTACTACCATTTTCAAATATCATATGTTTTGAATGGCTGTGTTTATGAGTCAGTTAAAAATCTAGAAAAAATATCAATCCAAAATTTTTCCTCAGAATAAAATGTTTTGGGGTTTTAAACACTATTTGAAAGACAACTCGCCATATATTTCTTGGTCAGGGGAAGGTGATGCAGTCAAAACCTAAGTATTGTTATGTTGTCAACTAAATAACTTGCATAATATTTGCACTGTAATGTAAAACTTATTAAATCAAAAACTTGAATCATGTCAGAAAATGCTGTTCTACAAATAATATTCTATTTTGTCTTTTGTAGTTTCAAATATTTGCTTCCTTAATGCTTCTTGTCTGTCCATCTTGTTTTCCATTCTGCACACCAGTCTGGCTTACTGAAAAATGATTATGTGAAACACAGTGCAACAAACATAAACCAACAACGTTTTACTAAATTAATTTCCCTTGGCTCAGGCTTTCATAGAATCATAAAGTCATAGATTGGTTTGGTTTGTAAGGGACCTGAGAGATCATTTAATTCCAAGCCCCCTGCCATGGGCAGGGATGGATACCTTCCACTAGACCAGGTTGCTCAAAGCCCCATCCAGCCTGGTCTTCATCTCTTCCAGGGGTGGGGCATCCACAGCTTCTCTGGGCACCCTTTTCCAATGCTTCACCACACTCTGAGTAAAGAATTTATTTCAAATACCTTATCTAAACCTACACTCTTTTGGTTTTAAATCATTATTCCTTGTCCTATCACTATATTCCCTGACAAACCGTCCCTCCCCACCTTTCCTTTAGACACTGAAAGGACACTATAAGATATCCCCAGAGCCTTTTCTTCTCCAGTTTTGGGCCAAACTTCCTCAGCCTATCTTTGTAGAAGAGGTGCTCCAGACCCTTGATCATCTTCATGGCCCTCCTCTGGAGACGTTCTAATACCTCCATGCCTTCTTGTGCTGGAGGCCCCTGAGTTGAATGCAGGGCTTCAGGTGGGGTCTCACAAGACCAGCATAGAGGGGGAGAATCACCTCCCTCAACCTGCTGGCCAGGCTACTTTTGATGCAGTCCAGGATATGGTTGGCTTTCTGGGCTGCAAGTGCACATTGCCCGCTCGTATTGAGCTTCTCATCAACCAAGACCCCCCGTCCTTCTCCTCAGGGCTGCTCTCATTCCACTCTCTGCCCAGCCTGTATTTGTGCTTGGGATTGCCCCAGCCCAGATGCAGGACCTTGCACTTGGTCTCGTGACAATGAGTTCACGAAGTTTACATAGGCTCACCTTTCAAACCTGCTCAGGTCCCTCTGGATGGTATCCCCTCCTTCCAGTGTGTTAACCACACCACACAGGATAGTGTCATCAGCAAACTTGTTGAGGGTGTACTCAATCTGTCCATGTCACCAAAAAATATGTTAAACAATGCCATTCCCAGTACTGACCCCCAAGAGACACCACTCATTATTGATCTCCACCTGGACATTGAGCAGTCGACTGTAACACTTTGAGTGTGACAATCCATCAAACTCCTTACCCTCCAAGTAGTCCATCCATCAAATCCATGTCTTTCCAATTTAGAGACAATAATATCACTGGGGACAGTGTCAAATGCTTTGCACAAGTCCAGGGAGATGATGTTAGTTGCTCTTCCCCTATCCACCAATACTGAAACCCTGTTGTAGAACGTTATCAGCCTTCTAATCTTCTAACCAAATTTAGCTCACTAGCTCTGTGCTAGTGAGCTAGTGCTGATGGCAATTGTTTATTTTTATCTCATAGCTTAAGGAAAACAAATGCATGCAAGAAAAGCAGAAAGTCTTCCGCATATTTTCACTAAATCAATGTTTGTTGTGTAGATATGTCTGATTCAAAGCACTAAAAAATCGGAATTTTTAAGTTTGTTTTTGCTAGTGTATTTCTTCCATAGAGCATAGTATTAATTAATAAAGACAGAGATGCAATACTGTTTGAAAATTTTGCCTCATACTTTTCTCTAATCAGGTAACATTACTATAAATAAAAACATTTCATTATTTTCTCTTTATTTATAGAGCATCCAGGTAACAAGGAGAGAAATTTACCTTTAGATAACACACACAAAAATTAGTGGAAGGATAGTTATTCTACCTGAAGTTGCGTTTTGAAATGCTTTAAAATGCATTGATCATCTAAAACATAAGCTACCTGAAAAAAAAATAAATAAAATAAAATAAAATATAGAACACAAAAAAAGGAAACAGAAAAATCAAAATGTTCTCTTCCTCATCCCATATGAAAATGTTGCCCTAATTAACATAGACCTAAGCACACAGACTTTATGATGTCAGCTACAGCTTGATTTCAATCATGTTTTGAAAATTGAGTTTAAATGCTGTACTAGATTAGGTCTGTTGTGCTCTGTATTTTGGAGAGTTGGACCTCTGAGGAGGAAAATCAACTCCCACAGGACATTTGAAAAATTTTAACAACTGTCAATTAAGAAAGGCTGACATTTAAGATGAGGCAGATTATGTTTGTATCTTATTTAGTTATTAATGATTTTTCAGAATAATTACTAATATTACAGTAAATGCCATTAACAGTTTATTTTTTTTATTATTTTTTTTTTTTGGCAAACATCAGGAGAAAATGTCAGTGTGTTTAAATTATTTGTTTGATTTTCCACTTCCATCTGTCCACTATATATGAGCTTTAGCATTAGTAACAGTTTTGAAATTTTAAAACATATGCATATGTTCTACAAATTCACAGGAATATTTTAAAAACTTGGATGAAACTCCATTTTCTGGATCAATGACTCCTGTTATCTGTAATCACAGGCAATCACAATTTGTAATCTCCTAAAATATTTATTCTAGCTCTGTCTTGAAAGCAATTGTATTTCTTGCCTCCACTGTTCATATGGGAGCATTGTTACAAGACTTTCACTGTTCTGATGTTTAAGAACATTTTTCTAATTTCCATTCCAAATTTATACTAATTTTTACTTGTGCCAGCATTCTTCTTTAGTTTAAATAGCACATTGGATTTATAGATATAAATTATATTTCCTCTCAACCTATCACTTCAGACAGACGCATTTTCTCCCTGAATGATTCTCATTCTCATTGGTACCAAAAATGCCAGTTTTGTGACATGATCTAGTAGGAGACCTCTACCTCCCTGTGTTCAGGTCAATAACTGAAACTTTTAACATGATTAATCCCAAGCCAGTCCTTGAAGAGCTCAGCCAAAGTCCCCTGTAAGCATGATACCTTGAAGTCTGCTCTTTGACAAGTCAGAACACACTGTACTACTAATTCCCATTTTCCTTGGCTTAAATAATAACCTTAAGTTACTTACTGTTTCCCATTTTCTGCAGTTTTACGTGAGAAATTACTGATTAAGATGGAAAAGATGAAAATTGCTGTAAAATATAGTCCCTTCAAACCACTTTTCCAGAAACAAATAGGAGGAAAATATGAAGAAAAAAATACTATATTGAGCAATGACCAGAAGCAAAAGTGCTAGAAATCTTAAAAGTAATCATCTTCCTACAAGACTCTTAGCCCAGCTACATAGGCTCCAGAGGATATGATAAACATCTGAACTTTGAGACACTTGTCCATAGCTTACCCAAATTCCAAGTCTTTTGGGGTCAACAATCATTATGAATTTCCTTATTTTACGTTTGTCAGACCCTTTTAACCCCAAATTTTCAGAGGTTCAGAGAATTTAATTGCTTAACTCCCCAAAAATCCAGAGGTTGGGTGATTAAATTCCACTTAACTCGGAAAAGCTAGAGTTCACTATTACTTAATGTATAACCCTGTCTAAAAAATGTCATTAACATACACAATTCATACAACCATGGAAACTTTAGTATCCCCTTAAGGTGAAGCTGCTCTAGGCATGATATATGCATTCAAGTGTCATTTATTTCTTTGTTTATGAGAGCATATTAAAAATACTAAATAAATAATAAAAAGTTTCATTATGTTAGCACTCATGACAATTAGAAAGTACAAGTGTTGTCAAACAGCAAAACCTGTCAAAATCTTTTTCCTTAGCATAGTGTGTTTTTTTGTTTGTTTGTTTTTTGTTTGTTCGTTTGTTTTTTGTTTGTTTGTTTGTTTTTATAAGAAAACTGAATTCAAAATTGTCTACATAAATTATTTTTTATATTGTTTTACTCTCTTTAGATACTAAGAACTGTGTTTCTGCAAATCCATGTCATACTCATGGGTATTTTTTCATGTTTTAAATGATTGTTTGTTCACTTTTCAAATGTAAAGACATTTGTGTTTATACATACTCAAAGAACTTGTAAAGAAGCATTCATAAAAATATTTTTGCATCTGACTACCTGAAGTCCAAAACATAAAATCCTAATAAAGTGTTTCACTTGTTTCATTTTCAGTACCCAGGCTATTTCTATAATTTTATTGACATTAAAAACAAGGAAAACTGAAATCTTCACAACAGAGACACCTGTTTGATATTTACACATTTTATGTATCTCTCAAGTTGAGAGATGAATTGGTTACTCTGCTGGCCTCTTCCATGGATTTTTAAGGAATGAGCAAGTGAAATTCAGAGCTGCTCCACCAATACTTCGAACTTGTGTTTTATGGCACTATCCTTTGTTGTATGGACACTTCTGTTTCCATTTTATATTCCTTTTCCTTAGACTAGAAATACTAGACCATGCAGAGAAGACATAGTATAAATTGTTTTAGTAAATGGCACTGGTATCAATTTCTTATAAACATTATAAGATTTTGTTAGATATCTGTTAACAGGCTGAGTTTATTCATCTATAAGGAGAGTTAGAAAGAGTGGTCCAGCTTGCATTTGTCAAAAGGAAGGTATAACAGTACTGAAACAAGGAGAAGAGGAAATCAGTACAGCAGATATAATCCTTCAGAGACGCATATTTACTGAGCTTTGCGTGCTAGGATTAGTACCTTCAAAATCTGTATGTTCAATAGATTAGATGCCTCACAGTGCACATGTTTATTCATGGATACAAGCTCTTGCAGGGTTTTTTCATAGGATTTTATGTGTTTCCAGTAATTTGTCTCACAGAGACATATACAGGCACTTCACAGAAAACAAAATCACCAACACTTCAGTAAACAGTTTTTCCTTCCTTTTTATGCAGATGAAAGTCTACCATATTTAAATTCACTGCTGGTGTTTGTGAAAGTGCAAATCTATTACAATCAGTGGAGTGCCAGGGACAAGGGGAAGTGCTGGTACAGTGGGTTTAGGATTTTTTTAGTGGTACTCCGTATATGCTCCATTTTTGCTTCTATTTACAGTGTCATTTCAGGACCTAAGCTGTATTTCTGTGTCTTGACTGAATCTCCCTTTCAAATCTAAGAACACAGACTGGGATTGTTAAAAATCTGTTGTGAGTTAAAAAAAAAAAAAAAAAAAAAATCACATTTGACTCAAAAAAATTATATAATTTTTGCTACATATTAGGAATGCAGGGTATTATGGTGCATCATGGAGTGAGTGTCTGTCAAATTAAATGAAGGTCAAAGCAGATGAATAGATTCTTAAAATAAATAATAAATAATATTTATAATATTTTAAAAGGGTTACTGGAAAAAAATATATAAATGCTTTTTCATTAAAAAATAATTACAAATTTGGTAATGTCATTTTGTTATGTGCAGAAATTCTAATACTGAACAACGATTATTGTTTTATCTAGATTTTGTAACCATTCTAGCTCTATTCCTCCAACAATTTTGGTGTGACAATGACAATGTTTTATTTTTCTTTGGTGAGAATAATGTGTCACTTTTACCTCAAAGGTCAGTTGCCTTTTCTACTTATGGTGAAAAAGTGATGAATGTTAGTTTGGCATTGAAGTACAGCATTTATCTTAATTTAATGACAAAACAGCATTGGTCTGACATTGCAATGTGTTATTTGTCCTAATATGACTATTTTTCATTTTACAGTACAGTTGTTTGCCAAATCATTATTCCTATTGGTAAATTAAAAACACAAAATAGCCTTTAGTCTTTCATTTTGTTTGAATTCCCCAAACTCCATTAAAAGGCAATATTGACATCCTTAACACATTACTACAAAACTTGGTGTCATGGCAACAAAAAGCAGTACATTTGTTTTGTGTTTGAAATTTGCCATGGTCATTTCTACAATGGTATCTAATTAAGTTTTTGGCTCTCTCTTGTTGAATACCCTTTCTTGGCTTCAGCTGTCTTACTGGAGTTAACCACAAGCTCTGTACTGAGGTTAGCAAGGCATAAAAAATTAGATTCATTCTAAATGAATGTTTAAATTGGATAACAGGCAAAATCTCTGTCTGCGTGAGACAACAGATTGATAAATGAGTGTGCTTTAGAGTTGGAAGTTCTCCAGGTTTTATACCTCCTCAAATCCCCCTGAAGACTGAGAGCACATCACAGACTGTAGTTGTAGTTGTAGGTATCAGTAGTTATTAATTTTTGACTAAAATATTAACGTAATAACCACTCAGAAGGAAAGACACAACATCAAATAGTACTGTCATATTTAAAATCTTAATGGATTTGTTCAGAATTGAATTTGAAAGGGAGGAAAGTAAATTTTTAAGGTACTGATATCGAGGGAAATTGAAATGATAGAATTAATTAATATATACATATTAATTAATATATATTTATTACTAATAAAAAAATGGCCAAAGTACAATATAAATAACTGCAAATGCAATTAAGATTTTGCTCTCCCAGTGCTTCATTCATTTCTGCTGAAGTGATGGAAATTTTAATTTTTCCACTGAAAAAAATAGGAGCAGCTTGTTCTGTGCTTGGGTCAGGGAGGGGCAATGTCTAGATCCTGACATGAACAAAAAAAATTGTTGCTAGGAAGAAGCATTACTTGCACATTATACTGCAGTTATGGTTGTACTGAGATCACTATCACTTCTAAAAAGTGAACAAAGGAATCTGTAAAGATAATGGTTAGCTATACTATGGAAAACACAGGGCCAGATCCCAATGCCTTTCCTCATGTTAAGTCATACTTAACTACTCCAAAAGGAGCCCCACTGATTTTAGTAGTATTGTTTCTACTGAGGAACTGCTGGGGTTGAAACACATCAGAATCTGCTCATAATGTGTGAATGGTCTATATCACAGAGCTTCCATAATCTCTGTATAAACACACTGTAAATAGTTTATGCACGCTAAGGTGAAACAACCATCATGCAATGTGCAGTTCCAACTTGCAGTACTTGTTGTCTTGGTAAAGAGTGGTGGAATTGTCCTGAAGCAAACACTGGGAGTTGAAAAAAAGGTCAAAAATAGTTATAAAATAAAGTTCTACCATATGGTGTGTTATCGTTTTCATATGCTATGAAGTATGGACAGGCAATAGAGCAAGTTCCAGAGCAAACCTGAACTTTCTAAAACCAAGCTGAGCCCAAATCATGTCAATCATTAAAAGCTGAGCCAACTATTATAAATTTCATTTTATTATCTTTTCAGGTATCTATCTCATATTCTTCATCCAGGAACTGCAACAAACTGTGAACAGAAGGTTCTTATCACATTATTAGTTCAAATAAAATTTTACAATATATCTAGTCCTACATTCAAAAACAACTAGGTTTGCAATACCCAAGGCACTCAATACGAAAGTTTATATTCCCCTCCAAATCAAGTTTAAATTATGTATCATGACATTTATAGTCTCACACAACTCCATTTCAAGTGACATTTAGATATATGAGAATCACAGAATAGCTGAGGCTGGCAGGGGCCTCCGGGAGCCTTCTGGTGCCACCCTTGCCCAAGCAGGGACACCCAGAGCAGGGTGCCCAGCACCACATCCAGGTGGTTTCTGAATGTCTCCAAGGACATTCAGAAGCCCACAGCCCCTGGGCAGTCTGTGCCAGGGCTCCATTAACCAAACAGCACAGAAGTGCTCCTGGTGTTAGAAGTGAGCCTCCTGTGTGCCAGTTAGTGCCACTTTGTGTCCAGTGCCTCTTGTCCTGGCACTGGGCACCACTGCAAAGAGCCTAGCTTCATACTCTTTGCACGTTCCCTTCAGGTATTTATAGACATTGATGAGATTCCCCCATGACCCTTCTCTTCTTTAGGTCAAAGAAGTCCCAGATCTCTCAGCCTTTCCCATAGGACAGATGTTCCTATGAAGAGTCCATTAATCACCTTTGTGGCCCTTTATTGGACTCTCTCCAGTGGCCTCATGCGTCGCTTGTACCGGAGAGCCCAGCACTGGACACAGCACTCCAGATGCGGCATCACCAATGCTGAGCACCTCCTTTGGCCTGCTGGCAATAGCTTGCCTTACACACCCCAGTATACCATTAGCTTTCTTTGCAGCCAGGGCACACTGCTGGCTCATGTTCAAGCTTGTGTATATCAGGAGGGCCTCAGGTCCTTTTCTGCCAGGCTGCTTTACAGCCAATTGGTCCCCAAAGATGCAGTTGCTAAAAGAGCTCAGTGGGTAAATGACAGCCATTGGAAGAAGATCTAAGACATCTAAAAAACCACAAGCTCAACTGTATAACTCTGCAAAGTTTAACATGTATGTTTGAAGAATATCTCAAGCAGTAATTTTAGTAAGCCACTTTAAAATCCTCAGGGCAATCTAATAATACTGGGCAGAAATCATTAATATTTCTATATTTCACAGAATCACAGAATTTCTAGGTTGGAAGAGACCTCAAGATCATCGAGTCCAACCTCTGACCTAACGCTAGCAGTCCCCACTAAACCATATCCCTAAGCTCTACATCTAAACGTCTTTTGAAGACTTCCAGGGATGGTGACTCCACCACTTCCCTGGGCAGCCTGTTCCAATGCCTCACAACCCTTTCAGTAAAGAAAAAGTATTTGGATAAGAAAAAAAATCTTTTCATAAATCTGCGAAGATTGTACAGAACAACTATGAGAGACAGACAGATTTAGCTAGGGATGATTCAGCCCTGTGGAAGTGAAAGTAGCAAGGGCAAGCCATCCAGGCAGACCGCAGGGAAATAGCATGGAATTAAATAATATGGAAAATCTTATTCCTGACAAGAGATCCTTTGTACAGTTCAACTTAGTACACTTTAGGAAGAAGCTTGTTTAGGCTTGTCCACATGGAGAGTTCACATTATTTTGCAACAACTTTCCTTGGCAACAGTTCAGATCAATTCAAACAGCCTGTATTGATATGACAGACAATGCAAGCACTGTCAAAAGTGAAGGAGAAAAGGATCCTTATAGGGACCTGTCAGAAATAGCAGCAGACCATTGCTTTCTAAAGCATTTTCCTTTATTCACTTCAGTGGCCACAAGCTTACCACAAAAGAGATTCCTGTTTGTTTCTCAGAAAGTTCAGAACAGGCGAGCAGATCATTAAAGATAAAGTAAGAACAGATCTAACTCAAGCATCCTCACCAAGCTGAAATTAAAAATACTTATCATGTTTTTCAGGCTATGTCCTCTCTGATTCCAGTTGGGATTAGAAGCAGAAGAGATAGAGAAACAAAGACAGAGTGCTTCTGTCCTAATCAAAATTCCCAGGAGAATAAGTATAGTTTCAAGACTACCAGAGTGATTTCTCAAAATAGAGCAGGCCAAAGAAGTTTCCAACAAACACTCAAAATTTTGCAAGTTTTTCTAAATCATTTTCCATAACAGTTTAAACTCTGTGCTAATATTAATCTACTTTTACTAAAATCTCCATTGTTTGCTATCCAACTTTCCTCTTAAAATCTTGATTTTACTATTGAAATTGACTCAGACAAGTGGTATTAACTTGAAAATTGCTAAGTGAAGGCAAAGCAAAAATAAGATTATAAAGACAAAATAAAAATTGTTAGCTTTCATTTTCACAAATGAAAATAGATATTGTGTTTTGGTGCTTTACACAGAACTTTTTTGTCACTCTGCTTTCTACAGTGCAGAAATACAGGGGATATGCAGGGACAGAAAGATTTCTCATACAACAGAGACAGGTCTTTACTGGTATTAAATGTGATGTTATATATGGTGGAACTGCATCAGTTCAAGGAGCTAAGATTTAACCTGCATTTTTATCATTGTATCCCCTCTTCCTGCTCAGTGATATTTCAGAAGATATGTTTCATAATGCATATATTCTGTCAACGGTCTCTTACTGCATAAATCAGTCTTCTTTTCCTTTGGGAGCTAATTACACAGTCTCACTACTTTGTCCAAATATTTCACATACAGTTTTCACATACAGTCCATTGCATTTTGCAGTTATACTAGCAGAATACAAACGTGTTGTTGAGTTGCACAAGAATTTTCAACTCTTGCTTTAACAGGGTCTTAGTCTGCTGCTAGTTTTGAAAAATTAAAGCCATCCAAACTTGCTGTGGAGTCAGAGATAAGATTCCACAATGAAGAGCGACAATTAAGTTTTGCATAGCCAAGTCTCTTTACTGCTTCCTTGCTCACCACCTGAGTGCAGTGATTTATGGCACCTTGTTCTCTTCCTGTATTCCCATCCCAGTCACAGGAGGAACTTTCAGCTGAAAAGCTCAGTTTCCTCTGACAATTCAGTATTACTCCTCTGATAGTAATTCATTCCTCCTACAGCCTTTCTCAAATGCAAAAATATACTAAAATGAGATATCAACTACACAATAAAGAATAGATATATTATTTCAAAATATAAATAATTAATTTTATCATGATATAATGAATTTATCTTTGATCCAAAATAGAAATTATATTTCATTTGTAACATCAAACAGCCCCCCAAAAAAATCTCTGTATATTCAGAATTTTATCATAAATAAAAAATAATCCCCCTAAATTACATGTGCATACTTATTCTCAATAAATAAAATTATAAATAATATACAAAAATCATTATTTTAAACTAAAAAACACTTAAAGTTGTATCTCTTTTTAAAATTGTTTCCTAAAATAAAGTATTGTGATATCGAATTTATTACAAGAAATTTCGTTCACCAACTGAGAATTTTTTCAACGGTAATAGACCAGCTTGCATTTCAAAGTATTCTGTCTTCCTTCTTTTAGTGTAGACAGAAAACATCCTTTTTCAGCAGAATTTAAAATCTCCCTTAATTTTCCATTCAGAAATAAATAAATAAATAAATAAAATTGCAGAATCAAACAGAAATCAAACAGAAGATTCTGAAAAGGCAACAACCTACATGAATTAAAAACCTACATGAATTATGTATAATGATAAATATTTAGAAAATGTTCACAGTAAGTGAACTTAAGCACAAAGTCAGCACTCTTTAAAGTGAGATGAAAAATGACTTTATCTTATACAGAGCTAAAAACCTTGGAAGTTTATATGTACAAACAGTTCACTTTACAACTTCTGAATGTCTTCTATGTTTGAGGAAGTTAGATATTTTCTTAACAACATTGAAAGTTTTGTGGTCTTGCCCTTGCAATACAGCTAAGAAAATTAAGATTTTGAAATTACAGATAAATTTCTCAGATCATGTGACTTTCATTGTTCTAAAACAAACAAACAAAACAGAATGATAAATAATGAATATATATGAAAATAATAAAAAATATATAAAGAGTATGTCTGTTTGACATATCAGTTGAAAGCAAATTCATTGTCATGAATGTAGTGCCAAACAGTAGGCAAGTGATTACATTTTTGCACCTAAATTTGTGTGCTGGAAGACTCTTATGTCTTCCTTCCTCAATCTTCTGATTCTTAGATGAAACATACCCTAGTCATTCAACTTTTCCTGGCAGTTCATGTTTTCAAAACCTGCTTTTATTCTTGTCCTTTACTTTTTTTTTTTTTTTTTCTTTTTTCCCAGCTGATCTGTATCTTTCTAGAAATGTGGCATGCAGTTGAAGACAGCCATCTAGGTAAAACATCACAAATCCTGAAAACAACTTACTTGTTACTTCCTAGATATAAGAACGAGTCTTCATCCTGGAATGAGATTTGCTCAGCTATTTTGCTGCCTCATAAACTTATATTTATTTTGTTATCCATTTGAATAAGCAAACCAATTTCTGTCATAAACAGAAGAAAAAAAAAAAAAAAGAAATAACTTGATAGTGATCATGTTTTTTCTTCACAGACACATCCCCTTTTTTGATATATTTTACTTTGTTGATTTCAGACTGTATCTTCAAGTATTAACAATCAGTTTGAAGAGTCATAAGGAATGGCATTATGTTTAAGTCTTGTCATTATTTTGACTTTAGTGTTCTACTTCCATAAAAAAGATTAATTGGCCCATGAAAAGCCATTAGTGTCTCCTACAATAAAAATAGGTTTTATTTCCACTCCTGGGAGTTTACAAAAGCTATGTTCCCTCTCTTCTTCAAAGTAATAATTGATGACATCATTGAAGTAATAAAGTCACCAAATCCCAGCCACCTTACCTACACTGTTAGCTCAAATGACTTCAAAAGTTAATGGTCTGATCGATTTCAATGAAATTTTGCCCCAGTGGCATACTAGTCATTTTTATAACCACTAGGTAGAAATATATTTTTGTGCAAAGATTTAACTCCATTTGTCAGTTCTCTTATGGCTAAAATATAGAACCTCAGGAGACTGTGTTCTGTATACTAGTATCATCTGTCCTATTCTAAGAAGATGTTCAAAAGACTTAAGAGATTAAAAAGTTAAACACTGAACTGAGAAACAAGCCAAAGTATTTTCATAGACTAAATTCAGGATCTTTTGTTGTGGTAACACAATGAACACCAAAATGACTTCTTGCATGTAAATATTAAGTGATGCCTCAGGTTTATTTGAGAGATGATTTCATGTCTATATGCAGCTCCTTCCCTTCCCTTCCCTTCCCTTCCCTTCCCTTCCCTTCCCTTCCCTTCCCTTCCCTTCCCTTCCCTTCCCTTCCCTTCCCTTCCCTTCCCTTCCCTTCCCTTCCCTGCCCTGCCCTGCCCTCCCCTCCCCTTCCCTTCCCCTTCCCTTCCCTTCCCTTCCCCCTTCTCTTACCCTCGCCCTCCCTCTCCCCCCTCCCTCTCCCTTTTCACTCTCACCCTCCTCCCTCTCCCTCCTCCTTCCTCTCGCTTTCCCTCTCCTTCTGTTACAAACACCCCAAAACCACCCAAAACTCTAGAAGAGTTTTCTATTCTTGATCAAGGCTTTAAAACTCATCACCATTTCATTCCTGCTGTAGCTATCCTATGGTAATTACCCACTTATTTAGTTGTCTCCTGTAGGAAAGGGTGGAGGGAAGCAGAATTTTGCATGACTTGGAGAAAGAAGGACATTGTCAAACCATTAACTTTGAATTTTTTGTTTTTCTGGTCTCTCAACCAAATTCCCTTAATTGCATTACACAATCCCATCGTGCATTAAATGCTACACATCTGGAATGTAGCATAACAGGTTTATTGGATTGATATCCTTTATTTCTTTCAAATAAAGAACTGTAGGAAATCCCTTTTTGTTTGTTTGTTTGTTTTGTTTGAACTGGTCTGAGAAGAACTCAGAAGGGAAGCAGGGAAGATGGGATTTGTTGTTACAAAAAATGTTATGTGTAGTAATTAAAATACCCCATTTGTTTCACTGAGAGTGACTGACAGGACTATAGCATCACTTTGATTATTTACAGACCAAGCATTTCAGAACAATTTACTTAAGTAAAAAGACTTGGCAGACTTGTATCCCCTGGAAACATACATGAGTAGATTTGGCTCAGAGTTTTATTAAACAGTGAGAAATAATTTAGGGGTGTTTTTCTTCTTGCCCTCTCAATGGGATCTGCAGATATAGCTAAGGGACCTGGGGAAATTCCTTATCTGATCATGGTATTAGTAATAGATAAAGTTCAGTTTTGCTTTTAACATACAATAATATGAGACAAAGTCAATATTATTATTCAGATATGCTTCAGTTCTCCAAATACTTCTGTTTATATTTTGGCAATCAGGATCAATTATTGTGCTAGGTGATATATGAAGACATCCCAATGTGTTTGCAGTCTCAGTTAGGGCAAGACAAAATTGGCATGTAAAATACAAAAGAGGTGGTAAAATTATGAATATTGCACCAAATATTCAAATTAACCTACTGTGTCAGCTTTGTCCACTTTCTTTATCGCTAACCATCAACTGCATATCCATTATTAAGATGGGTTTAGCAGACGGATCTGTATTGAGAAATATTTGACCCAGCATCATTGCCAAAGCAATCTCTTATTTTTCTTTTCACCATCTGTAGCAATAATTGTTTACCAAATTCTTATCAGTGGTATAAAACATAGACATTTCTATGTTATATCAGATTTATTTTCAACAGTACCATTGTCAGACAATTCACATTAATAAAAAAAATAAAAATAAATAAAAAATAAATTTAAAAAATAAATTAAAAAGTGAGTAAGTGGGAGTTTGGTAGTAGAAACAGACAATCATTGAGACCTAATACTTATTACCCATTTTAGAACTGTTTTAAATACATTACATCCTTCTAATACAAATGTCTTATTTTATTTTCTTGACTTTCCTCTTCCTTTTCCTGGGTTGTTGCTAGGAACATTCTGTGTGAAGAAAAAAAATAAAATAAAATAAAAATAAAAAACAAAGAATTTTGTGGAAAAGTATTACCTTTCATGCATTTTAATTTGTTACACAGTTGTTGTTGTTTGTTTGTTTGTTTGTTTTATAAATAGCTTGCATTTTTAAGACCTGGGATAAAAGAAGCTACAAACATATTTTTGTATCATTTTTTAGATTATTTTATCTGTTACCATGACTGGCTATGGTAAGCAAAATAGACTTTTAGTGTTCTATTGATAAACATTTTTATAGACAAATGTTTTGTGATTTCATCAGACATTTGTGGTCCACTCTCTGTTATGAATTATTCTTTTTTTTTTTTCTTTTGCGACAGGGTGGCCATTTTCATATACAGTATTCCAGATAAATCTATCAATGAATTATGTAATGGCAATGCTGTTTTTAAAATAAAATTTCCCAGGTCTCAAGAACCCTAATGATTTGGGTTATTCTTCATCTGATTCCTCACTAACCCTATTGAACACTCAATAATATACCTGCAGCGATATGCACATCCCTAACCTGGGCTGATGATGTTACTTTTAGACTCTTCCAAAGTACTTCAGTTTTTTTCCTATAGTACTGTTTTATTCTTTTCAGCATCGAAATCCAACAGCAATAGCAGTGATTTAATTTACTCCTTTTCATTAAGTACTTCTGAAATTGTTCATACTCCTCTGGGTCAGTTATCAAAATACTTACCATCTACGGTTGTATTCCTATCTACCAAATATTTCATACTTTAGTTTATCTCATTATGTGCTCAAATTCCCCATAAAATCACTGGCAATAATGCAGAAATTGGTGATCTTCCAAAAGCCATTAATACTTCCTCCCTTGGTAAGTAAACAATTCTTGAAAAAAGATTTGTTTGGGGGAGCAGGAAGAAAGAGAAATCACGGTAGAAACCTGGAAACTAAATCATTTTGTGAGGTTAAATATATTCAGTAAAGTACATAGAAAAGGAAAGACACTACCTATTTCTTAAGGACAAACAGATTTTATCACCACTTAATGTCTTCAAAGCAACACTGTTGCATTGGTTTCACTGGAAAATAATTCATCCCCAACTTGGTATTTTATGGAATTTGCCAAACCAAATCCTGTCCTCTCTGATAACTACCTTCAAGACCTTCATGATGAGAATGAAGTCCTTAAATTGGAAGAGGAAGTCATTTACCATAATGGACTTATACAAATATGGAGCGTGACTCTTTGCTCAATCACGTAATAACAGAACAAGAGGGAGTGGTTTTAAACTAAAAGAGGGGAGATTTAGATTAGAGGCTAGGAAGAAATTCTTCACTCAGAGAGTGGTGAGGCAGTGGCACAGATTTCCCAGAGGAGCTGTGGATCCCCCACCCATGGAGGTATTCAAGGCCAGGCTGGATGGGGCCCTGAGCAACCTGATCTAGTGGGTGGTGTCCCTCCCTATGATAGGGGGGGTGGAACTAGTGGATCTTTGAGGTCCCTTCTAAACCCAAAACAATTCTGTGATTCTGTCACTTTTGCACAAACTTCTTTTGTTTCCAGAACCAGAGGAAAGGTGGGAAGGTACATTTTGTACCAGTTGGAGCCTGCTCATGACAGTTACATTCAGTTTCTAAACACACATTTAAAGTAGTCTTCATGGGAGTCAGAAAAAACTGCAGACTAGTGCAGTAAAATTCTTATCACAGAGAAGGGAATTCTTCCAGCCAACTGGAGAGAAAAAAGAGGCATTTCTGGAAACTGATGCTACCTACTCATCTAATGTCAACAAGGAGTCAAGCAGCCTTTAAGCTTTTCACCATTTAGATGAATGGCAGCTGTATTTCTTCAATGGCAAATAGAAGCAAACTTTTTGATTAGATATTCAAAGGGTTTCCCTTTTATGGTCATCATTGCTTCACTCTACCCTGGTTTTGGTTTGAGCAGTGAGGATTGCCTATTGGCCTTCTGACAGTCATAAAGTGTGAAATCTGTGAGGTGTATTGATAACTGGCTGGATGGCAGAGCTCTGAGTGTGGTGCTCAGTGGCTCCTCTAGTTGGAGGCCTGTAGCTAGGGCTGTCCCCTGGGGGTCAGTACTGGTCCCAGTGTTGTTCATCTTACTCATCAATGACCTGGACAATGGAACAGAGTGCACTCGAAGCAAGCTTGCTGATGACCCAAATCTGTGAGGAGTGGCTGATAACCCAGATGACTGTGCTGCCATTCAGAGGGACCTTGTCGGGCTGGACTGATGGGCCAAGAGTAACTTCATGAAATTCAACAAAGGCAAGTGAAGGGTCCTGCACCTAGGGAAGAGTAACCCCAAACACCAGTAAAGGCTGGGGAGTGTCATGCTGGAGAGCAGATCAGCAGAGAAAGACCTGGGAGTCCTGGTGGACAACAGGCTGACCATGAGTCAGCAATGTGCCCTTGTGACCAAGAAGGCCAATGCGATCCTGGGCCGTATTTAGAATAGTGTTGCCAGCAGCCCAAGGGAGGTGATCCTCCCCTTCTGCTCAGCCCTGGTGAGGCCTCACCTGCAGTATTGTGTCCAGTTCTGGGCTCCCCAGTACAAGAGGGACATAGAGTTACTGGAACAAGTTCAGAGGAGGCCTACAAAAATGCCTGGAGGACTGGAGTACCTGTCTTACGAAGACAGACTGAGAGAACTGGGCCTGTTTTACCTGGAAAAGAGAAAGCTGAGGGGAGACTTAATCAATGTGTATAAATATCTGAGGGGAGGGTGTAAAGAGGAGGGAGCTGGTCTCTTTTCAGTTGTGCCCAGAAACAAGATGAGAGGCAATGGGCACAAACTGAAGCACAGGAGGTTCTGGCTCAATATGAGGGGGCACTTCTTTACTGTGAGGTGACGGAGCACTGGAACAGGTTGCCCAGAAAGGTTGTAGAGTCTCCTTCTCTGAAGATATTCAAATCCTGCCTGAATGCCATCCTTCACAATGTGCTCTTGGTGATCCTGCTTGGCAGGGAGCTTGAACTAGATGATCTTCAGAGGTCCCTTCCAACCTTGGCCATTTTGTGATTCTGTGAAGTCCAGAAGTCCATCAGATGTCATGACCTTGCAATTTCCTTCCTTTTAAGGGTTGCTGGTAAAGGCTTTCAGCAATATCATAATGTGCCTTTCAGTTTTGAGCAGTAGTATAAGCTGAACAAGCTGGTTCCCAGTCTACTGAGTTTTTAACACACGCCACTGTCAGAAGCAAAGTTTTATATGAAGCAAATGGAAGACTTGGTAATAGCTGCTAAAACAGGAAGATGAGATGGGTAGAACTGAGATCTGCTCTCTGAGCTGGGCTTAGAGATATGCGAGGCTGGCAGCTTTTCTTCATAGCAAAGGAAGCATCTTTTATGAAGACAGAAAAAGGAGAAATTAACAACATCATTTTT
This sequence comes from Netta rufina, assembly GCF_964035555.1. Classification (NCBI taxonomy): domain Eukaryota; kingdom Metazoa; phylum Chordata; class Aves; order Anseriformes; family Anatidae; genus Netta; species Netta rufina. The sequence goes on from NC_140124.1 coordinate 140,262,304, forward strand.
ACAATACCATCCATCAGAGCAAAAAATTTATGTTAAGCCATGACATCAATGTAACAAAACTTCCACCTGATGCAACTTTTTTACTGGCAGCCTCTCTCTTTCAGGAAAATATGCCAGATCATCTCCAAGTATATCAAATAATTCTATTCCAGTCTTAGAAAGAGGCCACCTGTGCTAGGCATCTCTTGAATGGTTGATTGAAACAGAAAACAGAGATATTTTTATCTAACGTTAATGGTAAATAGGTCTGCCACTATTCCAGATTGAGTCAGAATAAATGTAATGAAAAATAACCGAACTGTCCATATGGTTCCGATCAGAGTAATGCCCTGCACTGCCCAACATTCACATAAAACTGTTTTCTGACAAAGTAAATAAAAAGAGGATCTTGTAAAATGTTCTGACAGTAGAAAAACTAAGGAGTTTACAGACCCACTCGGGGGGGGGAGGAGAAATATATATATATATATATATACATACATATATATATATATGAAGACCAAATGGAGAATGACCTGTCAGGCAATCTGTGTCTTGTTACAGAAGGAATTTCAATTCAGGCATTTCTACTGACCAAACTATGCCACAAGAGGACTTGAAATTTCTTAGGCTACACTTACATATTCAATACCTCAAGTCTATGAAATAGCTTACCAGCTTTGATGCCAAGTAGCACAGACCACACACATCTACATCACCTAGCAGTAGGTTTGTCCCTCTTCTCAGTTCTGTGCTGTGCAGAGTGGAAGATAATGATAAGTTTTGTATGTTTTTGTTTTGTTTTGTTTTGTTTTATTCAAATTGTCTGCAAGTAACATTGAAGCCCACTACTGTGGTATTGTTTCTTCATAGTATAATGGTGTAAGTGCTTATTGCATGCCAAGGAGGATGGTGGGAGGACGTGTAAGAGCATTTGAGGTGGCAAAGCCTGTTGGAATAAACAAGAATGTATGGGTAAATGTTCATCATCTGCTGCAGTCTTGACCATGTGGGTTATTGGGATTGTCCTGGGTGCAGACTATCCACTAAACCATGCCTAGGTTTTGTCTCAGAGAAAATTAGTCACCTTTGGTCAAAACTGTACCTACAAGTATGATAACAATTAAGGAATATGGGTGAATGGCAGTTCATTTATTTGTCTCACTCCCCAGGTCTGTTTTATTTAGCAACAAAAAAACAGAGTTTGGGAGGAATACAGACATGCTGTCCAAGTATGCAGGGAGGAGGTTAGGAAAGCTCAAGCTCTAATAGAATTGAATCTGGCAAGGAATATCAAAGGCAACTAGAAGGTCTTTAATAAATACATGTACATGGGTGACAACAGGAAGACGAGGGAATATACTGGTCAACTGCTGAAGAAGATGGGGGACCTAGTTACACGAGACATAGAAAAGCCTAAGGTACTGAAAGTCTTCTTCACAGAAGTCTTTGTTAACATGACCAGTCTTCAGCAACACCAGGCACCAGAGACCTGGGAAAAGGTCTGTAGCAAGACATACCTCCTATCATCAGCGTCTCTCCTATGAGAAGACGCTGAGAGAGCTGGGCCTGTTCAGCCTGGAGAAGAGATGGCTTGGGGCAATTTCATTAATGCCAATAAATACCCGAAGATAAGGTGCAAAGAAGATGGTACCAGGCTCTTTTCAGTGGAGCCCAGTGCCAGGACAGGAGGCCCTGGGCACAAAGTGGCACAGAGGAGGCTCCCCCTGAGCACCAGGAGCCCTTCTGTGCTGTGCAGGTGACAGAGCCTTGGCACAGGCTGCCCAGAGGCTGTGGGGTCTCCTCCTTTGAGACCTTCAGAAGCTGCCTGGATGTGGTGCTGGGCACGCTGCTCTGGGTGTCCCTGCTTGGGCAGGGGTGGCACCAGGTGGTCTCCAGATTTCTCTGCAAGCCTCAGCCATACCTGGATTCTATATTGGATCTGGCACTTAAAGTCCAGGAGTGCCACTTTGATAACAATCTTGAAAACAAGAGAAATTAACAAAGATCTCAGAGTAAGGGTCTAGTTAACTTAAATAAATAAATAAATAAATAAATCATCAATATAATAAGTTAAAGTTCATATTGCGTACTAAGTAGAAGCAGAGCAATTTTTGGTTGCATTTAGCTGCAATAAAAAAAGTTCCAAAAAAAAAAAAAGTTCAATTTTGGCATGAAAAAGTGTGGATTACAGCATCTGAAATAAACAGGCGGTGTCTGCTGTCTTTTTCTGAAAACACCAATAAATCATCATTATGAAGCTTATGGCAAAATTATTTATGATTTTTTCTCTCCACACTTATAATTAGTAGTCTGTTATTTGCTACTGTACTGATATCACCAACTGTGCACTCTGCATATAGTGACTAACCTTTTGGCTATTGTGCTTTAACCAGACAGGCAGCTCAGAACAACCCAGACACTCACTCACTCTCTCCAGGTGGGATGGTGGAGAGAAAGGGAAGGATAAAAGGGAAAGAAATCATGGGTTGAGACAAAGACAGTTTATGATGTAAAGCAAAAGCTGGGCGCTCAAGCAAAGCAAAATCAGGAATTCATTTGCTGCTTCCCATTGGCAGGCAGGTGTTCAGGCACTCCCAGGAAAGCAGAGCTCATCACATGTAACGGTTTCTTGGGAAGACAGACATCATCACTCTGAAGGTGTCATGTCTTCCCCCACCCCACCTCACCCCACCCCCGCTTCCCCTTATTATTTATTGCAGCTTTTATTCAAAACACAACATTGTGTGTCTCTACAAAGAAAATTAACTCTAACCCAGCCACAAGTATGAGACCTATACTGTCCTATAATAAAACACAAAGCATTTTAAGAGCTGTAACCCACCACAGCTATATTTAGATACATTTAATGCTAAGTCCTATCAGTAAGCGATCTGAAACTGAAGTTTTTGTTAATGTTTATGTGACAATTGTCATGTCAGTTGACACCAAGAACTCAAAATTATCTCCAGATTTATAATAATCTAATCTGACCTAAAGAGCTAAACTCTGAAGGTCAGAGTTATAATTGATCTTCAGCTGAATGGAAATTGCCTGGCAAAATTCACTTGAACTCACTAGAGCTTGAGAGCAAAGTATTGAAGCTTTTCATTAAATTTCAGTAAAAAAGTAGGTATTTTACACTGCATATCAGAAATCTTTGTTACGTGAGCACCATAGATGTATTAAGATTTGTGCAAGCTTAGAATTTAGACTAAACCTCACAAGCAATCTTTTCATTTATTATTACAAAGACATGACATGATAGCTTCACTTGGGAAAATAAGCTGGAAACCAAGTTTAAACAGAAACTTTTTTTTTTTTTTTTAATCAGACTTGATTTGTTCTAGCCAATGGTGTTGACTTCAGTTTTAGCAGTGGTTGACAGTAATTATTATTATAATAATTATCATTATACCATATATGAACATACAGAATATATTATAAACATACATAATATATTATGTACATAAAGACCATATTATGAGCATACAGAAGTTTAGAGTGACTTTTATGTGAATGAATTAAGTGAATGGAGAAGCAAGTTTCTTGTGTGTTACAGTCAGACGAGGCAGCTGCCTTCCTAGGAGAGCTGGTTAGGGAACACAATGTTTTCCCATGAAAAAATACTGAATCGTTAGAATGCTGGATACTATAGGAAGGTATGTCAATGTCTTCCATTGGAAATGAGAGAATCCCTGTTATCTGACAGCATGTAGGTCTTCTCTACAATAGCTCCGGCTCCTGACCCAGCTGGGCTGCCTGACCTTCAAGAATCATGAGCCACCTCCTTGGGAAAGTGGGTGCCACAGAAATCCCAGTTCCTCAGCACAGCTAGGCCTTCACAATTCTCAGTATGCTTCAAACTGTTCCAGGAATGAGCTCCTCTGGGTTTCAGCAGTTTCTAAATCACATCTCCCACACATTTTATTTATTACATTTTTAAATGTATTCTAAACATTCTGAATAGAAGTTTTGATTGGCATTTTAAGTGTTTAATTTTAATTCCTTCTCCAAAGTATCTCCTCTGTTGTAATAAAGCAATTTGACACCTTGAATCGATGTGTAAAACTGCTCAGTTATAACATCAAACAAGGGAAGAAATACTTGGAACAAGAAAGCAAGGTGCCTCACTGAATACAATTTAGAGTAGCAGATGTTTTATTATTGCAGCTAAATGCAAACAAGCTGCCATTCAGTTATTAAAAACAGGCTTCAACATGAATTGTGCTGAGAGCTCATCTTATTTTCTACTTCTAAGTTTCAGATTCTTCTATGAAAACTCTAAACACAAGGCAGTCTGATGAGAAAAATAAAATAAGCTATACATGTATGTCTGAAATAATTTTTCTTTACAATAAGCTTCAAAAAAAACAATAAATTGAATGTAAATAAGGAAAATATATTTAAAATTAAAAAGTAATACAAATACATACATAAGAAGAAGAATACAATTTTAACTTAGGGTATTTCAAAAAATTTAAAAATATGTATTCTTGTAGTGATTCTAAATTCAATTTACAATTTTTTAAACCAAATATTTTAGTTCATTTGAAATTGAATATATAATAGTGTTTGTTTTTTGTTTTGTTTTGTTTTGTTTTGTTTTGTTTTTCTCCTGGAAAAAAATTGTAATTTTAAGTTTTCATTTCAAGCAAATGTCAAACCCTCTAACAATGGATTTTCCTGTCTTTGTCCAATTCTTTTTGCAAGTACCAGGAGGTTTTTTAGGCTGCACTGTGAGAATGTAGTATTTTCTTTGGCAGCCTGTGAACCATAAACAAGGAGATACTGTCTTTGTAGATATCAATTTAGATGCTTACTATTTCAGCCTACAGTGTATTTCAAACATATGTCTGCTGCAGAGTTGCCAGTTCAATATATACCACTCTATGGGGATTTATTGCTATTACTTGCAATGTACCTTTAAAAGAAGTACATGAGAAGCAGATTGAATGAGAGTAAAATGAACAGACTCTGGAAAACTGGATGCATTAACTGAAACATGGAGCACTAACAGTAAAATACAGCATATTGTGAAGTTAAAAGCCTTTGCAGGGATATTGTGTATGTTTAATTAAATCTTTTGAAAATTTCTCACGTAGTTAATTGTGAAGTTGTGGGGTTTTTTGTTTGTTTGTTTGTTTCCAGAATGACCATTAAGAATCTGACATGAAATTTTCCGGGCAAGTAGCAGGTGCAGCTGTACCCAGAAAGTGCAATCTGCCATGGTCTGACATGGCATGTCTCCTACCCTGAAAGATTAAATCCACTGGAAAAATACAAGACCTGTTCTTCAGCTTTTTTTCAGAAATTTAAGCTTTTGACTCTTTAAATTATAGACAGCTGGAGCTGCAGTTGTGGGTTTGAAGTGCATAAAGGGTGCTTTAATGCAATAGTTTTTATTATTTTACTGATTTATTGGAAAGCTGGATTTGCTTGTTAAAAATGTGAAAGAAAATGGAGGAAAATCAAACTGGCGTGTATATTTTCAGAATAAAGAAGACATATTTAATTTAAAATTTGTAAATTATTGGGATATTGAATTTATATAATGTTGGCGTTTGGTAACATTTTTATTTATATAAATAAAATATTTTTGTTTTAAAAATGCAAAAAAATGCAGAAGTGTCAATGAAAACAAGTATAAAATTAGCCATTTTAAAAATTAAGTTTTCTTTCATTTGAAATGCATAGCTAGTTTTGTTTTGTTTTGTTTTGTTTTGTTTTGTTTTTTTACATACATGGGAAAATACTTTATCTAGAATCTACCTTCAAACCTAATGAGCTAAAGTTAAGTACAGGAGCTGAGTTCAAAAAGTGGTCTGCTCCATGTTTTTGCTTCTATTTTAACTGTATGCAAAAAATTGGGGTGTATTAACTGCCTTAGGGTGTGACAATTTACAGCAAACGTATTTTCAGACGTCATTTCATTTTGAAATGACTTTCTCTATGCAGTGGCAGAAACCTTGAACTCTGGTGGTTCTAGCCCCCACAGTGTGGATCTAAGCTTTAAAGGCTTTAGATCAATCTGAGATGATCTAAACCTGGTGTCCCAAGCTATGCTTTGAATGATGCCTCCTATCCACATATGCTTCCCTGGCTCCACAAACCCTGCCACAAACTGTGCTGATTCTGAGTGAAGGAATCTAGAAACAATATCCTGCTTTCCACAGTCCCTCAGAAAGCCCAGGAAAGAATGATGATTCCTTTATATGGAAGTGACACTCTTTTCCCCCTGGAGTGTTTATTTCCACCTCAGAAGACATTTTTCATGCTCTGAACTATGTTATGCCATAATTTCCTGGAAGCCAGCCACATCTAACAGGTTAAAACCTTTAAAGATTGTCCAGTCTGCAGGAATTTTTAAAGAGCAGAAATAGCTCAAGTATGATGTGGGTCCAAATCCAGAGTTTAAAACACCAGAGATATCTAAAAATAGGGTTTAACAGCAGTGGAGAAATGTTTCTGTGCCTCCTTAATCTCCAGATTCACTGTGGGATAGAAACTGCCTATATAGATACCAGACATTGGTGATTTGTGTGCAAGCAAGAATTGAATAGATATTACAACAGATCTTCGTGGGAAGAAACTACAGATTGAGGAATAGTTTGAATGAGCCAGTAAAATTATAGCTATTGGACTGCAGCAGATTTGTCTGCAGGGAGAAAGAACAGTACAAACCTGCTCAGAAATCAGGGAATGCAGAATTATAAAAATATTACTGCTGCTTCTTTTTGTGTTTGTAGAAGCTTTTATTACAGCATAAAGTAACATTATCAGCATATCAGTAGCATAACATATCATAGCATATCAGTTTGAGGTTATTACTTAAAGCAATACAGAATCTTCACTGCTCTGAGAACGGGTCTTGTGGAGGTGGTAATGTGCTATGCCATCTTCCGTGCCTGTATCTTGTTTTCTTACTCAGTACAAAGTAAAAAGATGCATTTGTTGCTGGCCACTGCTATTGATGTTCCCCTTTTTCCTCCTAAATTCACTGCTCCATAGACTTCATTCATTGATTTGAGTTTCTCTCCCTTAGCAGGGTTCAACACTGCTTCTATATTTTATCATTCTTGGGAGATTTTTAGTCAGAGGTTTTCTCCCATACTTTCCAAACCACAAATAAATAAATAAATAAATAAATAAATAAGAATAAAATAAAGGTACTACAAATCCCTCTGTCTCTAGTGCAGCTGAAAAAGGTTCCACTGCACCAACCAGAGAGCAAGGGAGAAAAGCAAGCTCCTGACTTCAGTGTAGTGGTTGTGTGGGCCCCAAGTCAAAATGCTCAGCCACCTTAGCAATAAATTTATCTAAACATCAATTTAATTTTAAAAAGCACACACTCCTCTCAAGGCATAATTTTCATTAGCTGTTGCTTATAACTGGATTTGATAGAAAGCATAGAGCTAGATTTTCATTAAACCATCTGTTAGATAGTAATGATGGGATGTCATGACATATGGCCATTTGGTGAATATATTTCCAATATTTAGGGCTATATAATGAGACAGAATCCCTTGACATAAAAAAAATCTTCTTTCAAGGAGGTCCTGGGAAAGACTCCAGACACAGACAGATTCACAGATGGAGTGTCACAGTGTATCATATATTTATTTCATTAAGACAGTTAAACTTTAAGAAATAAAACACAACAACCATTTGAAGTAACATTTGCTAAATTCCTACGATCCCAGTGCTCTTTGTCTGAAAACAGGTTAATCATGTCCATGCATTTCATTCAAGCATTACCTATCTCTATTACAGGAGAGGAGCAGTAGACAGAAACAATAAACATTGCTAATTACAGTGGTAGCTTGTTCTATATATCTTCCTCGCTTCATGCCAGCTTCCATGTCCTCGTTCATACCTCTAAGAATATATGTACAAACACAAGCTGAAAATAAATAATACATGTCACACAAAGAAGAAAACCATATTTTTATTCTTGCTCAGATATCAGTAGCACAGTAGCACTAAAAACCATAGACCATTATATTCAAATAGATAAGAAGCACCTCAGCATTTAACACTTAAATCTTCATCTCCAACCCTAAACATATATAAAAAAAGCTTTATGTACCTCATATGTTTGTCAGATAAATCTAAATATCTGTAAGGAATTCGATTAAATCCTTCAGAAGCTGTGTAGCAATACATAATTCATCTCTGTAAAATACAATAAAATGAATCAGCTTCCTATTTCAGAGGAGACTCCCACGTATATTTTTGTATGATCTTTAATAGCAACTAAGACCTATTTCTTATCCTACTTAGTATTTCTAAGGCAGCTGCAAAGAGACAGTGAAAGGCTGTTGTAGAAACAGCAGATTATTTTTCTTTCTCTGGGTAAGTTAATATTTTAATTCTTTTAGCCCTCAAAGTTATTTTTGGCGGGAATGACAGAACCAGACATTGACAGTCTGATCCCACAACTCTGTATTATTGTAAAGGATAGCCTTAGTTTTCATTTTCTCTAAAAAGAAAATTAAAATAAAACAGCTCCCTCGTTAAAAAAAAAAAAAAAAAAAAAAAAAAAAAAAAAAAACACTCATCCCCACTCAGCAGTATCCAGATGGTGATTTCTCTACACATCTCAAAGTCATTCTTTGCATGAATAACTAGGAAATTTTAATCACATAAAACAATGAAAACGGGGCACTGATTTCTCATCATCCACTGATTAACCATATGCATATGTCTCTCCAGCTCACAGCTGCACTCCTTAATCTATGGAGAAGCATACCTGTAAGCTCCTTGAAAATGAGAAAAGAGCCATTGGAGGGGACTTACCATAGCTACAGTAAAACAAAATAGAGAATGTGCAATGTAGTCATCAGAAGTAAATTGCCCAGTTTTGGATTACAGCCAGAGTGAGTAATTTTTCTGAGTAATAATTGTAAAGTTCAAGGCAACATTCCTTGTATCTGGCAAAACCTGCTCAGGCCAGCCCTCCAGAGATGCTTGCGGAAAGGCAGGCAGCCACGTCCACCTCCATCATCTTGGAGCACTAATCAGATTACAAAGTACATCTCCAGGACTATGCATGTGACTCCATGTAGGGATACTCAAGTGCAGTGGTGAAATAGAAATGTTTAAATCAAGACTTCTTAAACAGGCTGATCAGCGTGTTGTTTCAAGACAAGCATAGTTAGTAGTGATGGATATCTTTAATGCTGCCAAGATTCAGATGGGACAGGTTTTCAGAAAGTACAGAGTGAAGACAGATTATGTTTTCTTGTACAGAAACTGAGTCCCCACTGATATTATTACAAATCTCAGATCTCTGACATATCAAAATGTGGAAAAAAAAAAAAAAAAAAAAAGAAAAAGAAAAAAAAAACCTCTCAACTTTTTGTTAAGAGAACAGGAGAGCAGAATATAGTCACCTTAACAGAATATCCCCGAGTCTCAGGACCAAAGACACAAATAAAGTATTTCTAAAGATACACCAAATATTGAAGATGTTATTTAGTTTTACTAAAAGTCTGTGAATTATTTATTTATTTATTTATTTCGTATCAGAAGTCATTTCTTTGAATAGAAATAATAAGGTACTTAGAGTACTGCCAGAAATAGAGTCATAAGCACAAGATCCTTCTTTCCAATGGAGTGATGCAAATATATTTCTGTATTTGAAGCTGGCTGCATTTCTTACACAAGAAGAAAGAAGTTTCCTCAGGGCAAGTGTTGCTTATAACTTACAGGAGTGAGACTGACATTACAATCCATTAGATCACAAGTTCAAAAACAACAGCATAATCTCTGAGGTAAAATTTGTCCTCTTCTGTTTCCAATATAAAGATGTTTCAACACTTAATGAAAAATTGAGTCTCTTTTTTAAATATTTTATTTATTTTCCTCTTTAAGAATAAAGAAATTTTGAGTTGCATGCAACAGGAATGTTGCACTGAAACATTACCATCATTGATATGTGACAGAACTGTTTAATCAAGAATTTCTAATGCGATGGCTGCAAGATTAAAAGCGCAGGATAAAAAATGGCAGTAGAGGAAAGGTACACAGTAATGATAGATGTATTTCTGTATTTCTGAAATATCACAAGTGTTCAAACTCACTTGGAATAGAGGTGGATGTTCATGGATTTTTCATATGAAATAAGCAAAATTGAGGAAATAAGCAAAATCTCTTGAGGAACACCAAATTATGCATTGAGCTTGATGCCTTTCTTTAAGTGTTTTCCATAATCTCAGCTTTAATAGTATAGCTATTTAACTAAAAGACTGGTAGAAGCAAAAAATATAAGATTTTTTTTTTTTTAAACAGTAGAATACATGAATAAATCAGTGAACTACCTAAGTTTAAAGGAGAGCAATCCAGAAAGGATTCTACTTTTTTCAAGCTCAAATGCTTGAAATCTCAGGACCAGGCAAAGTGCTGAAACCTCTGTGACAGATAAATAAACAAATAAATAAATAATGATGTTTTACTGTTAAACACTCTTCCTATAATGAATCACACACATCAATCTACCTAGGGAAGTAGGTACTTCATTTGTACTTCAGTGACTATGAGAGATAAATAAAACAATTTCATAGTAGTGCCATACATTCAGATGACAAATGAAATGTATATTTCTTGGATGTACATTTTGTGTTACACTTCTCCAAAGTGATTAAACTGAAACGTTGGTAATACTGGAGAGGTGTCATTACAGCAGTCAAGAAACACTACGATATCTTATGCATTTTTCTTCCCCGCCATGGTGTGAAACACTTAGGTTTTGGAACACAGAAATCATCCAGTTGGATCAAACTGTTTCTATCTAGTCCATAATCTACTTTTGACAAAAAACAGCATCAGATATTTTCAGATAAATATATATGAACCACAGCAACAAGCTTACTCTGCATGTCATATGATATCTGCTAGTTCAGTGAAAAATATTTAACATTATGCTCTCCGTTTTTTTATTGATTGAAATATATGGGTAAAATTTGGTAAATACTGTAATAACCTCATAACTTTACACTTCTATTGCTCATTTATTCCCCTGAGAGTTGCAAAGCACTTTATAAATCTTGTAAGAGAGAAAATAAAACCACAGTGTAACTGGGTAATGAAAGGTGCAAGAAAAGTATTATTGAAAATGTTATTTTATTGATTTAATTAATAAATTATAAAGTATTGGCTGTCCAAACATGCCATACCAATATTAGTGCCAAGTGCAAAGAACAGAACACCAAGCTCCTAGTCATAAATCTGCATTTTTTAACATTTGACTACTTCATGGGAAGTCTTCCTTACACATACCTTCTGTTATATTATATCTCTGCTGGGTATAACGGCAATACAAATCATTCTGAATCTAATAGTTTGTGGTCTTCCTAATGTCTTTATATTCATGCTATTGAATGATACCTTCATGAAAAGTGAAACTACCACAATATATTGAATAAATATCACATTTAATCCCTCCAAGATATATGCTAGAGTGTAAATTATCAACTCTTGTTTATATGAGACCACATGTTTAGCTGGATCATGAGTGGTTTGTTCTTTGTTGGGTCACATAGTGGTCTATTTCCAACCCCATCCCTCACTCTCCATTTCTTTTGACACAAATAAGCGATTCAAGTATGCTTTGCCCTACTACATGAAACACCTGGAAGGAGAACTATGTCACTACTGGGATTCCCTTTGTGTAATCAGACATGAATGTCTTACCGTATGCACACAGGTAATGCACAGTTTTTATAAAGCAATAGGCTACAAATTTTCACACATAAAGTTTTCTGTTTAAGAGTCCCACTGTTTTTTAGTGGTGATATTCCTGAAGACACATTTCTATAGACACGAATGTTTTATTGAACTTGGAACTCAAATAAAAAATAACTATAATTTATACCAGTGTTGAAAAATCAGCATATTTCACTGAAGTTTTAGGAATTATTTTAACTGAATAAATAATTAGAAAGTTTTGTTATTGTTGTTTTGTTGTTTTTGTTTGTTTGTTTGTTAGTTTTAATAAAGACATCATTTTCTTGTAAATTTCCTGAAAGACAGCTAGGCAGACAAACAGATTCTGTATTAAAGCTTGTGTCCTCTAAAAGACAATCTCTCTTAAATGGTCCAAAATTATTTATTTATACACAGGTGGTTTTCTTAAAGTTTTCTCAGCTTGCCTAAGAAACCAAAATAGTGATACCCTGAGTGTTAAACAGAATGTAAAGCACCAAATTATGTTATTATATGTTTCAGTCTAGAATCATGATACTGTCTTGGAACTGCCTACTTTGTTGTTTTTAAATGAACCAGAAAGAATTTCAGACTTTTTTCACTGTTTACGCAGTCTCAATAAGTTTGGGGATCAGTCACTGATCTGCCCAACCATTCTGAGCTGCAGAAAGCGCTTTGCTGTATGGCTGGCCCATGCCTGCTTTCCACACTCGCCTTCTTATGTGTCCTTTTTAGGCTTTTTTCTTGTGTTTCTCTAAACAATCCTGTGCCACAGTGATCAACCCTCTGGATTTGGGTACAGTTGCTTTCAGAGTCTGTCAGTGACATTTAGAGATCCTTAAACAGCGATAATTAAATAGCAACATAAATTACTTCCTTACATCTTAGCAAACTTGTTTATTTCTGCAGCTATTCAGTTCCCTGTCAGCCCAAAGGCAAATGAAAAAAGTCCTGATTTTTTCTGCACACCGACTTAAAAAAAAAAAAAAAAAAAAAAAAAAAACTAGGTCATAAACTTTAAATTCTCTTAGAGATATATGACCTTTTTAAATCAGTTTTATATTTACATGTATAATGTGAGAATTCATGCTCTTGTTACACAAAATTATTGTTTTTCTGTTTGTTTGTTTGTTTGTTTTAAATTGATCATGTAATTTTTCTTGCGCATTAGGTCTCTTTAGTGTGCATCTGCATTAATGGCAAAATTTAGTGCTTTGAAGTGAGTGACAACTTACATGTTAATACTCTTACATATACAATAAAACTTTTGTTTGTACAATATGTATATAATATACATATAATAACTTTTATACAATACAACTTTTATATATGTACAATGCAACTTTTACATGTTAATACTCTCTCCTATTGCTTCTACAGTAATACATTATTTAAAAGAGAAGCCATGCCTTCTATTCGGTGTGAGGCAGGCTTCTAAGAATATTTACTGAGTTTTATGGCATTTACAAAATTATTTTTAAAAATCACCAATTAAAAAATACCTAGTAATAAATCTTACCCTATCATTATGAGTCAACATTTTTAATATAGGTGTGTCAGAATTTGTTCCTAGTATTATTGGGGTAAACTATCCACAGTTACAATATTTAGAGGAACTATACATCACAGTCAGCAACATAATCCTAATAGCTCTCAGTGACAAGGTTTTCAAAATGTCTGGAGTTTGAGGGACTGCAAAGCCCTTGAAAAGCAAGATGTCAGAGGGTGATCTGAAGCTATTTCAACCCAACACTGTTTTTCCTTTGTCTAGAAAATATATTCAATAACTGAGAGAAATGGTTCACATTTTAAGCACATTTAGATGCCTTGCAAAATATTTAGAAACAAAACTATGTTTGGACTTGAAAAAAAGCTCTAACCATGAGCCCAACAGCAGTGCATAATTCATCCTAACACTAACTTTGTTTGAAACTGTCTTACATCTCTGTAAAGAGAAATTGTGTATTTCAGAAGCAGCACTCTATAGCACACACACACACCAAAAAAAAAAAAAAAAAAAAAAAAAAAAAAAAAAAGTTTTGAAGATAAATTTTAAAAATTAAAAGGAAATAGAGGAGAAGCTGGACTGGAATTTATTCTCTCTCTGGGAAAGAATTTCTACCCAGAAGCATTACTTTATATATAATTATTTGATAGGTAATGACAAACGACCTAATGATTAGAGAAGTTGTCAACACCATAGATTTGCCAGGAATAGAAAGCATCTGGAGCTGTATGTGGAAATAAGTGCCACAAAACCAGATTTTAAATTGAAATGTGCCAACAATGCTTACCTCACTGCATAAATTCTTGTTTCACTTCTGAAATAATCTCATATTTATGTTTTAAAAGATAGGGAAGTGATACAACTTAAGAGCTACCATCCTAAAAAAATGACTGTACAACAGAGTGTGAGAACTTTAACAAGCAATGATAAGTCACTTATAGAAGGTTCTCTAAATAATATCGCTCACAAGTGTAGTGAAAAAAGTGGTAATAATACATGAAAGACAGGAATGTACTTTGTAATTTCAGAACAACTTTATATGTCAGACTGCCAGATAAATATTTACAACACACTCCAACTTAGCTGAACTTATATGACTTCAGTCAGGGGAAACTGCTTCCAGACACGAAGGTCGTGAAATATGTTATCAACTTTCCAGAGCCTGCCTTCAAAATCACATTGAAAGTGGAGAGCCACACGGCTGTCTAGTGTTATGTAGACTTAGAAACACTGATAGGAGGTTTATGAAAGACTTCCAGGGGAAAAAATAAAATTAAAAAAAAAAAAAAAAAGATTGTGCTGCTTTCACATTATTTAATAAAAATGATGGAAGGTTGTTCTTTAGGTATGATTCTTATGACCATGCATGGGAACACAACATCAAGATGCAGTAGGCCATGTAGATGGCTGAGACTTTGAACATGGATGGTAAGAATCACTCTGACAAGTGAGAACAAATGCGTAGAAAGTCTGTGCAGCAGGCCTCTCACCAGATCTGCAGTGTCAAGTTGTCTTTTAAAATAAATGTTATTAGTGCTATATCAGAGTAGAAAGGGAAAATTTACCGATTACAAAATACTGTGAATGGAGCAGAGCCCAACTAAAGTTGTCACATTATAGCCACAATCACAAGTGGCAAAAAAAAATTATCTGAGTGGTGAAAATCTTTCAAACCTTACGGAAGAAAACATGAAGTATGCACTGTTTTTTCTGTAAAGAAATGTCACATTCTGGGGATATTATTATTATTCTCCAAATTATTATTATTATCTTATTTATAAATTTAGTTAATTCCCTATATAAAATTACCATGCAGGAATCCCTCTATCCTGTTAAACTAAACAGAGATAGAAGCAAACTATTTCAGGTATGACAAAACATTGTAATTTAGGCATTAGTTCACGTACACTAAATTATTCAAATTACAGTTAAAAGGAGTGCTTTGGTGTTAATTACTATTTTGAAGCATCACTGGCAATTCTGAGAATTCCAGAAATTCCCTGTCATGCCATCCTCCAATTAAAATGTTTATTTTATTTTTATCTTATCTGATGAAAAAGGATAGAATAATCTTTTGCTTCACTTGTTTGGACCTTTTTTGTTAAAGCTAAAATAGATTATGCTTTTTTTTTTTCTTTAACCTTTCATCATCATGAGTTTATGTTCATTTGAAAAATGCAGAAAGAAGAGGATTAGTATATTAACTATTTCTTTTCCAACACTAGCTAATTTATTACTTCTTGTACACTAAAGTTAGATATTGCTACTCCTGTCTTACACTACAGAATACTTTTGGATGTTTCAGTTGGTACTGGATAGTGATGTTCTTGCTGAAAGAAAGACTATAAATCAGTAAAATGGTAGCAATTCCCAATTTTCTTTTCTTTTCTTTTCTTTTCTTTTCTTTTCTTTTCTTTTCTTTTCTTTTCTTTTCTTTTCTTTTCTTTTCTTTTCTTTTATTTTATTTTATTTTGGGGAGAGGGGGGAGGGGGAGGGGGGAGAGTTCTTTTCTCAGGAATTAAAAAATACCATTAACATTGTTATATTTATAAATCCATACACACGTTGATGAATTTACGTATGTTACTGCCCAAATGATCTGAAACTTGCTTACTATGTCCTACAAGAATGTGGTATGGTACTGCTAACATGGTGAATTTGCCAGTTCTCAGCACATAAAACACTGCATACACTATACTTGAGAGGAGGAAAAAAAAATAAATAAGAAAAGGCATAACCACAGCATAACCACAGAGTATTTCCTCACATTGGTGTACTTTGCATCTCTAAATTCTTTTAAATAATGTGGAATGTGTGTTGCTCACCACAGCCATATGAAACCCTCACCAACATCCAGCCAATTGTTCTGAGAAACACAGCTTGGGATGACCACTGGTACTCAGAGTGCTGTAATAGTTACTGGTCCTAATGCACGCGAATGAATAATAGTGCCAAGGGCTAAATGGATACTTTATCAGAAGTGATACAGGATGGATTTTGCAGGTGAGTTAGGGAATCATTAAACAATCTTTGGACAAATGAAAAGATGGGCAAGATTTGCCTACTTAGCACAGACATTCAAACAAATTGAAAGCTCTTTTCTCAACAATCCTGCTTAGCTCTCAAGTAAAGTTAATTGATTTAATTTAAAGCATTCCAAAAGATAGGACTGGGGGGAAGGAGTTGAGGCATTTTCCTTTTTCTAAAAGAAATGTTGTGAACAAAAAACAAATTCACTTTTAGCCTAAATCTGCCCAATAACACTTCAGTGATTTTGTCTACTATTGAAATAGAAGCACATCACCTGCATCTGTTATGTCATTAACCAGTGACCAGTGCATTAACTAAATGCATCTGTTATGTAATTAACCAGTTCTAAAACCAATTCACCTTAAGTTTACTATAGTCTGCACTCTTTTAACTGCTTTTATGTACAACAGCAACAAAGATTTAACTTTTTTTTTCTTTTTCTTTTTCTTTTTTTCTGTCCCATAACCTGTTTTATTTTAACACTAACTGTCAGAAGAACAAGATACTGTGAACCCCCATTGCTGTCCCTTGCTGGTGAGATAATCAATGATACAGGCCTGTTTCTCTTATCTTTGGGGAGTGTTTAACAGCACAATGTGAGTTCCATTTTGATTTGTGACTGTTTCTTCTGGGTGGCCCAAACAAGCCATGGAAGGTGTGAACAAACAGCTGCTGCTTTTATAAAGGAATTTGTTCTGGGTCTTAGGTTTTATTTTGGAAGCAAGTAGAATCTTGGGATTAGAGCAAATCAGATCTTGGGATCAAGCTGTGGCCTGCACATCTGATACCATCTATTTTGAAGGGGATTCTGTCATCCAAAACCAAGTCTGTCTGGAACTGGTTCATCCATGTAATAATACCAAATGGGATGCACTAGAAGATGTACTTCGTCTTGTAGCCTAAACAGTGGAATATTTAAAGAGATAATGGGAATAGTCTAATGACACCTCAGAAGTTTTTTTTTTAAAAAAAAAGAAAAGAAAAGGAAAAAAAAGAAAAAAAAAAGACATAAGATATTTTCAGATGTTTGGCCTCTCTCAGAACTCTTTAAAAAATAAAATAATAAAATAAAAAACGCATAGCATTAGTCACTATTGCTTGTAATAGCATGACATAATTCAATTAAAAGAATACCACTTTACACAAGAGGCCTTAAGTTTCTGAAATATTATATTTAAATCATTTCAGACATAGTGAAGAAGGAGGCAAGAACACTACTGTTGGAAATCTCCTCTGGGCCTGGTAAAGTATCATGCTGCATCAAAAATACTTGCAACTATGACACCATTCATTGTTTTCTATAGAAAAATACATTAACAGATTGAACCTGGTTTTGGTTGGTAAGGCCACTGTTGAATTAAGTGCATTTCAGCTGAAGGTTTTAAGCTCCCAGATACTCAGGAAAGTTGATGACCTACAAGAATATGTAGAGTATGCATGGTGCTGAAAGGCAAGAGAGTGAAGTTTGACTCTATTAAGATGGATGTGGAGTGATTGATAACATGTGTGAGAATGTAGATAGGGGTTTTGAACACGGAAACAGAGGAGACAGAGAGTGTATTTTTACTCATTCCTAAAACTTCTTTTCTGGAGACAGAAAAGACAGTCCAGATTATTTGTACTCACCTCCATTTTACAGTCATATGATTTTTTAATTTATTTATTTTTTAATTTATGAATCCAAAACCTAACCTAGAGCACTGAAAACCTATGACTTGAAGAGATGTTGACCAAAACTATCATGAGGCTCTCATTTGGTATAAATGAATCATGTTTCTGTTGTACACCATCACAAAACAGCTGTCAACATCCAATAAGGATATTACTTTAAAACATAAAAATTTGTTGGTGCTCTTCTGCCTTTTTACAGAACTATCCTTTAATTTTCTCTGCACAGAGATCTTCCTAGAAGACTGAGGAAACTGAGAGATTTTTACATAAATACACACATAAAAAGATATTGTCCATCTTCTAAACCTAAAAGTGCTGCTTAGAAATAAAACCATGATTACTGATTAAGTGTGAGGTAAGCCATTTTAAAACGCTGTGTCTTAGTCTTCTGACCATAAAGAAGGACCAATGTACATGTTTATCCTGAAACCAATGTTTTTAATTTATTGTAATTAGAAGACTCTCAATCAACAAATGGTAATCAGAATTTCAAAATTTTACTCATAAAGTAAACATTAAAAGATATAGAGGCAAAGGATAATATACACAGTGCAGATCAGTAATTCACAAATTTCTAGTTGTTATAACTACCCATTTTTCAGACCTAATTTTTCAGCATGCTTTTAAAAGCTTTCATGTGTGTTGCTGCCCATTTTCTTCAATGTCTTTACTTGTCAGTAAAGTCTTCCCCTACAAACATTTCCAAAATTCTTCATTCACTGTAATAGCAGGTTTGATGCAAACACATAAATAGTCTGCATTTATTGCATAAAAGAGTCTTACTGAGAGTTACAGACTGCTTGTTAATATTCAGAAGGCAGGAGAGGGCACTGATCTAACAACAAATCATTCCTCGTTAAGCATCATGATCTTCCACTCATTTCTAAACAAACTTACTGGGTTTTATTATTCTTAACATTTTCCTCCATCATAAATTGACAGAAAAATGAACATATTAAGTAGATTTCAGTAACTTTTTGTATTTCAAGACATGAAAAAGAATGTTTGGAAAATACTCTGCAACCATTTGCTAATTCTTTGTTCAGATTTTTCCTCAAGAAGGTTTCAAGTTTTCACCCAGTGTTTTCTATTTTATAGCCACTGCCTCATGGAAAATTTACTTTAATCTTCTTTCCATGCATTGGAAACTATTCTCTGAAAGTTGATAAATATTGTCTCTATTTAAAGTTAAGGAGATGGAAAGAAGAGAAGAATCAGTAGTTTCATAAGTGCTTGCTAATTTTGCATGTCCAACTTCAGACACATTATGAAGACACATTAAAAAGAGCACTAAGTGATCAGTTTATCTGAAAAATCATACCATTTTGACTGGACATTGAATAACCTGAGTTTTGGGGTCACTCTGAGCATAAGGTCAACATTTCCAGGTGGTTTCCACCTGGAAAACTTTTTTAAACTTTGATTTCTTCATTGAACATTTAAAGTGCTTATCTATCTTTGTTTCTGTTTCAAGGCAAGTGCTTTTGGTATTGCAGGAAAGGGTGGCTTGTTATGCTCACTTTTGGCACCTCACTGCTGCTGCTCTTCATCTCTCTCTCCTTATTGCAGAGCCTTCACTAGCCCTTCCCTTTCCAGCTTCCTTCGACAGGCTGAAGAAACCCATATACATTTCATGATAGAGGCCAGCATACAACCATTGTCCCATGATTGTTTCTAGCTCTCTGTGGTTACATTCATCATCTCTGGGATATGTTTATTTTTTTGGTATTGCTTACCTCTTCCCCTTAATATCGTCATCTTACAATGAACCTAAGTCTGTTTACATGTGCAAAATATTGTTGTTACACATAAACAGACCTTTAATTTGTTGCCTTCATCCTAACACAGGCAAGTAGATTTATGAAAGCACTTCTTGTTTGGTCTTTATGAATTCTCCCCCAGCTGAACATTCTTTTTATGATTTTCCATGTTTTGCTTAAGTCACATCATATTATATTAGAAAATTTTTGGCTTCGTTTCATAACATTGAAGCTGAAAGGCTTCATAAATCGATTTATGATCTGTAAAAATACTTAGTCGCCATTTCTGTGTGCATTTATTCATGTATGTGCATGTATATGTACATGCATTTCATATACATGTTTGTATGATGTCACTACAGTGTGGCAAGTGTCCAGGATCTGAAGGTTTCCAGCTGTGGTATTGTTTAGATCATTAGCCAAAATACACTGCTAGTATATACATCAATAACCCAGTGGGTTGAAACACACCCTGCAGTAACTCTCTTACATCTGCTAACATAGATACTTCCCAGTAAAGCTTATGTGTAGCACTACTCTCTGAGAAAGAAATGGAGGAGGGAGGAGAGAGAAAAAAGTAAAAGCAAAAGTGCACAGTATTTCATCTAAGCAAATTGCTTCAGATCTTTCTACTGATTCCAACTTGCAGATTTCACTAATCTTTTGTGGAGGCAAAAACAGTTGGCACATTTTTGTCAGGATGAAATAAACAGAATGTTTTTTTAAGCAAAGAGCATATACAAATTTTTAAAACCTCTTGGCATAATGAAGAATGAGACATCAGGGAAATGGAAGTGTCTGTTTTTTGTAAAATTCCTCTTGTTCCTACATAGATCCTTCTCTGACCACAAAGGCTTACATAAAAAAAAAAAAAAAAAAAAAAAAAAGGAAGCATAAAAAATTCTGTTACAGCTGCTCCTGTCTCCCTGTCTCACAGAGATAAACTTTTTCACAAATATGTCCTGAGTCTTAGTATAAACTATTTGTTGTTGTTTTTTCTTTCTTTCCTCTCTCTCTTTCTCTCTTTCTTTCTTTCGTTCTTTCGTTCTTTCGTTCTTTCGTTCTTTCGTTCTTTCTTTCTCTCTCTCTCTCTTTCTCTCTTTTTCTCTTTCTCTCTTTCTCTCTTTCCCTCTTTCTCTCTCTCTTTCTCTCTTTCTCTCTTTCTTTCTCCTTCTTTCTTTCTTTCTTTGTCTGGCAGCAGAAGGATTCATTTCTGAAAAATAAAACACAATTTTGCCTAAAAATAAGTAGGAATAGTTGGGAGTCAGATGTTCTACTTTTCATCCAGAAAAAACATCCTAGTTTATTCAGAGTATCTTAATGTTAATGTGTTTATCTGATGTTTATGCTGCTCTGAATTTAGAAAATTATTGAAAACTGGGTGAAATTTTTGCATTTTACATCCTTAGTAGATAATCGAGCAGAGATATTGCTTTTCTAAATGTAAATTTCTTTGTACCTTTTACCTAAGCAATGTTGTTCTGTATCCTTATATTTCTACACTTTTGCTTCTTCAGTTTTACCACATTCCAAAACTTTTAGCATGTAAATTACTCTGCATTCAGTTTTACATGTGAGAATGCAAAAAATACCAGCTGTTACAGTAACTCCTCACTGGGAAAGATTCTTAAGCAGATGCTTGTCCCAAATTCCATTTTTAATTACTTGAAGGAGAAAAATTTGATACACTTCGACCATTGCTACAAATATATCTCAGTGTTGGCTTTGTTATTAAAATCCAAATGATATCGTATAGTACGTAGAACAGAATATAAAAAGATAAATCTTTCTTAAGATAATCAAAACACCTTAAGAGTTTAAGTCCCAATTTCAGAATAAACTGTTAATTTATAAGTGGCATTGAGGTTTGGACTTTATGGTGAAACTTCTACTTGTTTATTAAAACATTTCCCTTTCTGAATAAGGCCTTTCCATCTGGTTATTTTTAACTGACCTGAGTCTATCAGGTGTAGGTAACTACAGCGCCAGATCCCTGAGCAGATCTTAAGAATTTGATGCATCTTCAAGAAAGTATTGGCAATTTGAACTGTAGAACCAGTTAAGGTGGGCTAGGCAGACCTCACCTCAGTTGTCAAAGCCTGGGCTCAATCTGCAAGCCTGACAGTCAGCTAACTTAGTAGGAAACACTAAATATGAAACTTGAAAGTGCCATTCTTTATGCACACACATCTACCCTGCACACACGCCTGCCAGGACAACTGTGGACAACTAAGTCCACAATAAATATTTAGAAATATCATTTTATTTTAAATAATGTGGTTTTGTGGTTTGGTTTTATTTTGTTATTTTCATTGTTCTGGCTCTTCACATCGCAGAACAATTTTTTTTTCTAAAAACTTTGTGTACATTTGTCTCAATGACCTATGACCAGGAGTGATGAGAAGGAGAACTGTAGAAACGAACCTAAAACACCATTGAAATTGGGTCTGTCAGAGACAGGTCTGCTGGGCATTAAGTTTGAACGTGATTATATTCTGGCTACACAGTATTGTAAATGTTCTAATAACAGCTTTGGCACAGCCACACATTCCCATCCTAATTTAACTTGTCAGGCTCATCATAAAGGGAACCATGTACATTTTATTTTAAATTTCTGTATATCATACAGAAAATTAGACCAATTCCATGTGAGAAAGTAACAAAATGGTGGGATAAAGCCACAGCTCAGTCACATCATTACTTGGACTGAGATTTCAGACAGGCAGTAAAAAGTACCTAATTCATAATAACAGAAAAAGCAAGGTATTATTCTGCTGAAATATCCTTTGCTCAGGATAAATGCCCAAATGACAAAAAGGGTGATGAAATCCTATTAAAATATGGATGTCCTACTAGCTTCTGTGTGACTTCTGTAAGCTGCATGCAATGATCCCTACAGAGATCATTTCAGTAGGTACATACAACTCTGTTTTATTCACTACTCATTTTCCAATAGTAACCTCACAGAGATCTCATACTAACTTCTAGAAATGATTTAATATCATAAGACAGGATTTCCCTGCCAGAACTTGAGCATGTGCAGTTAAGACATAAATGTGTGGTGTCTACAGTCTCCCATTATAGTTCATGGAGAAAAATAACCACTTTTGGTAAATCATTTCATCTTGAGATAAGCATATTTTTCTCCATTATTTAAGCTTCTTACAGCCATTATTCCTTCAATAGAGAGATATATTCTATATACTATAGAAGTGTGTGTTCAGCTGTAGGGCACAGAGGTACTGGAGGCAATTTTAACAAAGGCATTTAAACAAATGCTCTTAATTACCAAGTTCAGGAGAAATTAGGTAGGTAGAGAGATTATGTTTGCCTAAGGTTAAGCTGTGAATTGAAATCTTCTTGTAGTATCTGTCTTTGGCCTGTGGTCGTACACAAAATTTTTGGCAGAGCAGGGAAGTAACATGAATTTTTCAGGTTTAGATTGGTACTAAAAGTACTAGGTCATCCATCATCTGTATTATCTCTCAGTTTGGTCTAGCTGGTATTTGTTCCTTAATGTTTATTTGTCTAGTTCCTCTGTGTTGCTGGAGTCACTGCTTATGAGAAACTCTCTTATACATTATTCCTTAACAAAATCATTCCTATTGCAAACAAATTTTTTGAAAAGTGGTATAGATATCCCCAAAGAGGTTTAGCACAGCCTCCTTCCAGCAGGCTGACAGGTTTTCCTTTGTTTCCATGTCTTTTCTTCCCTGGCACCGTAAACCTCCTTGCTAAATTCAGGTACTCTTGAAGCATCAGTACTCATCAACATGATGGGATGCCAGCACCCTGGCTGAAAACCCTGAGAGAGGAGGCATTCAACTATATACTATATACTATACAGTATATTCAACTATATATAAGTGGGACAAACTCAGAAAGTTTCAGACAGACAGAAAGAAAGACAGACAGGTGAGCTTGTACAGTTTTAAAAGACATGCTATTGGTCAATAAAGGGGCTGTTCTCAAAACTCACACTCATATCATTATCAGCCCATTACCCATTTGGAGGAAAGAACAGTGAATTTGGGACTAACACATATTGTAACCTTCAGCTCTCGCCTTGTTCCAGGATTGATATAAATTGTTCATCAGATATGAGATAGTTCTCTTTAGAAGCTGCATAGCTGCAATAGTGTGATGAACAAACATATCCATCTTCTGACTGGAGCTTGTTAGTTCCAAAATGTGGTGTGATGCTAGCACATTATGTGTACCACATAATGTGCAGCACATGAAATGGCTGGCTTTTGTCTCACTGTCTTAGAACATGGGCAAAACTTTCCTGTGTTTGCCCACACCCACCAGTAAACACATGTCCTTGCAGTCACGTCTTTGCACCAGTCCAACAGGCTGGTGTCCTGCAGAATGGCAAGGTGAGGGTTCAGGTACAGCACACGTGTTGCACTTCCCAAAAACTGAGGGGAGAAAGGATTCAGCCATGCTTCTTGCTGCTCACGCTGGGATTTACGAAGCCAGTAGCCGAAAAAAAAGACAAAGGACAACAATGTGTACAGATACTTCAGGCATATCTACACAGATGAGAAACCTTTGAACATTTTGAAGCTTAAACAGTTATTTAGATCCACAGTGTTGGTTTCATGGCTATTTTGTGATACTAGACCCAATTCCAGATATTCAGAGAAAGACGCTAGTTGTTTGTTGTTGTTGTTGTTTTTCCTAAAAGGATTATCTATTCCATCACAGAATATGCCTAACAGCTGATTACCCTATAAAAGCTGGTGGAAGCTTTTTCTGTTTTGCAAGGATACCTCTTTGAAATTAGTTGTAATGACTTTATAAAAGCACACAATGTTTTATAATTAACTGTTAATACGTGGATATATGATTTGAAACTTTTTAATACTTTAATTAAACTACTTAAACATTTACATTGTTCTAATCAAGAATTAACAAAAGAACACAATGCCTACTTTTATAATTATTTTTTAAAAACTTTTAATGAATGTAAATAGGCTTCTGGATGAAACCTTTGTATTCGTTAGCAAGTGTAAAAGATAAAAACTTGAATGTCTTATTCCTTAGCAAGTGATAATGGTTTTCTCAGCAGATGTTTACAATGGATGGAAAAGTTACTACTTTAAAACAAGTTTTACAAAATCTGCTACTAGCAGTTAATCCCTCAGATTTCTATCTCCTTTAACTTGCTGCTTGTATGTTAAAGATGAAAGGATGAAGCACTGATGTTTATTTTCCTTCTTTCTTACAGCTCACTGCTTTACCACATGCAAGCAAATAACTTGCTAATCACAACAAGTAACAAGTAGACTGTTCACAAAATTACAGGTTTGAGACTTAAAGTCATTTAATATTACAAAAAAAAAAAAAAGAAAAAAAAAAAAGGCTATTTTTCATTTGCATTTCATCTGTCCATTGGAGAAGAAGCAGTGGTGCCACATGGAACTAGATAGCCCTTCATATAGGTAGCCCTTCAACAAACGTTCATAGCCCAAAGCATGTGAGGGATAAGTAAGTTTAGAAGTATCATCCAATGTTTTTTTTTGTGAATTGTGTGTCTACGTAAGGCAAGTAGTCTCAGTGGGGTGGGGGGGGGGGGGGGGGAGGGAAGGGAAATGGAAAATTTCAGTCATTGACAGTTGTCATGGTCTTGCAAAGTAGTAGGCAGGAGTACCTTTGGGACTGCTTCCCAACTTTGTGAGGTAAGACCCACCCTTACCTACTCCCACCCCCAAAAAAGAAAAAAGCTCCCAGTTCTTCAGAACCTACCATGTCTAAAAAGACAACCATATCAAGGTTACCAAAATCTCTCTGTATTTTCCCCTCCAAAATGGCTTGGACATTATATTGCTGTGGGGTATGACTTGAGGCAAAACCTGAGATAGCACTTTAAGCATCCATTAGCTCCAAGAGTCTCTAGAAGCTGAGTGCCTAAACTTATTTGCCCTAAACCATAAACTATCTTAAAAAAATATTTTAAAAAATCATTTTAAAGCATCAACCACTAGGTAGCTATCGAAAGTAGGAGGCAGTCAAACATGGACTCTAGATTCAAGTACAACAGCTCTTCCTTTATATTTTTATGGAATTTCTTCTGGAAGTTCCTCAGTTTTATATAGTTATTCAGTGTTTAAAATAGGAAATGAATCACCAGAATCTCTGCAGTACATTGGAAGAAGCACGGTTTGGGGAGAGGGTTAATGTTTTAATTTTATATCACAAGGTGAAGTATTCCACATTTTTAAACCATAAAAATGATTACAAGGTTAACACTGACATTTAGACTTTCTTTTATGGGAGAAAAGTCATACTGATTAGCCACAGTTTGGAGCCAAGATCAATTTTGGCCTATTGAACAACAAATAAGATGATATGGGTCTTTGTTTCTGCTTCTTAGTTTTCATTTAGTTAAATTCCTTTGAAATGCAGCAAATATCAAAAAGAACTATGAATTACACACCCACAAAACTCCTCCCTATTTTTAACACTGCATTGAGGAGAGTAAACTGCACGATAAAAGTTTAAAAGTATTTTTAGGTTTTAAATGTAGTGAATTGCTGTTACGTATTTCACTTGTCAATTTTTTATATTATCTATTGCAACAAGAGGGTCAAATTATGCTAGATACTGTCATACAAATGCACAGTAAAACAAGAGTTTTTGCACCTAAAGCTGAGGAGTTGATGCTTGGACATACACCACATACACCACATTTTCAGTGACCAGGTGAAGAGTAATTAGTATCCAAAACTGAGCTTTGACAGAGCAGTGTTTGAGAAGAATTAAGTGAAAAAATGAGGTAAATGCAAGGCTAAAAAGTGACTGAACATTCAGAATCCATGATTTACTGCATTCATTTTTAGGAAGAAATATACAGTGCGTGTGGTCCTAGCAATCTTTGGAGGGTTTACTAGAGGGTTACTCTAAGATGGAGCATATGACAGAGCAATAGAGAGAATTTAAAAAATACTGTATGGTGTATGTCAAGTGAATTAAAAAATAATGAAAATTATATAATATTGTAAAATATTCTATATGGATGAACTGAGATATATCTGTCAACTGCTATGGAACTATACACTTTTATATTAATAATATAAGTATATTTTGCACTGTAGTGCTAAATATAAACCAGTCACAATGCAAGCTGTTTTGCAAGCATCCCCACCCATTCAGCTTTGCCAACAAATGTCAGCAGTGACCCCCACAACACCCAGTGCCTAGGGCCTCTCTTACACAGAGAATGCCAATTATACTGAACTGTGGGAGCACTTATACTGTGGAGAACGAAGGCTAAAACAAGACCCACCGAGCTTATTTTCACTTGAGATCAAAGACAGAATGTGAGTTCAACTCTCCAGACATCAAAGACCAGCACACAAGCCCACTGTGCCACCTCGACCTGAAATTATGTCCTTATTATGTACAGTGGGAAGTGTACAGCTTTTATCTCTTGGTGTAAAAAATTCCATTAGCTAAAAGTATCAAATCAATGTAAATAACAATAATGAGAATAATAGTAATCATCATCTGGACTTGATCAGTAAGAATGCTAATTAGAAAGTATTGTTTCCACTCTGCCAAGATTTCATGTTAAGTAGACTATGAAAATGATTGAGTCAAAAGACCTTACTGGCAGACAATGAAGTCAGTATAATTTTCTTTTTAACAGAATTCGATGACACTAACTGACTTAAACTTCCCATGGCCTTACTGTTTTATATACAGAGACCTCAGAGCTGGCTTCCAGTTAAACCTACCTCACTAAACCTACGATTATGAACAATTGTAGTGTTATTTCAATGCCCACTGAAACCATCAGAAAGGCCACCCACTGCTCCAAACAAGGGTGGAAGCACAAGATGGTTTCACAGATGTGGCTGGTATATGCTTCTGTTCATCATGAAAGTTTTCTTGAAAACAAGTACACTGAAACAAAACAGAGTGAAGACCTCACTAGTGCCACTAGAGCAGTGCTAGATACACAATGTTTGGATTTCCAGAAATGAAAAGGCAGCTGTTTTTTTTTAAGCTGAGGGAATGGCTAAACCATACATGGAAGCAGAAAATGTGCAAACATAAATCACGAGTTAGCCCAACTTTGTGCATGAACTTGACAATAAACAGCAAATTGCTGATGCCACTTTGTCATGTGACAGTAAGAGGAACAAGTTCAGAGTATACACTTATAGCTAGTCTAATGGCATTTGAACTTTTTTATCATTATTTTATTTGAGACACCATATGAAAAATTTTCAGTAGGGGTATAGACAATTAACTAGAGAATCATCCTACTGGTGATAGAATAGTTCTTAGTTCTCCATAGCAGACTCCACAGAGGTAATGAAGCCTGTAAAAACACGAGGACTGGAAACTGAAAAATTAATCAATGCATTGATGTAATCAAGTTTTCAGTTCCCAAAATATACTATGAAAAATAACCAAATATAACCACTGGAGGAACAGTGGATATCATAAATCATGCAGGCAGGATAGGTATGCCACACTAAAATATTTTCTGTTAACGTACCATGACTATGAGCTCTTGGTAAAGGACTGAAGAACTGCCTGAAACTTTGTGAATACCATAACCCATCTCACTACTGACCCTCCCGTAATTAGCAAAGGTAGGCTGTTATCTACATGTGGACTAAGTTGAGTTATGAAAGTTATGTCTAGTCTAGGTGCCAGGCACACAGGTGTTGTGTACCCTTAAACATCCATACCAAGGACCCAATCAGAACAAACTGTACCTTCTTTCCAATGAACAAACTGAGCTTCCCACTATGGAAGCAAAAGTATATGGGGAAGATAATAAGTACAGTACAAACCAGGGTCTGAAAACAGCGGGTTGTGTGGAAGTGCTCCAAGGCTCTGAGGCTTAGATCTAGTAACACAAGATTGTCTTTCCCACCTGCAAGGAATTTTCACTTGCAAACTGTAAAATGATTTTATTCTGAAACATCAGACAGAAGTAAACCTAGTCTACACATAGAACTTCAGCAACCCATAGTCCAGATCCCACATGCAAACTCATTTTTTTTTTAATTCTGGAAAAGCTATACAAGAGGAAGCATAGTGAGCACCAACAAGTATGTTTATAATCTTCCTTTCAATCACCATGAATCTCTGTGCTGCAACATGACAACATCTTTTCTGACATGGTAGGCTGATTACAAGGGGTTACT